>NC_136538.1:14255302-14800767 GCF_910591455.1 Pholis gunnellus
CCCTAACACCAACCCTAACCCTAACCCCAACCCTAACCCTAACCCTAACCCCTAACCCTAACACCAACCCTAACCCTAACCCCTAACCCTAACCCCAACCCAACCCTAACCCTAACCCTAACCCTAACCCTAACCCTAAACCCTAACCCTAATCCCCTAACCCTAACCCTAAACCCTAACCCTAACCCCAACCCTAACACCAACCCTAACCCTAACACCAACCCTAACCCTAACCCAACCCTAACCCCTAACCCTAACCCTAACACCAACCCTAACCCTAACACCAACCCTAACCCTAACCCTAACCCTTAACCCTAACCCTAACACCAACCCTAACACCAACCCTAACCCTAACCCCTAACCCCAACCCTAACCCTTAACCCTAACCCCAACCCCAACCCCAACCCTAACCCTAACCCCAACCCTAACCCTAACCCTAACCCCTAACCCTAACCCCAACCCTAACCTTAACCCTAACACCAACCCTAACCCTAACACCAACCCTAACCCTAACACCAACCCTAACCCTAAACCCTAACCCCAACCCTAACCCTAACCCTAACGCCTAACCCTAACCCTAACCCTAACACCAACCCTAACCCTAACCCTAACACCAACCCTAACCCTAACCCAACCCTAACCCCTAACCCTAACCCTAACCCAAACACCAACCCTAACCCTAACACCAACCCTAAACCCTAACCCTAACACCAACCCTAACCCTAACCCCAACCCTAACCCTAACCCCTAACCCTAACCCTAACACCAACCCTAACCCTAACCCCAACCCTAACCCTAACACCAACCCTAACCCTAAACCCTAAACCCTAACCCTAACACCAACCCTAACCCCAACCCTAACCCCAACCCTAACCCTAACCCTAACCCTAACACCAACCCTAACCCTAACACCAACCCTAACCCTAACCCTAACCCAAACCCTAACCCTAACCCTAACCCAACCCTAACCCTAACCCTAAACCCTAACCCTAAACCTAACCCCTAACCCTAACCCCTAACCCCTAACCCTAACCCCTAACCCTAACCCTAACCCCCTAACCTAACCCTAACCCTAACCCCCTAACTCTAACCCCTAACCCCTAAACCCTAACCCTAACCCCTAAACCCTAGCCCTAACCCTAACCCCTAACCCTAACCCCTAACCCCTAACCCTAACCCCCTAACCTAACCCTAACACTAACCTAACCCTAACCCTAACCCCTAACCCTAACCCTAACCCTAACCCTAAACCCTAACCCTAACCCTAACCCAACCCTAACCCTAACCCATCATTTGGTTTATAAATTTGAGAATAATTATGAATCAACACTGTATGTCACACATTATGTACAAAAACATGTACAGTGTACAATGTTTCAGCGGGGTTCTGCAGAGTTGCAGTGTAATAGTTACACATTGTGATAAACAAATGTTATGGTTTTGTAGAATTGAAATAAACAATTTAGGACAAGAGAGAAGAAGAATACAAATTTGGCTTTAATTTAATATAAATGTAAAAACTGTTTTTCCTTGGAAGAATTTCAGGCAGGTGCTTGTGCACTGGTTGGCTCCTGTCATACAGGCACAGACAATGTAATCAGCATGTATTGTTCTTGGAGATAAAAACAAAATCACAATTATTGCATCTACCTTGGAACTTGAACAATACTGAAAATGATTACTGAAACTCTCTCTCTCTCTCTTTGCTTGGGAACAAAACAAGGCCCAGTCCTTATTGGACAACAGCTTACTAATATGACTTACTGCAGTAAATCTTAACCTCAGACTCCCACACCAACCGTGTGATAAATAAGCAGCCATGAGAACAGGATCAAACATCACGGGGGTCTGGAGGTCATAAACCGGCCCACTAATCCATTTCAAAATAGATGGATAATGTATGTGGATTCTAATTTTTATTTCTCATTAATCACATTTATATACTGATGGCTTGAGGACTCTGTGGCAGCTGAACGCACATTACAAAAAAGAGAATGATTGACCATATATTAGAACTATGTCATCTTGTGCTCAGGCGTAGCCTGGGTGTGGTGTTGTTTCCTGGGAGTTATTTTTGACAGATTATAGCCCATCCCAATCCCTTTAACCTGTTGAAATACCTTCAATGGGACAATACAACCCATACAAATTACGCTAATTGAATAGATTGTGTTTGAGGACTTGACTCACATAACTGTTTTGAAATAAATGTCATATGACCTCTGTCTTCTGTAGTTTAGGGGGATTTGGACTTTGCTAACGTAACGTTTCTGCTGAGCTTGGTTTGAATGGTAGGAGGACAGGGGAGGGGGAATTGGAAGGGGACTGGGGGCTTGAGCAGGTTTGGTCAAAGAGCATGCAGTTTCTCCAGTCTTTTTTAAAAACATTTTATTATAACAATTATGGACATTAAAAAGTGAAGGGCTCCAATACTGCCTTCTAAAACAGTGGTCACTCACTCCAACCTATAACACGATAACAGCTAATTGAAAGGAAATAGTGAAAAGCATTCCTCGTGTGTACGGGCAGACGTTTTCGATACATTGAAAGGATCTTACGATTGTCATTGTAACTGTAATCATCTTGGTGACATTCACTGCTCAGCACTCAGCAGAATGTTATGTGTGTATTTGAGTGTGTGTCAGGGTGTCAATAGTGTGAAGTGTTCACAATATTGTCCACCCTATACTAGTCAAAGTGAGTAGTTTAATGAATTAAAACAGCAATTTCTAAAGGGCAGTGACGCACAGCTCCACTTTAATCTAGATTACACTGAAACACTAATCCTGTAAAAATACGGTTTCTTAAAAAAAATGTTTCTAATACGTAATGTCTTAGGTGTGTATTTGATTGTTGTTTTAAAGTTGGATTTGTATACAATACTGTTGCATGTCCATGTGTTTCATGTAAATCACATTGTGTAAAATGGTGTGATTTCTCAAATTCAATGAATTGATTGGAAGAGCAGCTGTGGTCAGCATTACCATTGATTGTCCTGTGGCTGCTCAACAAGAGCGTGTGTGTGTGTGTGTGTGTGTGTGTGTGTGTGTGTGTGTGTGTGTGTGTGTGTGTGTGTAGTCATATGGGCCCGGGGTTATATAATCGGCTTCCCTGACAGTCACGATCACTAATGGAGAGAATGAATGTGTGGTGGATCTGAGGCAGAAGACTGACATTTCACCTTGTTTTTGCCCTGGCTGGGCATGAGGTCATTCACAAGATGTTAGAATCAATGTGTCATTCCTACAAAGATGGTGATTCAGACGCACTGAAAATAATGTGCTCCACTTTGGATGGCGGACTCCCTCACTGATCAGCAAAGGGAGTCTGTCCACAAGAAAGATTTAGTGTAAGGCCGGTTAGGGAAACCATATGGTTGCAGCATTATTTTCTTTTTGTCTGTCTTTGCTTTTTTGAGTAGAATGTAGCCCAAATGTTGTATCTGAGTAAAGGTAAAGTTGTTGTTTAATAAGGGATATAGTTTTATAACATAACAGAGAGAAATATAGCCAATTTTACCATTCAACAAGCTAAACTAAGCTTGACACACTAAGCATCAGCCGGCTACTATTATTGTTGTTAACATGCAGTTGTTAGCTTAAGTTCAGCCTCAGTATGAGCGGCTTGTACGGCTTGTATGTGCAAAAATTGCACTGATACAGTTACCTTCTGGATTTCTTATAAAAAGTTTATTAATTATTAGAAAATAATTCAAGCTCAGTTATTATTCAGTGATGTGTTTTCTTGAGTTAAATATCAGATTTATTCCCACAGTGTGTGAATTAAACACGTGCTACTTACTATCCTCTGGTTCTTATCTTCATTTTGTTCAACTACCTCCAGTTGTTTAATTAACAGTTGTTTAACACAGAAATCAAGTTATAACTGCATGTTATTCACTCCCAGAGTCAGTCAGCTGATTCTCCTTATCTATGGTTGATAAATCACTGACTTTCGGCTGATAGTGCAGGGAGCATTTATACAACAATCACATGAACTGTTGCTTGGGGTTACCAGTAGTAAGCAGTGTTACAACCATCCATTAGTCCACATATTATTTATAGGTTTTTTCTCTCCCTCATTGCTCAGGACAAAGCTTATTCATATAACTTCTTTTTTTTCTTCTAGAACTTTCCTCACTCACTTTGATTCTCTCGCACTCGTGGTCATGTTGCTGTGTAATCCTCTCAAAAATCCTGTATGAAAACTTCATTGGTTGACCAGACGTAATCCTTAGTGGACTAAGTACCTGAATATGTTTGATTGTGAGAGTGGGGGGGGGGGGGGGGGAAGCAGACTGTGGTCAGCTGCCAGACATTTGGATTCAAATTTAACATAATCCAGCAGTTATTTGAAGAAGTCTCTGGCCAGTGCGGTTTAAATAATTATTCTGTGGACATCATCTGTGACGACAAATCATATAGATACTGATAAACTATGAAGAGAGAAAGAGTAGTTTTTACTACAGAAAGGTAATACATTAGGTATTTATTTTTCTAATCATGTATTGCGTCATGTTCCTTGAAACTCTAAAAATACATTTGTACTGGCAGTTGATCATGTTGGCCTGCAGCGCTTTAGGAGGTGGGGTCAAAATAACTCCTCCCACCAGATGACGGCTCCATATGTGCATCAACGTCTGCCGACTTTGACGCTCACGCCATGAAGGGTATGATGGAAGTTTTATAATTGATAAAAAAATGACAAAAATCTTCTTAGGACAGGTGCATGTATGCATCATCGAACACCGTGAAAGAATGTAGGGATGTGTGTATCTTGTGTTTTACAGATAACTGGCTAACAGAGGTCTTACATAACAACATGACTCAGTTAAATGGATTTATGAAGCTCATCTATGCATGTTAAAGACACGTGAGAGCTGGAACTGTTGTCTATTTCCCTTTGGGTCCGTTTGGGTAGGGGGATTGTGGCAGCTGTTTATATTCTACCATAAGCTAATACAACCAGGGCTTCTCAGACAATCGATCAATGTATGTAAAGCTAGAAACTGCCTTTTCCAGTTTTACACCTGAAAACTGGATACTCCTGCCCACCTGAGCAGTATGTTTCAGTAACAGAAGAGGAGAGAAAAGCAGCTGGACTTTTGTTATGATAACATCAATAGATCCCTACAGAAGCCACACCTCAGAATACCCTCTGGCCGGAGATGTGCTGCCCCTGTATTCAAAAACAAACAGGCAGGGCCAGATTCATCCCCTCTGCTATGAGGCTTAACAAACATAAGCCCTGGCCTGCTCCTGGAAGAACTGAACACACACACACACACACACACACACACACACACACACACACACACACACACACACACACAGTTATCTATCTGTCTATCCATCCATCCATCCATCCATCCATCCATCCATCCATCCATCTATCTATCTATCTATCTATCTATCTATCTATCTATCTATCTATCTATCTATCTATCTATCTATCTATCTATCTATCTATCTATCTATCTATCTATCTATCTATCCCTCCCTCCCTCCCTCCATCGGTAGAGTCTTATCCCCGTGTTTTTCATGCAGATTAAATTAGCTGGAATAAATGAGAATGTTGCCGATGAACGGCCGGGTTTGCTTACTGTAAATGTGTCAGTACCGCATAATTATGCAACAACCTGCTCCACTGACAGGCTGTCGTCAATTAATCTGCTTGGGAACACCAACTGGGGGCTTCTACTGTATGTTGTAAGCTCTTCATCGTGCTGGTTGAACGTCTTTGCTGTAATTGCACTGACAGACATCCAGTGGTGGAAAAATTCTTAGCTAAAAGTTTAAAGTTTTACTACAATAGCACAGTATAGAAAGGTATATAATGTACATAAGTTTGAACATCAAAACATACTTAAAGTTCTAAAAGAAATGTACAGTCATTGATCTATTTGCATCACTTTAATGTCACATAAAAGTCAGGTTAACTAATAGACTGCTGTGAAAGAATGTCTTTTTTAATATTTTGTAATAATAATCTCAATCTGCAAAGTGAGTACTTTGCAAGTATTAAAGTTATACTTTCCACCACGGAACACATCAGGGTCATTTATACGGTCACAAGGAACATTGTCTTTCTTAGTAATGGTATAGGTAACATGCGTTGGCTGGATATTGTTGCTTTTTGGAAGATGAATAATACAAAAAAGAAAAATATTCTAGACAGTTTTCGTCCTTTATTAATCATCCAAGAATTGCTGGATATTTGTCAGTTATGTATTTATGTTAATTACTCTGTGGAAGATTACTTTCCTAAATTATAAACAGCAATTGGACTGACAAACAAATTGGATAACATTCGAACTGTTGAAGATTTACGTTATAATGAATGTACCATAATATAGAAACTCGGTCTGATAAAGTATCCCATATGTTTAAAAGGTCTAAAAAGCTTTTTAGAGCATCTTAAAGAAACACACTCCACTCTGACCCCAAGTCTGACATGCGTCAGTTGATAACATTAATTATTATCCTGTTATATACTAAAATCATATGCTACATTAAATAATACTATGACTGCTTGGTTTGTGAAACCTACTGTAAGAACGTTGATTATATGATAACCAGTATGTTATTGTGTGTTGTCTAACACTGTGGATAGACTATACATTTCAAAGTAATGCTGTTTTTAATCATATGTGAAGAAAAACACACTATTTGTAAAATGTATCATTATTATTTCCACTAGTTAAATTGCTAAATTAAATAGTCTTGGTCTGAGTCATCGAAGGGATTTTAATAACATTAAGCATAATCTAAACCAGGAATTTTTGTTTTAAACTCATTGTTAAGTAAATACCAATGACTAATTCTGACTTCTCTTATGTCTTTATATGCCACAGAGACTTCTGTCTTTATTTCATACGTAAATCTGCAGGCCAGAAGCATGTCGAGTTAAGCTACAGCCATAGACTAATCTCTAACTTGACGTGGGGGCTGTATTGAAGAATGGTCGCCTTGTTTAGGGGATTAGTGCAGTTCTGCTCTGAATACAGAGGTCACTCACGATTGTACAGAGCATGACGAGAGTGGCGTGCACACACTTTCATTGACAGGCGCCATAAACAAGGAAGGACACCTTCCCGACTGTCAGAGGTCAACCATCCAAAAACTGTGACGTGGATCCTCTGTTAGCTAATATCTGTCTATTTGGTTTGAAGCTCCTTAAATGACATTTCTTTGTAGGACTTTTTGTATTTAAATGAACCTGGAAACCAATAGAATATTTGGACATCACTAATGGCGTTTGCTTATAGAAAGCATTTCTTAAAATGAACTCAAAGGGAAAAGCATCCCCTACTCCATGAGAGAAGTAACATTCAATTTGAAAAAAACAACTAGAGAGAAATCCTGTGTTTGTTACAGAAGTAGCCAAGTCCAATGTCTTTGTGTTGCATTTAAGTGATATAATGAAACACTGCTGCACTTAGAAGTCCCGCCTGAGAGGAATTGTGTTGGACACTTTCAATTTAGTTTACTTTTCGGCAGCTTGAAAGTTAAGTTATTTTACAATGTTTTTTCGTTTGTTTTTACAACATGCCTATTCTCATTTGTCTTTGAAAAAATCCTTTACGAAACGCAACTGCAGAAACAATGGACAACAAATTTAGGACGGATATTTACAAGGGACAAAGGCTACCACTGTTCAAGACACAACATACAGTCACAGACTAGGTACCTGGAAGAAACCACCATGACAGTAAGTGTTTGTAGTTATTGCATGCTTAGTTTATTTGGACTTGTTCTCAATTTGAGGCACTTCAATCTTTTCCCCAGTGAGGAGCTGCCAGATGCCTCCTCTGTAGTTCTCATTTCCCAAAGCGTAGAGGAAGACATTGAAGGTTGGAGAGGTCTTAGCCAGTATAGGAGCCATCTGCAGAGACAGGTGCCAGCATGACAAGGTTGTTAATGCTTAGGAGGAGGAGATTATCGTGAAAATGCACTAGAATACAGTAATCAAGCATAATGGCTTGTTCGGCTAATTAGTTAAAGACACTTAGACTAGAATCTTTATGACAATATCAAAATCAAAATCATTCTAATTAAACAATCCCGGTGAAAACGATGCACCAATAGGTCTGAATTATAGTGGAGAGTTATTGTGTGCATCTTTGTGCTGGCTGTCCTTACCATCCTGAGCTTGGGGGAGACAAGGGTGGCGTTCTCCACAGCGGCGTAGAAACACAGGACGCCATAGGGTACCCAGCAGAACAGCATAGTCTTAAGAGGAGTGTTGGGGTTGAACTACAGAGGGAAAAGAGAGAAGAGAAGGAGGTACAAAACATGAATGATTACCAATCTAACAAATGGAGTGAAGGAGACAAAAATGCCTTGTGTCATGAGGTCCAGTCACACGCCTGGGAGAATAACTGTGTCTATGTTGAGACCATTCATGCTCAGCAGAAACAGCTAGCGAGTAAAGGGGCAGTTTGCTGTAATCCAGGGGTCAAAGTGTGAGTTTACACATTCAGAGATATATTTAACCTCTTAACATACAGGGTCCCCTGTTGTTGAGTAGCTTTAAGGTTGGAACAAACTATTTTATTCCACACTGTCTGATAGTATCATATATTCTGCATCCGCTTCTTTCAACTCTGCATTAAAGATAATGATGGTTGCACTAAGTGAACTATTCAACCCCACAACTTGTTTTTATGGCTGTACTTTCCATGAATTGGAAATATTCTAGCTGTCTCGTGTATCATATTATACACATTTGGCCGCTTTGGAAACTTTGGCAGCTCTAAAAATAAAAAATTGTTAAGTTTGTACTAAAGTTTAGTTTTGTCCTGACTATAGGAGTCCTACGCCTGAAGAGCCAGTTACAGAGGCATATAAGCATATTTATGAAGCGATATCAGACACAGCTTCTCACCAATTCTTGGCCATTGGACAAATCTGGACAACTGTATCTCTCCAGGTTTTTATGGCATACATTGTGTGTCCTTACACTACACAATTCCATTGCTCTGGTAGAGAGCATGGTGCCGCTACTCTGCAGCCTTTGTGCGTGTAATGAAAGTGTCTCCAGCCAACTCAGATGACTGTGAGTAATAGGGCTTTTGCAACATAAAGTGAGGCAACCTGATTTAGCCCCTGAGGAACTCCACTATTGAACTCCCCACTCACAGATACATTGTTCTTTTCAACACACACCAGCTACTGTCCGCATTCCCAACTGAAGCACCCGGTCTTCCCCCTGAGGCATTGACCTACATATGTCACAGCCTGCATGCTCTCCATTCACTGTCTGTTTGTCAGTCTAAATAAGGATGTGAGAAAGTTGTGCTGACTGGAAGAGATGAAATTGATGTTAATATAAAGAGGATTTCTATGATTTCTTCCAGTGATGGATAAAGTATTCATCTTTTTTTTTAAGTTAATGCACTAGTATCACACTGTAAAAATATTCAAAGTAAAATTCCTGCATTGTTACTTAAGTAAAATAATGTAAGCATAACCAGGAAAATGTAAGATAATTAAAACACATTTAAATAAAAGGGAAAGCAATAATTTGTTCAGCTGTACTTGTATATACTGTTGGGTAGTTCAATTTATAAGAAAATGTATTTTATAAGCTCATATGTTTTTGATGTAGAAATCTAAATTTGTAACTAAAGCTGTCATTTCTAAATTCTAGCAAGCATGAGATTCAATTTGGTTTTGGAGCAACTAAAGCAAAACAGAGTCAGTCTGTCTATGTCTAGATAGAATTACTATGCCAACTTAATTTTAAATCTTTGTGAATCACATTATACCTGTTGTTGGATTTCGTATGTTTTTTTTTAACTTACCCTGGGGTTGCCAGTCTTCTTGAATTTCTGTGCAATGGACTGGTAAGAGGACATGACAACAAACACCTGGATGGCCATGTTGAAGATGCTCATGGGGATCAAATAGGAAACATAGTTTCTGTGGAGAAAGAAATGCACATACGGCTGTAAAATCAGTATATACTAATCACAATGGGGGATAGAGTATGCAAAGACATCAATGTTTATCTTGATAGTGAAGAGTGTATGTGTGTACACAGTACCTGTCTCCCTTGGTATAGTCCAGAGTGCAGCAGGTCCTGAGGGGCTCGTAGTCGTACTCTCCCCAGCCAATGAGGGGCATGGCAGACCAGAAAGCAGTAAAGAGCCAGACAAATACAGCCAGAGTGATGGCGCTGCTCCACTGCAGCTTTGTCCCTGATGAAAGCAAGTTCAAAACATTCATCATGACATTTTCTAACACCTCCAAAAAAGGTCACACTACTGCAGAAGCACTTTGTTTTACCGTGTTAATACCACAGTAACTAGCTGTCTTATAAGCACAGAAAAATAGTGTGAACTGCAGGTGAGATGTTCAGTCACTTCCACTTCCCGCTGCGTATCCTGCTATTAATGATGGCTAAAAATAGCAATGGAGCTAAATTATTTCTGACCATGAGAAGAAATGTTTTTTACTCAACACACAAGTCTCCCAGGTTGCAGTTTTAACACCAAAAAACTGCAACTTGGGAAACAATGTTGGTTATCTTCACAAGCTATTTGGTCTTTATTCCTTCATGGCCATGGTCTGTGGCAAATTTAAAGACAACAGGCCACTTGTAACCAGCTGGTCTCTTCAGATTAGCAGGAGGTCTTAAAATCAGCTGGAGACCGAGAACAAAAACCTGCTGCAGTGTTTGATTGTGTGTGCGTTGTGTGTTGTGTGTGTGTGAGAGAGAGAGAGAGAGCCTGTGCTTCATGGGGTAGGGAAAGCAAAATGCATTTGGTTGTAACTGTGCATTTTACTCGGACTTACTAGTGCAGTACTGGTGGTATCTGTCCCAAGCGATGGCGGCTATGAAGTGGATGCTGGCGAGAGCTGTCACGAAGCCCTGGAAACCATGAGTCTGGCATCCGTCAGAGCCATAAGGCCAGTACCTTGAGACAAAGGGTGTGTTCATAAATATACTAATGTATTCATCTAAAAAGAATAAGTAACAATTTACCAAATACACTAAAACTGATTGAGGTACGCAATCCATGAATTTACTATTTTAGATTATGGTAATAAACAATAATAGGAGGCTATAAATAAATGAAAATATATATAATCACTAGGCTGGTGAACACTGAGAGCAGCATATTTCATCTCGTAATTACAGTTTGACATTTAACCTTTATTCAGCAGTGTATTGACCGCTCCCCCTCCCCTTTACAACACTGATTGTACCTCCCGGTATCGATTATACAGCTCCGTGTAGATTCGTCTCGGGAACAGGTAGCCAGGTAGTATTTGCTCAATAAATCTCCCATGATATTCATTATTTAAGGGGGTGGTTACATCACTGACCTCAGGAAGCTGGAGAAAGCGGCGACGGTGGCGTTCATAGAGATGCCAATATCTGCCATCGCTAAGCTGAACACTAGGAAATTGCTGGGGGTCCTTAGCTCTCTCACTTTGAGGAAAGCAACGATTGTCACCGCATTTAGAAAGAAGCCCAGCAGACCTTTGGTGGAACAGAAATAAACAATCATGAATGAAGGCAGTGTGCGGCGGTGAATGGAAACCAGTGCGCACAGCGATGCTTATTGCGTCACATGCAGCACCGTGGCATTTCATAAACATGCTCCTTTCAAACATCGCAGCCATGCATTTTGTTAACAGATTGTACGTGTAGGTTAATGTGCGAGTCTTAAGAGAAAGCTACAGTCTTTGCCTCCTTCCACCTAGTGTCAGTGACCGGGTGGCGTCAGGTCCTGCCATAGGTTAACGTTACTCAGCGGGTGCAGCCCCTCGAATCCTCGCAGTAGTTTTTTGGCTGATTTCCAACACAAAAGAGAAACACTCACCCTCCACCAGCAGACAAGATCCCAGTGAAAACACATCGAAGTCGGTGAAGCCGTCCGGTAAAGGGTAAGACGAGACCATCCTGAAGTCGAATTGATACAACAAAGTGTCAAAGACTTTTCACTCCTCCCAACCCGCTCGTTTACGATGTGCCTCTATCTGGCTGAGAGACGGCTTTTAAAGGGGCATTTCACGTGAAAAGGATGCACTTCATTATGTAAAGCCCACGCACTCTCTGTCGCCCCAATCCGTGCAGGAATGTCTTAATGAACATAACCGCTCAAACCTCAACCCTTAATGCGTATTTAGCCACCGCAACAGTAAGCCCTCAATTAGTTACACAACAAGCCTTTGTGTCTCTGCGTCCGCGGGTGAGGATGCAGCCGCGGCCAATGTCAAAGGACGAGACGCAACGACGCGTTTGATGCAGCTCACAGCGTTGAGTCGCTTTAAGGAGACACAACAGGTGTCTGCAGAGATCCAGCCTCCCGTCATATCAGAACTACACTCACATTTTAAGGAGAAGACACAACCCTCCAACCACAACATCATACGTTTCCCCTCCATTAACACCAACAATAATAACACCATTATTCTTGGACGTCCATGTTCTTGCCAAAGGCTGTGCATGAATGTTATATATATATGTTTGTGTGTGAATAAGTGTAAAGACACATGGTGTCTTATCAGTTTATATTAAAATAAAATGCTTGTGATGTGTTTCAATTCATTGCAGTAACCCTGCCCATTCGCTGATTAATGACACAAAGGGATTAATGTGACACTACAGAGGATCAATGTGAGTACTGTTGATCTGTATCTTTTTTTAATCCTTTGTCCCATATGGTATAGGCTCTGTTTTGACTTGTGGATGTGAAACTGGGCAGTTTCACATCCACACATTTTTTTCTTTGTATGGAATAAAACATTTGATAGATTCACTAACCTCAAGAGATTAAACCAATATGGCATCTGCCTGGAATGACAGAGGACAACACAAAATTGCCCTTTTGGAACCGCAGACACAACGTGTCAAAAGAAGCTTGGTTCAGTCTGGAGTTTTCTGTGTGATAAGGGATAAATGTGTAGAATAAAAGCATGTGTTCCAATAAGCGTAACAAGTATGACATGAAATCCAGCCGTCATCTCCACCCTTCAATGCATTTGTCACGTTTCAGTTGCGACATAATTTGCAGCTTTTCATGCCAAAGGGATAGAGGGGACACAAGCCTAACATTGTGTTGCTGACGTCTCTCTTAGTCTCAGGATTATAAGATCAGAAATCTTGGGAAATATAAGTGAAAATGTATGAAAAGTGCTTAATAATATGGAATGCCAATGGTCAAGATCCATCATATATAATATATATTTTTAAATATTTGGACACTTTACATCCCACTAAAAACAAATGGCTCCAAACAACAACAAAAAACCCCTGTGACCTTGGTTGACCCAAACATTAAGTGTGCAGTTGTCACTTTGTTTGCATACTTCTTCCTTTTTTTGGTCCAAATTTACCATCTTACAATTGGTTACACTAAAAATATAAATAAAATAATGCTTTAACAAATCAACAAACATTCCATACCATTCAAAAATATCCTCAAAAGTGTAAAGAAATACTGTCACAAATAAATGTATACAATGTTTTTTGACCTTTTCTGCTCAAACTCTAACGTTTGATCTGACAACTCCTGCTTCATATTAATAATGATAGTGTATGATACAGCAAACACTCCCAAATCCCATTTATTCTAATTTTACTTCTGTTCTTATGAGACCTTTTGCACACTAAGGATGACATTGCACTTCAAATAAGGTCCATTCTTCTAGTTCATACACTGTAAATGGGGCAGCTTTATTGGATTCAGTAAATGAGATTAACTACTTGCATTGCAATATGGAATGTTTAAGATTTTCAACATGAGGGAACATGATCGCTCAACATGTTTAGAGCCTCAACACAGACCAGAAAGGTTGTAAAATCACTGATCAACCTGTGGTTTGAATGGATTTTAAAACAAAAGAGTGAAATAACTCTTTAGTAAAGGGCAAAGAAGGAAAAGTTGAATATATCCATATGTCGCACATAATTCAGTAACTATTATTGTCATTATCAATCTATAGGATGTATTAATCTCTATCAAACTTGTTTGACCTGGCACTGTGGTGAAATGTGAGTCAGATGCAATGTTGCTTCTTTGTTCAAACACATTAAAGAGTGTTTCGTGTGTTTCGTCAGATCTTCAAGCCAGAGTCGGCACACTTTGCAGTGCCAGCCAAGTGTAACACTAAACCTCCAGCATGATGCAATACAAGGGGAAACACAAGGAACAGGTGCCAAGTAACACATGGATTTATCAACACACAAACTTTACAATGGGAGGTATTTTCCTCTAGCAGTGTTGGAATAACTGGGTTAATGAGGGGAAATCTAAAGGCCACTGAGTCTCTTTCACTCAAACTGATAAACATACATTTCTTACTTATTTTAGTCGTTTTCTTTATTTTGATATTTTGTGTTGGTTTATAAAATACTACTTTGTTTCCTGTTGATGAATAGTCTACATGCGTAATTGTTGTGCAAATACATAAATGGGATGAAGAGGGGGTGCCAAAAGGAGTACAACTTTTAAGAATGGGTATTTTCTTTGATGAGACATTATGCAGGAAATTGTTTGCTTCATTTTTGGAAATATCTTGTCAGTGGTTCAGGCCCCAACTGTAGAGTAATTTTCTTTTCTCTTACTTTACATGAAAAAAAGGATTTTCATATTATTGTTTTTACATCAAAGTCTCTATATCTGCATTCTAACTGCAGTGATATTCGTTGTTTTGTGATAAAAAAAAATACATTTTAAAAAAGGACTGCGGATTAAGGAAATGTTAAATGAGCATCTGTGCGATGGTCTCAAGGTAGGAGCCGCAGGCTGGGATAAAGGGGCCACCTTGTGGTAGAACATAGTGCTGTCCATTTACAGATTAACAGTCACGGCAGGGCTCATATGAACAAGCTACATTTGAGGGAAAGAAAAAATCCAAACATCACAGTGGATTATGACCATTTCGGAAGTGTTTTTCTGTGATAATAAATAGGGACGTCTCTGCTCAGCCTATCGGATTCCGGGATGCAATACGCATCCAAATGAAAAGAACGCCAGTCCTTTCGCTAATCCCTGTCTATCCTTTTTATCTCGGGACTCATAGCAGTCCGATCACTATGGGACAGCGAAGCGGTGGGACAAAGCAATGCGGATGATATTCCTGTAAATGAGAGAAAAAAGCAAGTCTGTTTGACTTCAGTGGGCGCAAACTGGGCGCATGTAGCCAAGCTGCGTATGCGTAAAAGTGGGCCAAAATGTTCCTCGTCCTGCTCCTGGGGCTCTACGCGGCCACAGGTGAACTTCTCTCCCCAGTGAGCTCCTGCCCGTCGCAGTGCAGCTGTTTTTACCACAACTTGAGTGATGGATCAAAGGCCAGGTAAGGAAGATGTCCAAGAAAACATTAGCCTACTTCATATAAAAACACATTATAAAGTGTTCTGGCAGACTTGCATCTTTTGATAGGGTATTGTCTAGTCGTTATATGAGAACAGATGTTTGCATAGAGGTGAACACGTGTACAAAAGATAATTCAGCGAGTGCATGTCGGTCCAATTTTATTTAATGCAGGATTATCTTCAAAGGCACTTTCAACCTCCCCATCAATGCGTTTTATGCGACTTTGGATAGTTTGGATGGATCAGTGGAAATCAGTATTTTTTCAGAATTATTAGCCTCAGCATTTTTTATGCTTATGAATTTACCCCATATGTTTGTATCCTCTAGACTTCAAAACCTTCATATCAGAATGTAATGCTAATTTCTAATTAATTTCTATATTTTTCATTTACTTTGTTAACAATGTTCTTAAATGCGTAATTTGGGTCGGATGATTTGGAGGTGAACAAACATTCTCCAATGATGTCTCCCTTTTAGGAGCGTGATTTGCAATGATCCCGAGATATCTCTTGTGCCTGTCGGGTTTCCTGTTGACACGTCCAAGCTGCGGATTGAGAAGACGGCCATCCAGCGGATACCGAGCGAAGCCTTCAACTACCTCTCCAGTCTGGAATTCCTGTGGATGTCTTTCAACACGCTGTCCGCCTTGAGCCCGGACAGTTTCCGGGGACTGCTCAACCTGGAGGAGCTTCGTCTGGACGGGAATGCCCTCACCGCCTTTCCCTGGGAATCTCTCATGGATATGCCCAGTCTCAGACTTCTCGATTTGCACAACAATCAGCTCCCCTCTCTGCCAGCGGAGGCCACCACTTACATCAAAAACCTCACCTACTTGGATCTGTCCAGCAACAGCTTGCTGACCCTGCCGACCGAGGTGCTGTCCACCTGGCTGGCGGCGAAACCTGTGCAAGGTCCAGAGAGCTCCAAGATGATACTTGGTAAATCCCCTAAAACTTCCGTCGTGGTTTACGCCTGCCTCAGTTCACAATACCAAAAATACCACAGCGCTGTCAAGCACTGTGCATAAAGAAACGTTAATTAATTTTGCACAAAGCAGCGTCGTTGAACAGCAGCTGGACAAAACAGCTTCATTTGATGTATGGTAAGGGTAGGTCGGTAGTACTTAATACAATTTGCTCCATTAATATTTGAAGATGATATTTTTCTTTGAAAAACGATGTAACATAATTAGCATTTAGAGACCAAAGTAACACATTATTTTAATGCTATTTAACATTTCTAAGTCAAACAGTCTATAAATGGTTTGCAATGCAGACCACTCTTGTGAGCAGATATAGGATGTAAGTGTTTATTAACATGTTTTTTAACAGCTCCTGCTGACACTTATTTCATATCTATCTATCTGTGTGGAAAATTAAAAAAAATATTTTACTCTTACTCATCTTAATCCATTATCTTACTCAGAACAGTGGACAGCTGTTCCAGGGTCAGCTCTAAAGGACAGGAGGGTGAAATGACAGCAAGACCTGACCTTGGACACTAGTCTGCTGACACCATCATCATCATCATCATCATCATGATCATCATCATCATCGTTGTAGTCATGGCCATGATGTAGTTTATGAATTAAATGTTAATCCTCTTACAGGATTAACATCTTTACATCCACACCGGCCATCTGCAGGCTGGTCTATCACTCTGCACACAGCTGGATGCTCGTCTTCCTTCTGTAACCTCACATGTGCCCTCACCATCAGGTCTGCATGACAACCCCTGGGTGTGTGACTGTCGGCTCTACGACCTGGTCCAGTTCCAGAAGTCTCCGACTCTTTCAGTGGCATTCATTGACACGAGGCTGAGGTGTTCAGCACCGGAAAGTGTATCAGGGGTCCTGTTCAGTGACGCAGAGTTGCGGCGCTGTCAGCTCCCACGTATCCACACAGCAGTGGCACGAGTCCGGAGCGCTATTGGGAACAATGTGCTGCTCCGCTGTGGCACCATTGGAGTCCCCATCCCAGACCTGTCATGGCGCAAGGCAGATGGGCGACTCCTTAATGGAACAGGTGAGTCTTTCTCTGTGTGTTGTGACTGAGATAAGATGCTTTTTTATGCACTGTAGTGCTGCTGTTAATTAAACAGAAAGCTAACAGTGGAGTTAGTGAGGTTGTAAGTCTGACTGACAGCTATGGCTACAGCAATGAGTTATGCAACACTGCTGATGACCATTGCAACATTGTGTAATCACTTGCACATCGATGAAAGGGGATATTTCTCATATTTAAATTTTCTCTCTCATTGCCCTTTTGTAACCATTTTGTAATGATCATATTCTCCCCTCTCGGCCACCATAGTCCAGCAGGAAACCTCAAAGGAGGGAATCACCTGGTCCATCCTCCGTGTCCCAGCTGTGTCCTATCGGGATTCAGGGAAATACATCTGCAAGGCCACTAACTATGCTGGGAACGCTGAAGCTGTCATTTCTCTCATTGTCTCTAACTCACCAAAACCAGAAGGGAATCAAACCAGCAATGACAAGAAAGCCAAAGTCAAGAAACCCAACCCGGTGGGCAAAGCTGCCTACCAGGAGAAACTGGTAGCAAGATATGTGGTTCCAACCTCCACACCTTCATCACAGCCTGCCCTTGATCCAGGCCTTCCACCTGGTCTTGGTCCTGATCCTGGACTAGCCAGTTACAGCCTAGCTGACAGAGCAACCCCCGGGCCTGCCACCTCCTCCAACCCAGATGCGCTGCTGGATCTGGAGAAGACTAATCTAAGCAACCTGGCGGCCAACACGTCATCGCTGCAGCAGGACCCGGACAGGGTGGTCCGCTCAGTAAAGGTGGTGGGTGACACAGACAATACAATTTATTTGAACTGGAGAGCCCCTAAGGCCAAGAACACAACAGCATTTAGTGTGCTGTATGCTGTGTTTGGAGAGAGGGACATGAGGAAGATCAATGTTGGGGCGGGACAGAACCGTGTTACCATCAACGGGCTGGTGCCCAGGACCAAGTACATTGCCTGTGTGTGTGTGAGGGGGCTGATCCCCAAGAAAGAGCAGTGCGTCATATTTTCCACTGATGAAGCAGCCAGTGCCACTGGGACCCAGAGGTTGATTAATGTGATTGTGATCACAGTGGCCTGTATAATTGCGGTCCCGCTCACTGTCATCGTGTGCTGTGGGGCTCTGAAGAGACGCATTCAGAAGTATTGGGGAAAGAAATCCAAGGACATCCAAGATTCATACGTGACCTTTGAAACGCTGTCGCCTGGCACGAAGGCCAAAGGGCTCGAGGGCGAGTATTTGAACAGACTGAACCCAGAGGAGTCCAACAGGCTGCTGTCAGCCCGCTCCAGCTTGGACTCTGAGGCAACAGCTAAGATAGAGGGACAGCCTAACGAGTACTTCTGCTGACATCATGCTCCAGCTCCGGCTCCTGCTCCACACCATCTTCCTCGCACGTACCTGCATCCATGTCCCGGTCAGACCGCTAACACCCATCCGCATCCATGTCCCGTTCAGACCGCCAACACCCGTCCTCATCCATGTCCCGGTAAGACCGCTAACACCCATTCGCATCCCCATCACCACCCCCATCTCCATCCACATCCGTATCCGTATCCCCATCACTGCCCGTACTCTCACTCTCAGCAACATCCTGACATCAGTCCCCATCCCACACGCTCCCGTACGCCCACACCATGGGATTCCCCCCCACCCGTCCCTCCTCGCTGGATCATGCCACCAACTCCACCGCCACAGAGATCCACCTTCTATCAAAGGACTTTTGCACGCTGCACTATAATGGAAATATCAGTTTAGAGGAATATTTAACATCATAATTAACTTAGTTTTTTTCAGACATTTGTAGAATATTTAATGTTTCTTACAGATAGAGTGAAACTCACTTCACTGACATACATGTGTGCATAAATGAATAACAAAGACAACGTGTGCACATGCTTTTGTGTCTAAAAGAATGTTTTGATCACTAAGCCTGTAAGAAAAAACATGTCTAAAAGCTGAAAGAGCAGAGCAATTGTTGTAAACTATTTTTCATCTCACTTGCATGGCCCAGCGAAGAAACCTCTGCAACCTGATCTGACTTAAAGGGAACTCATTGGTAGATACTCTATTGTTTATATCATTAATGTATGTGTATGAATTGTATATACTTTACTGCATGATGTACACTTACATATACAGTTAAGTCTGTGCCTCTGTATATATCTGTCATTTGTTCTCAGAGAAGATATAGACATAGGCATGGTTCAACACTCTGGTGTGTGGAGGAAAGCTGGAGCTGGAGAGAAGTACAGAAAGGACTGAACTATGACACAATGTAAATAGGGTAGAAATGATGCTAAATGAAATGTTAAACGATTTCTATTCCCAGCAGTGAGACACATACTGAAATATCTTTATGTACATGTTTTGTGCCACCATCATTACCCTTTTAAATGTAGATCTATTCATTCCAATGATATTATTTGAATAGTTGAATAAACTTTTATATACATATCCAGTTGGTGCTTTGTCTTGTTTCATCACACCGTGTTGATAGATATTAATTTCAAAAGGATGATACAGATTATACTCTTTATTTTATTTATGTGGCTGGTTTGAACAAACGTATTCCATGGAATGAGTTCAGTATTTGCCATCTCTTGACAGTCAGTGTCTGTCTCAGGTAGTCTGCGACTTACGACTTTCTGATAAGTCCCCCTAAAGGGTTTGTAAGTTGTGACAGCTTTATTATTGCTAATAAGAAATGTACCAACAATTGATATATCGGTCATAAAGGTACTGACAATAACAACTTCAAGGTTGTCTGCCTGTGAAAAATCCACCAGATTTCCCAGCAGGACTGTTCTCTTTATGGCTCTTTAATTCATCAATAAAACCATGGACCAGTTATTTTCTGAGAAAACATGCAGAGAATCTTGACCAAAATTAAATTATTAATAACGTATTAACTTGTATAGCTGCATACTTGATGGCTGATTAGAGAGTGGAACTTGCAGGTATTTATTAATGGATTTTAAACTTTTATAATTGGCAACTCAGACATTTGTTCTTATTAATAGCATATAAGTGATTCATAAGCATTTATAGATGAATCGATACAAACAATTCATAAAGATCGACATAGCAACATAGAGGGTCAAACCTGCTCACACTGTCCTGGTGTTGATCATGCGTGTCTCCACAAAGAATTAGACACCACTTAGGTACGTCAGGGATTAGACTTAATAGGCTTCACTCGTCTGCCGCACTCGACATGTCTCGAGCACGAATGTAGCCCTCAATTTTATGAAATTTCGCGGACTATGGACATAATTTGTTGCCTGCTAGTTATTGCTTTGTTTAACATCCAGGCGTACGAAACGTATCCTCAATGTTTACGTGGGTGCAGCTGCGTAGAAGACCGCCATGGAAGGTAAGACCTGATTCATGCAGTCAAAAGCTTCACCATGGCAGACGCTATTTGTAATCTTTTAAATGTGTCAGTGGGTGGCGGAAAATGAGTCAAGGACATATGGTTACATGAAAGTGCATATCTTATATTGTTTTAAAAAGGGCTAGATGGAGGTCTGTAGCTCCAATTTGTGGCCCTATCTATTGTTTTTATAAAGGATAGATAGCTAGATATAGATAGCTAGATAGCTAGATAGATAGATAGATAGATAGATAGATAGATAGATAGATAGATAGATAGATAGATATATGGATACTTTATTCCACACTACATACCCAAATGTTCAATTAAACTCTTCCTTTTATTCGTAGGTCGCTCATATGTATGGAGGAGAGTGCGTTTGGGGCCATACCAGAGAACCTTCCAGATGATATGACCAAAATACGAATAGAAAAATCTCACTTTACTGAAATACCCAGAGGGGCATTCTCACAGACGCCCGCCTTGGAAAACTTGTGGTTAAACTTCAACGATATCACAGTGATCAACTCAAAGGGTCTGGAGGGTTTGGGGAACTTAACCGAGCTCCGTCTGCAAGGGAACAAGCTCCGTTCAGTACCATGGACAGCGTTCGAAAACACGCCGGCCCTGAAGATCCTGGACCTGAAGCACAACCAGCTGGACGTCCTGCCCGAGCATGCTTTGAAATTTTTGCCAGATCTGACTTACTTAGACTTATCCTTCAATCGGCTTACGGTCATATCGAAGGAGGTTTTCCAAAATTGGCCTCTCTACCAGAAAGTACAGAACACGGAGGAGCAGGAGGGGGCCGCTTTCGGACCGAACGTCGTCCTCGCGCTCCACGACAACGCGTGGGTCTGCGACTGCCGCCTGAAGGGCTTCGTGGAGTTCATCAGATCCCTGAGCCCCCCTATTATACTAATGAACTCCTACTTGACCTGCTCAGGGCCGGAATTTAAGGCGGGCAAGTTCTTCCATGAGGTAGAGCTGCAGGCGTGCGTGAAGCCCATCGTCTCCACCCCGTCCTCCAACATCAGCGTGCCACAGGGCGCAAACCTCACCCTGCGCTGCATCGCCAAGGCCCGGCCAGACCCCGCGGTGTGGTGGACATATGGTCTGAAGATAATCAGAGGATTTCATGGTAAGAGTGTGATGTCCACGACATGTCATCCACACACACCCGGAGTGATATCTTGTGGTAAATTAGATACTTAAATACGGTTTAATCGCAGACTTTATAACCCCTCTTTAAAATGAGGAGATCTAAATCTGGATATTGGCCCACCGCGATAATCACCACTGATTCTCTCAATCTGCACACCATCAGTGTTGATTAAGAGTGTTGGAGATTATAGTGCACTATAGCCTACCTAATGTCAGCCGTGTTGGGCTATACTGTTTAATTAAGTAAAAATCTGCGTCATCAGACTTAATATTTAGAGTGCCGTGCACTGCAGATCACTGCGAGTAAACCGTTCATCATGAACACATAACCAGGCCGCTGCTGCCTCTAGTGTCCATGCTATCACTATCACCATGTGTTGCTAACAGTGATGCACCTAAAAAAAAGATTTGGGGTCGAGTAGCTGCAAACTTAAGTAAAAGTACTTTTACACACATTAAGAACCAAATAAAAAATAGTCCTCAAAATACAACATCATCACTACACTTTTAAACAAAGTATTCTTTATAAAGAGCTTATACGTTGTAGCTCCTTGCTTTATAATACATGATTCATTAATGCTTTTTATAATTCAGTTATAAGCAAGATTAGGAAATATCCCCCTCGCTTGGAGTCATTAATAGTCAGGTAATTTAAAAGTAATGAAAAAGAGTAACACTTGCCTCATAGGCCATCACGTCTACAGTTATAAGTGTGAATAAGTAATTCATAAAGGATTGTTGGGTAAGCCGATAGCAAAAGCTAGTAAGTCATTTGAAATTGTTAATGTTAATAAATCATTAATCAAGGATTTGCCCATGTACACTTTAAATATTAGCCAGTTAATAAATGCATTTTGTTCAGCTGTTTCCAGAAAGTCACAGGTTAAATGGTCCATGGGAGTGGCCTTTCTGATGAATTAAAAAGCTTCATGAATTCTTATCTTATTAATTGATAAACTGGTCTTTGTTTAGATCTTGAAGTTACATAATTCACCCATAAAGCCATTAATTACAACTGCTCACTGCCGTCTTGTTCCCACTCTTTTCGACCATACCTTCTCCTGTTAGATAATTAGTTACATTTATACAAAGACAACATTTTCAGCCTTCATTTCTTAAGTGTGATCACAAATTTTCTATGTAATTATATCAGATTTAAATCAACTGCACCGGTGAGAAAACATTTTTCTGCTATATTTTTCTTATGTTATATTATGCATGGAGCATGTAACGATTATCCCCAAAAGAGATAATCCCCCCTAACATATTTATTAGATCTTAAATAATTACCCACTATGTTGACAATTAACTCATACATCTCAGAATATAAGCTGCCTGAATTTGGTGAAATAATTTGTATTCAACTTGATATGTGGAAAAATGTATTTAGATAATGAACAAAATTAGTTTTCCCAAACTGAGATTTATTGTCTAATCTTGCATGTTCTTTAAAAATGGATATCCATGTTTTCCTCCCAGAGTCTCAGGAAAGAGTGGATGAAAACATCATCAGATCCCTCCTGGTGATCCCCTCTCTGCATGCTGCTGACCGTGGTGTCTACACCTGCACTGCCGTCAACTTCATTGGAAACTCCTCTGTCAGCGTCCTCCTGGACGTCCACTCTCCAGACGGCTCCCAGTCACCAGTCCTCTATGACAAACCGGTTCCACCTGCTGCCAGGGATGAAAACGTCTACATTGACATCCACATTGCCAAACAGACTGTCCGTGGTATTACCATTGAGTGGTACGCCGCTTTGGACCACCCTGCAGAAACATGGTTCACCATCCACTTTGGCAGCGCAGGCAATGATAAGAAAGAAATGATCTTCATCGGCCCTGGGATTCACTCTTACTCCGTCTCTGATCTGATGTCTGCTACCAAATATGAAATCTGTGTAACCCTTAAGAACCAGGCACCACGTAATGGCCAGTGCATTGTGTTTGTAACAGGAAGTGACATTACTGAAATGGAGCAGAGGGAGAAGCTGATACATATAGTGGTTATAGTTTTAGCCATGGTGCTGGCGGTCCCTATAGGTATGTGTGCCTGCACCACCGACACTAAGTTTGCCTGCCTGGAGGGTATCATGGAGTCCTGGAAGAACCGACGGAGAGAGAGGAGCTCTTCCAGGATGGAGCGGGAGAGGCAGGGCACCTTCGACAGCCTGCAGGCTGCCAGCGACGAGGGCCTGGTTAATAAAGACTCCAGTGAAGACCGGAAGGTGAGGAGAAGGTCAGATGACAGACAGCATAAAGGCAAAGCCGACCACAGCAGACTCACAGCTGAACTGTATTAAATTACTAGTTGTGAAGCCAACAAGGTAAAACATGAAACTGACCTTGTAATAGACCAATGTCTCACTCTGTATCAGTTATTTTTGTAAAATAGGATAGAACAAATAGATCTGCTGTATGACACTGATTTTAATACTTATAAGTTCAATAGTCAGAAGAATGATCAAGTTGTCTGCCTTGGTTTTAATCTCATCTCTCCCTCTGTTCTAGGCTGCGGAGTTTGTTGCAAAGATGTGAAAGATGACCGTTATGTCAAGAGTATTATTCAAGGGTTTGCACCTGTTTGCTGCTTTTTCCTGTCTTAAATATTACATTTTTGTCTTGTTATCATATGTTAAAATTTCAATTGTCACACAAATTGCTGCTATATATAAAACCTCTGATTGATTACAATGAATGAGTGCTGATGAGTACATATTTTAAAAGTACTTCAGTAGTAGTACTTTATCTTTATGTAATTCTGTGTTAGCACTTTGCTATTGTTTAATGTATTTGTCTATGGAATCAAAATGGGTAAAAGGTATTGTAGTGTATCAGGATATCTGAATATGTAAAATCATTTTGTATTATTACATTCAGAACAAAATAATTCAACAGTTTGAATGTGTAAAAAAGATATGAATAAAAATAATACATTTTTGAATTCAAAAGGAGATGAGTGCATATTTTGTGAGCAAATGAAAGGTTCGCACATATCATTTCCAATCTGTCTTTGCATAACAAAGATTTGCACACATATTTTCAGTAATGAAAAAGGTTCAGATACAAAAAAGGTTTTCAGTTACACATCAAGTTTGTGTTGACAAATCAATCAGTATTTTTGACCCTATTTTGAGGCTTCCTCCTGAATACCAAATGGGAATGCTTAGATTAACATATCATTTGACTACACAACAGGAATATCATTTCACTATGTGATCAGGGAACCAGAGGGGCGAGCAATACAACAGGTTGCAACCAAGACAGGAAAAGACAACTGCAATTCTGCAGAATCTGACTGCGCTTAAGCAAGGCTGCAGAACTATGATACAACGGCGGATGTTATCGATGTGGGTGTGCCGTGATGAAACTACAATGTTCCAAAGATGGACTACAAAAAGCGCAGCTCATACTTTATCCCATGCGTTCTCACAATGTTATTCATGAAGGCTAACAACTCCCTTAGAGAAAGGCTGCTTCACATGCGGTGTGTGTCAACGCAATTCATCCATAACACAAGTTATGTAAACTTGCTGGGACTGAAAATTGTCAACACTGGGAAGTTTCTGTTACACAGGACTGAACCGGATCTACACAGTTAGTTACCACTGAAGTGATTGAAATGATGAAGTAGTATTTATACAAACTGTAACTGTAAAGTTTCATTAACATATGTTAAATCCTCTCTGCGTCACTGTACATATAAGTCACACTTCCTCATCTCCCACTTCTGCGAACACAACACACAGAGGCCATGTGTCACGTAAGATCTGTGCCGACCAACCGAGACAGATGGCCCGTCGGATATGCCTCGGCCAATGGCATTGTTCATTTGACATTAATACCCAAACACATGGCATCCTCTCCCAATATCCCCTCCGGCCATGACTTTATGATCAGATCACATGACCCCCATCCTCCATCTCCATGTGCTGTCTCCTGTGATGCAAGCAGTTCATCTCTGCTGGGGCCCGCTTCTGTTGACTGCAGGGTTTTAAAGGACTGGCTGAGATTGGCAGCTCTCATTTTCTGGAGCACAGTCACATCTGCCTTCTTGCTTGTACAGGCTTGTTTATATGATTGGCGGGTAGGAGATTGATGCTGCTTTTTGTTGTAATCCCTATGTACTGTGTATGACACAAGACTGTGGATTCGGTAGATGCTAAATATCAGTTATTTTAGCACAGAACACACATGAATTACAATTCAATTTATCTTATCTTATTTTCTCTTACATACCCTAATATTGCGTAATGCAGCGTATCATTTAAACACTACGCCACATAAAAGCTGCTGATCTCATGGGTAACAGTGTTCAAATATCAGGAGGTACTTTAATGCCAAACACATGTTGCCTTTCTTAGTTAACATATCCAGAAAAGCAAATGTTTAATTTACTCTTTTACAGTAAAACATCTGCTGCTTCAAACACATAGCAGTGTATTTGAACCCTGTGCATAGTTTTCTTTCATTCTAAAGCGTCAATGCTCTTTGCAACTTTTAACTCCGTAATCCTCTATCAAATAGCCCAGTAATCCTGGCTGGCTCTTACATGGCATAATGCATGATCATTTGGGCCGCTCCTCATATTCCCTCATTTCATTTGAGAGCATTAACAGCTTGCAAAACTGAAAACTTTTTCTGTTTATGAGTGAGACAATTTTGACCTAAAATGTGGGTTTGGTTCCTCAAGAACCCTTTCACACTGTACTGATCTAAAAAAAAAAAAAAAAACAGCACATCAGACATTTGTATCTATAATCTGAGTTTCGGAGGCAGTTTTCAGTTTGTCGGAAAAAAAGATCCCCAGAGTCGACTCTGCGGCATCATAGCTGTGTGACATGTGCCAGCTGAGGCAGTTCAAAGCAAGTCACACACATCTTGTCAGTCCAAACTAAATCAGGGCAGATGGACTTTTGTTTTTTTGCCAACGATGCAATATTGTACAAAGATGAACAAATTGGTCCTTGGATTAGAGAGGGTAATCTGCAAATTTCATGTTTTATGTAACTTTGAAATAGTGTGCATGTTTGCTCATGATGTCTACACAAATACCCAGCGAGTGGTTCAGTGTACCTTCATAATTGGTAGTGCTCACATTGATATTGGAGCTAAGGAGAGCATAAGAGCTTCAGGATAATATCGGGATAATATATTACATATTTTTAGAACATCTGGTGAGGTTTGACTAAAAACAACAGTAAATGTAATATTCTTGTGAAAGCCCTTCATACATCTCATTCTAACACTCATCATATGCATATTCCTGTTGTTCTACATGTCTATCATTCAGTGTTTGGATAAGTTGCTCTACTTATTTTTTTTTTTTTTACAAAAGCTTAAAGCTTAAACATTCTGCACCAAGAGGAACAATATAATTCAGCAAAACTTCCCTCAAGGCCATAGAAGCATACGTTTTAGTCATTGTCATTTTAGTTTGAGAATTTGGCAACATTGATCTCAAATCTTTTCTCACACTTTATTCTTTATCTTTCACCGAGGGCTGTGGTAGCAGCTTCTCCTCGTTTTCCAGAAGGCGGCAGTAGAGTCTATTTGCAGGCTCATTAAGGAGGTGTTGGTGATAAAAGCTAATGGCAACGAAGCTGTCTCTGTGTGTTTCACAAAGCCTCCAAGGCTTCAGACTAATGATCTGAGCATGTTTTAATCCTTGACAGCTGTAGCTGGTTGTGACCAGATAGGCCTCACTGTCCCACTGAATATTTTCAAAATCAACTGCGTGACTCAACATTTTAAATATGTTTTAAAAGGCATTTCTTATCTACTGTCAATAATGCAGCTGCATCTTCATCTAAAGTTGAAATTCAGCTGTGGAAAGTATCTAAGTACATATAAGCCATAAGTAAGTCAAATGCTGTACTACAATTTTGAGAAACTTCCACTTTGAGGATTTTGTTTACTGTAATTCAGTACTTTGACAGATATAATTACTTTCCAGATTCATATTTTATGTACAAAGCTTGTTATCATTTTACAAAATATGAGGTACTGTTATAGCTACTATAACTACCTAAAAGTATAAAGTTAGATAAGCTTCACCTCCAACTAACATTAAAGGACTGCTTCAGTAATTACATCAGTATTTATGTTTTTCTTGAGTACAATGATCTAAATACTTCACTCACCACAGTTTAAATGACAAATTAAGCTTTTTTTTTATCGGTAGTAAAAGGTATTTTGACAGCAACAGTTTTCTGACAAAAAAAGAACACACAAAAACACCACAAATACATTAGTAAACAAATGAGACGCAGTCCTTTAAATCAGAAAATAAAAATATCGTGACTGCTGCAAAACAGGGGTCTAAACGGTGCTTTACACCTGCGCAGAAGGATTAAAGGTCTTCTTAACGTGATCACTTTGGTTCCCGTCCCTGGGGCTGATCTCTTTAGTCAGTTCAAGTGTCATGAAATCTCTTGTAAGGAGCTTGGTTGGATCCCAAATAAACAGTCTCGCTTGTTAAAATCTGAATGACTTCATTCCCGACAGGGGATCTGGGGTGAGGAACTTTAAGCCACTAGTGTGTCAACAAATGGTTCAAAAGGTGGGATTCATCTTTAACAGAATGACACAGAAACGTGAAACAAACAATGACTGGTGATGAATGATGGGATATTTTTTCCACCATATCCATCACATTGATGATGCACAAGGAATCAAGCTGTTTCAGTGTATTTCATCTTTCTGAAAACACAAGCACACAAACAAACACACACACACACACACACACACACACACACACACACACCCACACACACATACACACGTGAGTTTCACAGTTCTTTCTTGACCTTGACAACACAAGTCGACAAAAACAATTCTCAAGGTCTATTTAGCATCTGTTCTAGAGCTTTTGACCAGATCACATGATCTTCATCATCTTGTCGGACATCTGGATGTTTGAAAATTCCATTTAAATATTTCCATTTGAACTTACTGCTACATTGATGAAGAGACCTTCAAGTTCTGGGACAAAATGTAAAGTTTGAACGTCTTCATTGTCATGACAAGGCGGACTGGATCTGCTGATAAAGGTCATGAAAGCTCCAGGACAGCTACTAAATGAACCTTAAGGTAAGAATGTTTTGTCAAACACGATCAATGTTTCAGCATCCTCTTCTGCTCCAGTCTCATCTTGAGCTCTGAGACCAGCGCCAAGTTCACAGTGTCCTGCCTGTTCATATTTGGCTTCTTTCTAGGTTTGGGTGCCACTGTTGCTGAGACGGTTGGTACCGCCCACTGCCTCCCCCCTGGGATGTAAGTGGGTGGTGGAGGGGGAAGAGATGGGGCGTTAGGCGGCGGAGGCCAGTGTCTCACAACATCGGTCACATTGTTGTTGTAGTTGACATTCTCCACGATGACCTCTGGCTCTGGCTCTTCCTCATCTACTCTGAATTTCTCTCCGGGAGTTTCTGGTACCTTGAAGGGGTTTTTGAAGTTCCAGGGCTGCTGTTTCGGTAGCCTCCTCCTCACACGGCGGTTAGGCAGGATCCGGTTGGACTTTTTGTTGCGCATGAATGTTGCAGTGGAGATGATGACTGTGACTATGACCATGAGACTAATGATACCAGCAAGCATGCCTAGGATTTGCAAAGGCTTGTTTCTATTCTGCATCAAAAATGATCCCAAAGGCCCCCCACTGAGTTGGGTCTGTAAAAGAGCACAGGAAGAATTCATATCCATGGGACTGAAGACATTGTCTGTCACACAAAGATTAACTTCTAAATATCATCCCGTGTATGTACTGTAGTACTGCATGTATTCATGATTTGGCTAAAAATGTTGTATGAGGTGCAAAATACAAAACTAAATTACTGTAAATGTACTGCCATAATACTGTACAAGTATGTATAAAAACTAATATTTCTCTCTTTCCTTGTGAATGTCTTAAATTATTAAACATACTACAAATGATGACTATAGTTTCATTTATTGTTTCACTGTTTTATATTTTGTCGAGACAAGATCAGAGAGGTTGACTGGGAAACCCATAGCTGAGACCATCCAACATCTGAGAATGAAAATATGAATTAATGTGAAATAAAACAATAAAAAAAAACTAATTTGGTTATTTTGTCCCAAAAAAGGGACATGGAGAGAATTGTGCTCCTGTACTCTTTCACAGACACAGTCTTTAACAAAATTCTTTAAAAATGAATCGCTCCAAATTCTTGGTACCGCGGAGTCAAAGCTACAGTACTGCTGTGCCGATGATCTCAAGGCAAGCCTCATTTACGGCACAGGCCTCCTTATAATCTTTCTGATCTTGCCCTGAGCTTGTACACGGGACTTTTTTACAGAGTTCCAGTATATAAGAGTTGAAATGAAGATTGTCAATGAAATGGCAAAGGTGACAAGGGTCAAACAAATCCCAAACACAGCCCCTGGACGTCTCCTTAGGCCCAAGAAGTGTGAGACAAATCTGGATTTGATCTGAAAACATGACAATTGCGACTGTGTGAGAATCATATTTTTCTCCTGACTACAAATTTTTAACTTTAGCTGTGATGAAATTGATCATTCTGCAGAAAAGCTGCACATACTAACTGATCAGATGTTTCAAGACTTGATACTTTGCTTGCATTACAAACCGTTGAATGTAAAGGGGAAAAAAGCAGTCACACCACTCAGCAGAACCAATTCAATGATTTTGTCTGTGTAAGAGCTATACTTCAATAATACATTGTTAATTTATTTGCTCCATTTTTTAAATACCATTATTATGAAAGTAAACAATATTTATTTCTATATAATACTATAGTATATAGCAGCCTGTAGCTACACCTAGAAACACATTAGAGCAGCATAAGCTGACATTATTGTCCTAAACACAATTACTCGCTGATGGACTAATGGTTGCAACTTTGCAAGTCATATTGTATATAGATATGACCCCTCGTATGGCTTTGACTGGCATGTTTCTACTCATCTACTTTGTGGCAACTTACAGCTTCAGTGATGTCGATCTTGATGACCGCAGTGGTGCTAAAGGACGGCTGACCGCGGTCCCGAGCCTGCACCACCAGCGACCAGGTGCAGTCTCTCTGCTTGGTGATGTTCTGAATAATGGCCATGGACTTGATGTAGGACTTCAGCATGATCTCCCCCGTGTCAGCGTTAATATCAAAGATGTTGTTGTCTGGCTCAGCTTTCATGATGGCGTACTCAATGACATTGTTTGGTACTTCTGCATCCTCGTCCACAGCCTGTGTAGATGGAGATGCACTTCAGTAAAAAGATAATGGTGTTGGCTTTACTCTCGAGTTTCTTTTTATCTGACATAGTACATCACCAAAGAGCAAATACCTCTATTTTCACTGGTGCTCCAATCACCATAGTCTTCTCCACGAAGTTGTCATTGAATGCAGGTGGGTGGTCATTCAGGTCCAACACAGTCACAAAGACCTCAGCTAGGCTGTACTTCCCCTCTGCATCCTCTGCCTTTACATAAAAGTTATACTTGGACTTCACCTCCGCGTCCAGGCTCGCCCACGGCTGGGTGTAGATGATTCCAGATGCAGGCTGGATCAGGAACCTGTAAACGAGACAGGATTTTTCAATATAGTTCAGATTTACTATGCATGTACTTGAGAAACCTTTGTTTTCTTCTAAGAGCACCTTTGTTAAGCGATGGACAGCACAAAGACTCTGAGGGTAGGCTACTGATAGCCCTAACCTAAAAACGATGGGTCAAAACTTTAAGAGAGACTACTAGGGGTGTACAAAGTTATTTTTTTCTAGCTGAGGAAAAGAAAATAGATTACATTTCTGCTGAATGGCAGCAATTTTTTTGAAAGTTCATTTTCTTTTCAACCAGATCTGCAGCACTTAAAACTTTAAAACAAGAGTTCATGGTGATACCACTGTCAATTATCTTAAGTCATGAAAGATTAAACTGTTAACATATAGTGGAAGATTGTTTCACTGACTGACTTGTTTTGTTACCCTACAATGACTTTGTCACAATCAGAAGTAAAGAACAGTCTATTTTCTCCTCCAATCCCATTACAGGATTAACACAGACAGAGGGCAAGAAGGCAAAGATCAAGACAGGCTCCTGTGTACAATAAAGTATTCTACAAGTTATTGTAAAAAGAAGGTGGATAGTCAGAAATATACAATGTATAGTTTGCAGACACAAGGAGAAATTTAGCCATTTATTGCTGCATAACAAATTCCAAAGAGGCAGGTTGTAGTATACTGAAGTGACACAGTAAAACTGGTTTTGACCAAACAAGCATGCACGGAGATAAACAAAGTGCTCCAAATCTCCCTCCGCTGCTTATTTCGGAAATCCTTCTCCTGGATGCCATGTGACATCACATATCTCCTCTAATTCATCGCTACAGAGCTCAAAATCTCTACTGAGAGGTCCAAAAATACTCTACTACTACCTTCATTTCATCGTACACAGCAAGGGCTTTATTGGAAACAGCCCTGAGAGATTAAACAAGCCTCTGCTAACATACACCTGTCTGTTTATGTTGCTGCTGCATGTTACAAGGTCATGTTTCTTTTGCTTTACGGTTTCCAAATCCAGGTATTTTGGTTCAAAAGCATGCAGGTTAAAATTGACTTTGTGCAATATGCAGGTGATCTTTCAGACTGTAGTGATGTGAAAGGAAAGGCAAGCTGAGGGTATATTGTGTGTTATTAACAAGAGAACAGTGACCACTGAACTTTTTCTCAGAGGTTAGACTTCTAACAGGAAATCTAATGAAAATCGAGATGAGAGAAAATACCAGCAAATCCTCCGAGGGACTACAGCGCATAGGATCAAACTGAACCAAGTTCTAATGTGAAAAACAAGTCTGCTGTTTCTGTCCTGTACTCTTTCAGGCAGATGTGTTTTCACGGTAGGAGGTATTCCTAAGTACAGTGGTCTATAATTAAAAAGCCACATCTGTTATTTATTTTAACTAATTAACAAATACTGAGGGTATCAACTGCTTTTCATTCTCATTTGCTGTCACCACCTGATTTTCTACACATAATGGGTTTACATATGACATAATGGACAAAAAAATAGTCTCAGCGGAGGCAACAAATAGGTAGTCCGGAACCTTGAAAACATGGTTTGCTTGTACATGTAATATAATAGATTTATTTTTCCGGTGCAGGCTGATAGCATTACAAGGATGAGAGACATTTGAAAGGGGTGCCAAGTGCTGACATTTTTTTTTTAAATTTTAGTTAAAGAAACATTCTTAGACTCACAAGTCAGCCCCTGATCCGTAGATGGAGTACTTCACATCACCCCACGGTCCTGAGTCTGGGTCTGTTGCCTGTGGATGAACAGAAAACATCATAGAGAAATTGTTTTATATGAGTTTGGTTGATGCACTTGCGTATATTAGGTCAGTTTGATAGCAGGTGGGGTAATCTGTAATTCTTCTTTAGGAGTTTGAGTGCAGTATGTGGCTCAGTGAGCTTACTTTCTACGTCATACCGCTGATAAACCTCAACATATTGATGGATTTGTTTGTACCTCTTTACTAAAGCAGAAAAGAGAACTGTCTGCCGCCATGGACTCAGTAAACTGAATGAATCTGTGCCGGATTGGAAGATGATATTGCAGGGATCAGCTATAAAAATACTCTTTTTTGATGTCATAGGAACATCATCATGGGCATCGGCTAATCCGTCTGTCTGTCTGTCGCTGCAGGGAGGCCTGTTCGCTGTCTCAATGTGTCCAAGGTCACTTGATGGCTGTTCTTTCATCTGATTGCAATTGCCTGGGATCAAGGAAATGAGCCTCTGTAGCGCTCATGCAAGGGCAGGATTTATCAGCAAGCCCCCCTGTTGCTTTGAGCGCCGGCAAAGCTGATATGAAACGACAAGAGCGATGGATGACAGCAAAAAAAAAAATGTCATCCGTCCATCATTTGTAAACTAAATGACACTGAAACATGTTGCTAAAAGAGTTTATTTCTGCACACATTTCTGTGCTGCAGCTGCATGTGCTGCTAAGCATTAGGGGGAAAAAATCTGGGAATTTGGTGTTACACAACAAAATGAAAGTGATAGCCATCTGGCAGCTTACCTCGCCTAGCTTTTATCTATGTTTTCACATATTATCCCAACCCCTCAAAAAAGTCGGCATGTAGGGAATTAATGGCCCTCTAGGGCATTTAAAAAAAAATCAGCATTCATCTTTAGCTCAGTGACGTACATTGGTGTTGGCATGTATTTTTAGACAGGATGAAGACTCTCTCACCGTGACTGACACCACATCGGAGCCACCGGGTGAGTTTTCTGGAATTCTGGCGATGTAGTACTCTGAGGAGAATTTGGGAGCGTTGTCGTTTGTGTCCAGGAGATGAATGATGATGTCTGCTGTGGCACTGAATCTCTCTGGCGTATCGATCTCAACTGCAAGTAGCTAGAGAGGAGACAGATTAGAAATAAATAAAAGGAAAAAGAGCAATACACAGCGGAAGCAGTTGATATAACGCTGCTATTTGTTTAGGGGGGGGGGGGGGGGGGGGGGTTGTGCATGTTAACCTTGTATGTGAGAAAGTGGTGTTTCTCATAGTCCATGGCAGCAGAGTCTTCAACTAAGATTGTGACCTGGGCCTCATTGAGTACAGTCTGAGGGACGACTCGCAGCATCCTTCCCGGTCCGATTAGTCTAAGATTAAATTTAGCATTTGCTCCCTGCAAGAGAACAACACACATCATCACATTAGTCAGAATGTCTCATTAGTGAAAATGACAGTTATATTGTACATGCTTGGATCTATTTATAGTAATCTGCATTTGTCACAAAGCTATCGCAGACGTACAGTATAATCCATGTAGTATACAGTCCATTCAATCAATATAAAAGCTTTGTGTTTATTACAATAATGTATGAGAGATCAATAGGATATCAGTGGCAGCAGCAGTATCCCCGGTGAAACATAATATCGCTGGTCAAGGAGAGCTCGCCCTGATGTTGTAACAGTATTATCAGAGAACACATTTGGTGAACATCAGCCATTTGGACGAGACTCATACAAGGAGCTGGAAACCCAAAGAGACTTGCATAAGCTGACAAATGGCACAGCTTGAGAGCACCTTTTAATTTGTGTTGGCTTACTTTCAAATTTGTACAATTTTAAAAGGATTGTCTGCGATAATGGCAGGCTTAAAGTAATTTCATGGACGGAAAGGCACAATGAATGCTGATTAAATCAGTCTCTTATTAGATAACAATATAATTTGGTTGGAAATGAGTGTTATTACATAATCACTGTAACAAAATTATTTTAGCAATCACTGTCTCCTGGTTAACTGAGGCAGCTTTCAACGGTAATAACACTGTATAAGGGCTACAAGTTGATAACTGCTCAGTGTTTAGTCATTTTCATACTAATCAGTCAGTGTATGACAAAATATGGAAGACAATAATGGCCTCCCCACCTGATCGGAGTCGTTGACAGTGATTTTCAGCCCCCGGAGTATCTCTCCCTCAGGTGGATGCTCATTCATGGTCAACTCAAACATGTTCTGAGGGCCGTTCTCTCCGTAGAAAGTAGGGGGATTATTGTTCAGGTCCACCACACGGATCACCACCGTGGTCACCCCATAGTCCACGAGTCTGCCTTCAGGACTTACTTCTGTTGCCTGGACACCAGGGGTAAAGGTTATGCAGGTCAGATCACATTCATCACTGAGACTGTGGGATATTTACAGTAATCTAGCAGTTTCACTTGACTAATTGTACTTTGTGAACAGCAACTTACCTTGACTTTAATGTTAAAGATTTCTCTCTTCAGATACATGGGGAGAGTCAGCAGTGTGATACAACCGCTTGTTTTATTGATGCTAAAAACACCATCGTCACCTGGAGAGACAAACAACAGGCAGACCTATGAGCGCTGTCCATTCATTTCAAAATCACGCTAATGTTCTGTGAGTGAAATGCTTACCTTCCACAAAGGAATAACGGATTGGATTTGGGTTTCCCCCATCGCCATCTTTGGCAAGAACAGTGAATATTTCAGATCCCTGAGGAAAACAGGTTTTGAATCAATAGTGAAATGAGATTAATAATTAGTGATCGAAGTTAAAGATAACCAGGAGGCAAGAACAACCTTCCATAAAGCTGGCTTATTGTAAAATATACTGTTATTCAACTTGATCCACTAACGGATACTACTGATATACTTAAAGGCCTTATTTTTACTGCCATTAAACAACTCATTTGTGTCACTCTTAACATGATGTAACTCAACATTTGGTTGCATAACGTTGTCAAAAGAAACGGATGGTATAAAGGTTATGATTTTCCAAATCACCGAACAAAGCAGGACATTTAATTCTTCTTCAGATGTACATTAAAATGTCATGATCCTAATTATTCCCTTTTGAAAGAAAATCAGAACGAGTAATCTCTCTAATATGACTGCTGTGACATTTTGTGACAGAGATAATGTAGCTTTCACCTGCTGTGAGAAAAGTATGAAGAAGTCAGCCGGGGCATTACTGAGAAATGTCAGCAATTGAAGCTGCGTGACATGAGATAATGCTGTCTGTCTTGTGGTGTTTCTTATTCATAATGTGAATATAGAAATAAATTGCATTCACTATTAGGGTTCCCATGTCTTGCTATGCTGGGTTCAATGTGATGTTCATTTAAGATGTACATTTACTGCAATAAAAAAGAAACGTGGCAGATTTTACTTGTGTTTAAAAATGTTAAAAGATTTGTGCAATGAAGAGTTGGTATTCAAACTCAAATGTTTTTAGTTTATGAGGTAGAGTCAAAGAAAAAATTCACTGAAGGTTGTTTTCATACTCACTGGCACTGAGATTTCATAAACGTAGCCAAAATACGGTGTCCCGATAAAAGATGGCGGAGTGTCCTGTGCATCCATTACATTGATCGTCAGGGTAGCAGAGGATGACATAAACTGCTCCTTGCCATTAAAATTACCACCACCATCCTGGAACAAAGGAAATGTGCAGTTTAAATCTACCTTTTTTTGTTTGTTATGTTTATGTAATGTATATACTTTTCTAATGAGGGCATTGTAAATATCATATACACAAAGCCCTGTGAAGTTTTCTTAAAAACAAAATTTGCTTACAGTCAGGGTTTCTTACCTAAAAGTATGGCACAACATAACAGCAAATAAGATAGCAGACAAAAACTCCACAGGGTACTTGTTTTTGAATTGGAAATGAAAGTACTCTATTGCACAACAGACACATTTAATGAGTTTTGATGCACCTATTACCTTTGCAATGACAGTGACAAAGTGTGTCTTTGTTTTTTCATAGTCCAACATTTCTCCATATTTGATACGCAGGACACCACTATTTCTGTCCATGGTAAACAAAGTGGACTGAGGATTCTGTAACAGAGAACAGGACAAAAGCAGGATTTTAAAAGCACACACACGCAAAACACACTTTGTAGGTCACATGAGTAAAAGCCTGTCGCTGAAACCCCCTAAACCCCATTTACAACCACTCACGTGACATATCATGAAAAGTGGTCAGATGGTTGCATAACAACACTCAATAGCCACTTGAATTGGGCCGCATCATCCATAGAGTCCATCTCTCTGTACATCTGGATGTAAAGAGCCCATATGCTCAAGGACAGAGCAGGCAGGTGAAAGCTGCTGTGTCCAGATGTGCAGTGCCTCAGTTGTCACTGTCACTCCAGGCCAGCTGTTCTTTGGTTCTAATAGCCCAAAGTGCAAACTAACATACTCTGCCACCCTGGCCAAAGCAGCCCTCTAAGCCTCCAATACCTGACACAAATGTAATTGTGATTTAATCCCCCATCCTCATAACTACTCCAGCATGTTCAGGCACATGCACACATGAGCACTGGAATAATCCAACTGATGTTAACCTTGTTATCAGTACATCTATACATTATTTCCGTGACAAGCAGATTAACATTACAGCTGGCACTTTCAGCTAGCTTTTCATAAGGAGAATTTAAAAAGATGTTTTGTCTGTACTTATTTCTTATTTTGAATGTATTTACAGCAGAAGCTAGAGTGAGTCGTGTGTGAGTGGGCCAAGTGATACCTGGAGGAAGTAGGTGATTGAGCCTCCTGAGCCTGTGTCTTTGTCCACTGCCTCTACTTTGTAGATGCTGCCACCAGACTCAGTTGTCTAAAACACAGAAAATTATTTAGGTCACACCATATAAGGTTTAAAAAGAACGGAAGCTACACATATCTACTTTTATATTTTTTTCAGTCATATAATGTCCTTTGAATTGTATGCAGGGAGACACTTCAGGGTCATAGAGGATAAACTTTTGGCTTAACTTACTTCCAGGACATCAATTATTGCCGGCATGTTTTGGAATTCAGGTTTTTCATCATTTGCATCCATTACAAATACTGTGACTCTTTCCACAACCTACCAAGAGAAATAAAAAAAACTCATGAAACATGTTCAAAACGATTTTAGTTTGATATATTATAAGGGATGGTACTAAACATCATAATCTCACACTGAACCAAGTCCTTACCTTGCTTCGCCCATCTGTGATGCTGACAAGAACGTCAATAGAATCTTGTTTCTGAGCAGACAGAAACTTTTTTTTAGTTTTTTAAAGATATTTAAGTTCACATAAAAAGTTAAATTGATCATTTGTTCTACCTTCGTGTCCTCTGAGACCTATGTTAAATGTACCTCTCTATCCAGCTGTTCCACCAATGTAATGTTTCCAGATTTGGGGTCGACCCTGAAGTATTCTTTGGACCCTGGATCAAAGGAAAGGCCGTACCTCACCTCCTGTCCCTCAGGGTCTGTTCCATTGAGACGATAGATCGTTGTACCTGAAAATACATAACAAAGTCATAATTTAGTCAAGTTAGCTTCAGGAGCTAACTGGTTCAGACACATTTGTAGGAGAGAAAACGTATCGTTAAAAAATGTGTGTATACATACATATATATATGTATATTCCTTTTCCAAATTTAAGAATGAAAGATAACTTGCTAAAACTGGCTCCAAATGCTAAATGAACCAGCCTTTAACCCACAATCAAAGAGTGTAGTAAACCCATTGTTTGGTCCAAACTGCTGTGGAACAAACTAGACTGAGACACAATAGCCAGCGGTATAGTAATATTTAAGTACCCTGACTGGAAGGTGTCGAGGGACAGCTGCACCAAATTCACAGCCGGCAAACTGTTCCTCACTTCAACAGGTGGTGCCAGCAGATGAGCATGTTAGTGTGAGTATGTACATGCCGCTTGTTCAGCTATCAAAGACTATTTAACATCCAGGACTCCCAAATATTGGCAGCCAAAACATGCCATTGTCATGGTTGGTTGTTCCACGATCCTATTAGCTGTTCACACTAAATGTGCTGCATGTCAGAGGTTGAACTTACCAACAGCCGTATCCTCTGAGAGGCTAAACAGTGCCAGGTTCCCATTGTAGATGTAGGGTCCATTGTCGTAGAAATAAGGGGCAAAGTCTGCATGTGCTAAGGACAGTGAAATAAAACCATCATTAAAAGCTTGTTTACTTTTTTATTGTTTTGCTGTGTTTTTTTTTTTCTTCTTTTTATATGGTTGCTTTTGAAGCTTTTTTGGTGTTTAGCAATATGTAAATTGTCACTTTTTACAATGTCTTTGCATAGAGGGAATATATACCATTTAGTTTTTGAAAATGCTCTGATGATGAATTATATGTTCATGCCAAACCTAATAATAGTTAAAAAGTATAATGCAATTCACTTTAAAGTGAGACTAGAAAAACGAAATAAATAAATCTTCCTCTAACAAATTGAACGTTGAATTCTTAAGCTTCAAACACACCCTCACAAACAGTTCCTGGTCTGGTATAACCAGAAGCTTGTGATGGCTAATGTTAGCAAATTAATGCTAGATATTGCTCTTCTGTCCTTTTTGTGCAGTAACCATCACAGTTACATATAGTCTTGCTTTAAAAACTAGGGACATAAACCAAGCTCAGTCAGTTTGACTGGGATTACAGGTGAGTCACGTCAACCTCCTAAAATACCTTTTCTATACATAGCCCTGTGATCTCTGGTGACGGAAATAAAGCTGATGTTATTTAGAATATCACGACCAACTGAATAATAGAAACAAATAAAAACAAATCAAACAAATCAGTATAACAGTCATTCAGAGTGAAAACACATGTAAATAACAGCAACTAACCAGGTTCGGCAAGAATATAAATTAAAGGCAACAGGATCTGATCACAGCAATATTCCAACGTTAAGCAAATAATTAAGAATTGAAACTCACCAAAGCAGGGGTGTACAAAAACAAAAAGCAGTGGAAAATGTAATATCTTTACATTCTTCATCCTAAAGAATGAAGTCATGAAACCGCACCATGAAGACGGCTCCGTCGACAGTCCGGTACATAAGATGCAGCTCTCAAGGTGTTGGTGTGCGACTGGAGAAGGCTAAAGGCAGATGCTTACAAGCTAATCCAATGATCTTAAGAGTTACTCCTGTGCCCAACTGGGCTTCTTCAACCACCAATCCACAGGAGACGGCTCTGTCAAAACTAGGATACAACAAAACTTTGCAAATGATGGACGTGTATTTTTCACATTATTTGATTTTGATGTAAACAAACGTGCCATTTTCTGATCAGCTAAATATCTTGGATAACATATATAGAATAATATCATGGAAGAGATGCTTTTGTCTGAAGGTAAGAATGCTAAACTGTCAAAATAGTATGGATACAAATGTCAAATTCTACAGTCTGATACAGGATGTAAACTTTGATAACTGGCTAAAACGTTTCTGTATCGACTGTTTTGAGTAATTACAATGTCAGCTATTGTAATATATTGCTTGTGATACCATTTGTACAATGTTATTGTATTAAGAGCCACCTAGTCTATACTGAATTGTACCTCATAGAAAGTGTGTGAGTCTTTTATGAATGATAATTCTGTATTAAAAGTAACTTCAGTGATCTGTCTTTGACCTATTTTACATAAAATGCTGTGACCACCTCTGACACGGACAAAGGATCTGTACTGTTATAAGGGTCAGTGTTTTACACCAACTGTATACAGTATCATGTGCTGTACACTCCACAACCATCTGCTGCATTAGGTAAAAGAAGAACAAAAAAACTCCATGATTTACTCAATTAAAAAATGATCACAAAACAGAGGAGGATGTAGATGAGGACAATGAACGATCTGATGAGATTGTAGTCTTGGTCTGATTCCTTTGCTATCAGAAAGAAACCATGTGAGACTGTTTCTATCGATGTTCACGGCAGAATCTGTCAATCAAACATTCATTTTAATGAATTTAATCTGGTTTAAAAAACTGAGAAATAAATAAATGATAATATCAAACAAGGCACAATGACATTTTAACCATATCGAAAGTTATGGTTTTTATTTTACCTGCAAAGAATTGTTTTGTTTTGTTTATTTGCATCTTTCTTAATTCCTTTATTTCAATGTTTACTAGGTCCATTGTGTGGTGAGCCTCTTTAATTAAAAAAGGCAATGATTCACTTTTTGAATGGTATTTTAGGACTGAAGCTGGCTAATCTTCTTGTTTGATAATCTTGTTTTATAATCTAAAGCCACCCTGAAGTAAACTCTTGTAAATAAATGTTGTGTAGAATTAAATTCTGTGGTCCTGTATTTGATAAGGATCGCCTTTCTACAACCACTAACCTGTCGTTAGGTTACTGTATGTCTTCAAGTTTAAGAGCTAGTTTAAGTTTAAAAAATAATTACCATTAATTAAGACAAAAATTGAGTTAATGCAACTCAAAGTGCCTCAAATGACCCAATTCTATTCTATTTAACATACACTTAAAAGAAACAGTGTGTAGCATTTATATCAATCTATTGGAAGAAATGGAATATTAATATGTACGTTTTCTTTTGTGTATTATCACCTCAAATAGGAATAGTTGGGTCTTCGTTGCCCTAGAATGAGCCATTTTTATCTACATACAATGCGATTTCTCTTCACGGAGCGATATTTCTACAGTAGCCCAGAACGGACAAACAAAAAACGGTGTTTTGGTGTCGGCCACCGTAGTTCTCATACAGGTTTGGCACACAGGAGAAGTTTCAGATGGTCGCAGTTTGCAACCTTCTCGCTGGATGCCACCACTCCTACACACTGCACCTTCAATAAATCTAAAAATGTATTTTTTACTAGCTGCAGCGTTCGAACATGTCATGTACTATGATAGCTATTGTTACATTTTTACAGATACATATAAAAAAAAATAAGTCAACAGAACAACTGTTCGTGCAAGAGGATTTACACACATGAATAAACCTTTTACAGTCCATTGTCATACTGAAATTAAATCTACTTTATAATCTGAGTGGTGCTGGTAGAATCTACAGTATGTAGCATGAGCTCAGTGAATGCTCGCTGCATGAATTGGATTCACGGCAACATATTCAAAGGCAAATCAATGATTTGTGTGCCCTTTGAAGCAGAATATGCATACCTTTTAGACAATGGGCATACAATATATTCACCAGAAAAGATCACCTGTCAAGTTACTTATGTATGTTGGTGGTGAAGGCCGTGGCTTCAGGTTTAATTCTCATGGTCCAGATGGCTGGCCGATAGATTAACCCACTGTGCTCTAATCTCTCCTCATCTTGTAATGCGCAGAGCTTGTTTGTGGCACACATGCTCCATCAGACATACATGTAAAGCACAATTAGCGCACACAATGTTACCTTCCATTGGTGGATATGTTGCATATAGTGAGTTTACAAAAACATGATTTTTTTTTTTATCATCTGTCAGAATTAAGCTGACATTTGTTAAGAAATGTTTAAACCCTCAGCTGTGTGCCAGTGTATACATTCTATTGTAATACCTGACACTGAAGCTTAAATGTGCAAGTGTCTTTGCAAGGATCACTGCAAAAAATCATACGGATAAAAGCTCACTGCTCATCTGTAGTCATCTTCTTAGTTTCTAATCCTGTGCCTTCAATCACAGCGGCATGCTGACCTCTTTGTTCCTGTTTGGGACGGAGCTACGAGGCTGTCCATAGGGAAATTTCAGGGAGATGCTCATCACTTCAGCTTCCTGCTGCATGCGCATCAATAGACAAAACTACGTTGAGTGGTCTCAGTGTATCCTGACAGTATTAGTATAGACCAGCCACTGACACGAATGCACCATGTCTCGAATCATGTTTAGTTAGTTAATTTAATATTATTCTATTTGATTGTATATATTGTATATATATTTATTATTTAATATTTGTACTGTGTTATTTGTATTGCTTTACCTGTATCTATAAATGCTGCTGTAGCATAAAAATGTCCCCTTGCGGGATTAATAAAGTATCTTTCTATCTATCTATCTATCTATCTATCTATCTATCTATCTATCTATCTATCTATCTATCTATCTATCTATCTATCTATCTATCTATGTAGTTCTTTTTACCAGATAGGCCTCTTAAATCAACCTTAAAGGGTTTAGCATCTACATGAAAACAGACAAAATTCAAGGAATCAAGAGCAGCACAGGATGAAACATAGTACACACTAATACGTTTCCTTCCTTGCTGCATCACAAGACAATTATATGACGAGAGCAGCAGTCATCTGTCTTTGGGACTAAAACACTTGAATGAGTTCTGCTCCAACACAGCTCAATTTCTCAGGTTAGCTGGCACCGGACTGTTCCTAGAATTATATCCTAACATGGAGAACCTGCTTTTAGCTACTCTGCTGTACAAACCTGGTTAACACTTCTAGGGGATCACAGACTTTCTTTAAAATGTACTACTTTCAAATGCAAGCAAATAATATTTGTCTGCCATCACGAATTAAAAGTGATGGCAGACAAATATTATTCAACTATTCTGTTTTTCATTATATTTTACTTTATTATTTTCTTCCCTTTTTTGTCTCAGTGACTTACATTAAGCACTTTGCATTATCCTGTGTATGGAATGTACTGAATAAATAAAGTTGCCTTTCCTTGCCTTTTGTGCAAGAAGTTGTGTGATTTAAATTGTAGGGAAAGAAACAAGGTGTGCACTCATCAATGGGTGGGCTGCGGCATAAAACTATATCTAATTCAGGCACTCAAGTGCATGGTTAAAGAGAAAAAGCCTTCAAAAGATACGAGCTAGTACATAATAAAAATACTGTGTTATTTTAAATCAACCAAAAACAATTGTGTACCATATGTGTTTATTTTCTCATGATATAATAAATTCTGAAGCATTTAAATGTGTTTTAACTCCAAAAGACATGGTTGAGAAAACGTTTCCCTCAGCGACATTTGGGTTTGCTGTGTATGACAACGTTGAAGTTGAGAGTTGGCTATTCTTCAAAAAGTGATGTTGACAGAGAGAGCTGCAAACGGAATTAGTTTGGCTCCAGTCCTGTTTATATCTCTGAAACGTGAGGGTGTGCAGACTACGAAATAATCGTTTCACTGTGACATCAAGAACATTTTGGATTACAAGAGTCCTAATCATACCAAAAATATGCCCATCATACATGTGAAAAAGCATCATTATATCAATCATATATCTCCATTCTAAATAACCAATGTTTTCATAGTGTACAGTATTGGTCCAATTTAAATTTAAATATTTGTTTCTGAAAAAATGTGATTTACCAGGTCCAAAAAAAGAAAAGGAAACTTTGAATAGTTTGTAGCCTACAGTGCTTGTGTCACTAGGATCTGTCTGTTATAGCACCTGTTGTCAAGACACCCAATTCAGCTTTACCATTTTGGATTATTATTGATAATCTCCAATGCGGTTTGCCAAGGGCAGAGGTTCGCTTTTAGTCCTGGTCCACTCTAAAACTAGGTCACTCCTTTAATCTCTCCATGTAGAGTATACTGTAGGTTAACGGCCTTTTCATTTCATAAACCTCAGAGAGTGCTAGCAGCGTGAATACGGAGCCATGAACAATGCAAAATCCTGAAAGACATGACACACATCTGCAGGAATCATCATGGATTGAAAAGACCACCAGCAGAAACAAAACAACAACAAAACCCTCAGGCCTTGGTAGTGGTTGTCACTGGAACTTCAGCAACATATACACTTTAAAGCTAAAAGTGATGCTGACGCACATCATGTTGGCCTCTGGTGCTAAAACTAAGCCTGTGCTCTCAGGCAGACAGCCCATCTCTGATACGCTGCTCCAGCTCGCTACATTCTTTTACACTGCTGCCCTCAAGTGGTGAAACACTACTAGTGTATGTTTGGAAATATTTAGAAATTAATTATTAATCTGGATTTGTAAGGACCAATATATGTACATGATAAAAACATTGGACCAAATTAGAGAACTTCAAGGTTCATTTTTGAAATAGTTGGTGCTCGTGTGCAATGTGAAGCACGTCGTAACTGTGCTTCAAATTCTTCAAATACTAGATATCTTATTTTACAAGGGCAACAGGGGTGCAGTCAGCACAAATGTCCAAGTCATGAGGAATGAAGAATGTTATAAAGTAAACCTGAAAGCCAAAGATGTTGAGGGACAATTGTTTTCATTGTTGTCATATTTTTGCCGTTTTTAGTTTGTTATTTAACTTTCCTTTGAAAAATACATTTTAAATTTCAAAATGTCTGTAACATTGTCCCCCACCTTTGCGCCTTCTGTTTAAAGAAATCGCGTTCACTTTGCACTGGGTTCTTCCTCACGGAGACATAGGCATTAAGTTGTGATGATTGAACCTTCTCTGCGCAGAGAATAAAGACAACCTCTGGTTTTCGGTATCCTTAATTTCAGCATTAAAAGACTCGCGCAAAGCGGGTATGACATTTTCCCACCACAGTATACACTGTATAATGGTTATTCATGTCTTACCAACACAACTAGCCTATGTTAAGATTAAGATAATACTTTGTACACTAGGAGGCAAAACTGTGTTTTTCTGTCTAACGATGTGTGAATCAGTTATGTGACATGTGCTTCACACATATGGGATAAACAGACATCGTATTATTTTATGACAAACATTCCTAAACTAACCGGGTAAACTATTGTCTTTTTAACTTGACACAATTTTAGGTGGCAACATTCACAACGTGCAATTAAATGAGATTTAAATAACCAAAACAGTGTCCAAACAAGGGGGGTCTTTATACATAATTGCAGGGTGTTTGGGGGATCACGTGACCTCGTCTACACAGGATGTCCCACGCAGAGAGAGAGAGGGGGGACGCGAAGCGTGGCTACAGTCGGCTCGCTCGCGCAGTGGCATCCAGCACATGGGAAAAGTTGGAGAAAGTTTAGAAGAGATGATATTTAAACGCAAAACTAATTGTGAGGCAAATTAGTGCATCTATCTGTCGGGTTGACGGGGATTTCAACAATTACCTCTGTGGCACAGAGTTGTTGCTTTTTTTTTTAACTCCATATGTAATCAAAATTGCAATACCATTTTTTTTTTCCGCTCGCCGTCCGTTTGCACCTCCTTTAATGTCGGTGTTTCTGCAAGACGTCCGTGCCTCCGCGCTGCCTCTCATTCATCCGGCAGAGGAGAGGAGCCCGCGTCCGAGGACACAATGAAGCAGTGTGTCCTTGTCCGACACAATGCAGCAAGATGCTACGAAGGGGACGACACTGTTTCTCACAAGATCAGGGACGTTTTTGCTCGATTGCAGAGAGAGAGAGAGAGAGAGAGAGAGAGAGAGAGCGAGAGATCAGCTAAAGGTTCGTAACAACCGATACACGAACATCACCACATCTCATTTTTTTCCTGGCAGGAAATGACTCAAAGCTTAAAAAACAAGAACCTACAGAGCCACACGGTAGAGATGGAAAGCATCCTCCTGCCATGCACGAAAAACGCGATATGAATAACGATGAAGTCTGTCACTATTACCCATTGCTGTCAAACCACGCATGTGTGATGTGCATTTCTGATATGGTGCAGGTATAAACAATGATTGCACAAATACGGAGGCTGCCGTGGTCTCCTACAATCAGTAACTCCCTCTAGAGATGTGAGTTACTCATAGAACCATTTTTTCCAGATTGAATTTTGAATATTCGAAAGCATCAGAGACTAATATAGTAAGCAGAAGTATTCATTAGTCTGTATTAATTCTGGTTCAGTGGGTGGTAAGGCTCCTGAATTGAATGCCCCCTCCCCCCTAATGACGGCTATAGTATTCAATAGGCACCATACAGACCCCCTCCTACCCCCCCCCCCCCCCCCCCCCCCACACACACACACACACACACAAATATATAGGGGGTAGTTTTCGTTATTTCCAAATGAAATCCAAACTAAAATCAATGAATCACATGGAAATGATGACCAGTACAGATTGAAACGGTTTTCAGTGTTTTCCTATAACAGTTCATTGTTTACACTATAACGCCCCTGGACGAACAGCAAAGCCTTAAGTGAGAATTTAGCTTTCAGTGTCTCCATGAGATGCAGCTTCAAGGCTTTGAAGGCAGCCATTAATGTAATTTGTAGTGAGATGATAAACAGAGTGATATGCGTTTCTGCTTGAGTAGATAGTCAGATTTGCCAAGCGCTCCAGTGACTCTTGAATATGTAAAAGTGCTCAGCTCAAGTGCTTCAGCCTGACAGTTTGACGGCTATGCTGTATTAAGCTCAGATAATTGGGTGATATTTACTTACAGAGCCCACAAGCCCTCCACCAAACTGTGTCCTTTTCCTCTAATGATATGCTTTGTAGAAATGATTCACTGCCTTGACAGGTCCAAATGGCATGTGTGTGTGTGGACGGGGGGCGCGTGTGGTCTACACTTATTTTTCAGTAACATAAAAATTGACAATGTATTTGGAATTAAGAAATTTGTTGTACTGAATCATTTCAAATGATGTCAGAATAGTTAATTTGTTCAAAAGTCTTTCCGAGCAGCAATGTGAGACCAATGCGAGGCTACTTGAATGTGGCTTGTCTTCCTTAACTGATTTGCCTCAATATGTACGAGTTCAGGTTGCTTAGATAGTCTTTGTGGCAGAGTAACACAATACTCCCAAAAGGATGGGAAGGGTACTACAGTGGAAACTGCTATAGTGATCAAGTAGTCCACGTACAGTGTTCATTTGAGCTCCTTTCATACGTGACAACATGTGGAAAAAGATGTTATTCTATATTTCAAACTTAACTCCCACGATACTATGCCTCACGGTAACCCGTCTGCTTCTGGTTGGCTACCTGAGGCTGGTGTTGCGTGGACATTTTAATTATGACAGGAAAGGGAACTTTTTTTTCTTCTGTAAATGAAAAACAGTCTGCTCAAAATGGCAAACTGCCAAAAACAGATGCAGCAGTGAAACTTGTTCCTCAGGCTACCTTACTCAAACAACGAGAAACAGTGGCAACAATCATCCGCTAGTAGTGACCCGGACAGTGGTGATCACTATAAACAGTTCCACTGTACTACGTTTAACGATGCAAGATCTGGTTTTGATACCAAGCTCTGACTTGCCCTGCATCTTTCTGCTGATTAACAATTAAATGATGCGTCTAAAGATCACTTGACTGTCAACATGTTGAGGCTTGCGACTTCACGGTTCCCTAAAAATGTTGCCAATCTGTTGATTCCCAACACTTATGTATGTACCTGTACAACGGTGCAACTGACTCACTTCTTTGTGTGAAACGAGATGGGGGTGTTGAAATCACGCAGCGCTTGAAAACATTTTTACCATGCGCCCTGACTCAGTGCCATGTGGAAGAGTTCACAGTGAAAACCAGTTCTGTTTACATTAACTCCCTCCCTCTCATCTGTCTTCTGCTTTATCACTCACCCAAGCCTGACCGAGAAGCAATGCCGTCTTTTTCTGGGTTCCAAACGGCAAACGAGCTTAAAAAAGACATTCCTCTGGTTTCAGATCAATGCAACTGTTGTTTTGAGCTACGATTTTTCGTGGTCCTCTCCCATTTTTTCATGGTTTATGTCTTTGACTTAATCCAATTGGTCTGTTGTATGATTTCATGGTAGTGTTGGACATATATATTTTTATGTCTTCTTATTCAGTTTTTACCTGTGAAAGTGTTCTCAAGGTTTGCGCCGAACACAGTTTGCAGGATAATGATAAGCAGTATGTTAAGCGTCATCTTAAAGCAGGAATCACATCTATTTTGCATACTGAAGTGTCTTTCTTATTGCAGAATGAAGCTTTAGCCTCTGCATGACAAGCTATGAGCAGCACGCAGACTAGACTCTAGACGTCCAGTTACAAAGCCAGGACTCAAGAATGAAGACCAAATATGCAATTGTCTTCATCTGTATCGTGGCCCTGGTCATCATCGAAAAGGAAAGCAACATCCTATCAAGGTAAGAGAATAAACAACAATCTGTCAATAAGTCACAGGAACAATGTATTCGTTAGATCGAGCCATACTTCTGCGATTTAAGAATTACAACTCGAGAAAAACATCTGTGTCGGGCTCTGTATCTTGCCTCCTGTGTCTATAGCTTCTGTCTCAATATCTAACAATGTTAAGAAAGTTAGGGGTCTGCAGAGATTGGGTGGAGATGTAGCCTAGTGGCTAGAAGCCGCCTTGTAATTTCGAAGCAACCTTTTGTAACTTACGGCCTTCTTCGGATTTCTGAGGACCACCTTCCCAATTAAATGAGTAAAAAATAAAAATGATGGACTGTAAATATCTGTTTTGTCACTGTCAGATGTTTTGACCAAAATAGATATTCTGCTCACCTTCACCCATTACTGCTGCTATTATGAATCCAAATGTAATGTATTTAGGATCATGTTTCCTCAGCACACATTCAGAGCCGACACAGAAGCAGGGTTGTCTCCCACATCACTTCCTCCTTTCAAAATCAGATCCATTTTGTGTCACTGCATCCAAGAAAGGTTAGCTAGCTAACACGTGACAAAACACGTTTGTCATTACCCGATGATGCGATGTGATTGGCCTGGTGATAGTCAAACAGAACTGGTCATTGAAATTGTCCGTTTGGCAGCACCTGCCCACTGGTTGAGAATAGCTGCTTTAAAATGAATGAAACATTTAGGTAAAGATGCTAATTGACTCTCTGCTGAGTTATATGATGAGATTGATACCACTCTCATATGATGATGATATTGCTCTTTTCATGTAACTCAGAAAGACAGTGCATCAATTTGTTTCCCATAATAACCGTCTATTCCTTTTAAGGACAGAGATCATCTGTGTCTGTTGCTGTAACTCAAGCATTCAGTAGCTCCATGTCAAAGTGTCCGCTAAATGTAAAATACTAGACATATCTCAGGTGTTTATACTGCTAATCCAGCCTCTTTATCTCTTCAGGGTCTCTGATAAACTGATCCAGAGGCAGGTTCCACAGCAGACCCCACAGACTCCACTGGATTACAGCAACACAACACAAAATGGCTCCATGACGATGTTCAAAATGCTGCTCTCCAAACTCACCGGTGTAAAACTGAATTACTCAAGTCTCTCCGAGGAGCAAGAGGAGGAAGAACTAGATGACTTGGGCACATACAGCTTGAGCGGGGGCCATAAGCACATACTGCTCATGGCCACCACGCGAACAGGTTCCTCTTTTGTGGGGGAATTTTTCAACCAGCACGGGGAGAACATGTTCTACCAGTTTGAGCCTTTGTGGCACGTTGAGCGCATGCTGACCATGGCCTCAGAGTCAAACAACGGAACAGTGTTGGCAGGAATCTACCGGGACGTACTCCAGAGGCTCTTCCTGTGTGATTTCTCTTCCCTCGAGAAGTTCATCGCTCCCCCACCTCAGGACCACGTTACCCCGGCTCTTTTCCGCAGAGAGTCTAGTTTGTCGCTCTGTGAAGAATCTGTCTGCAGTCCTGTAATCAAAGATGTTTTTGAAAGGTAAATTCTCTAGAAACTCCCTGTTGATCAAGTTTACGATGTAGATTCATTCTGAAAGATGAACTAGAATTGAACTGTGATACAGTTGCAAAGAGGAAGGGGCCGTATTTTTACTGTTGTTAAATTGTTTTACCACTGTAAGCTTCAGTATGAAAGTTTTCTTTTATTTGATATCCTCAATGTTCTTCAACATGCAACATGTTCTTGCAGCACTTTAAGCAACAAAATGTTGCTTGTTGATTAGATGCTTCTTACTAAAATTCCTCTAGGTCATGCCCATACAAGATGCCTGAAATTATTCCTCCCTCTTTGCAACTCTATGAAAGATGTATTATCATACACAAACTATACCACTCTCGTCTTAGGTATCACTGTAAGACTCGTCGCTGTGGGCCGCTCAACTTCACCCTTGCATCTGAATCCTGCCTCTCCAAGCAACACCACGCCATTAAAACTGTCCGTGTGCGTCAGCTGGACACCTTGCAGCCTTTGGTGGAGGATCCTCGCCTGGATGTGAGAGTGATCCAGCTAGTCCGAGACCCACGGGCCATCTTAGCATCCCGCATGGTGGCTTTCTCTTCAAAGTACCAGACGTGGAAGACCTGGGCGCAGGACGGCCAGGTCCCCGAAGATGATGAGGAGGTGAAGAGGCTCAAAGGAAACTGCGACCAGATTAGGATGTCGGCAGAGGTGGGACTAAGCCGACCTCGCTGGCTGAGGAGACGCTACATGTTGGTGCGTTATGAGGATATTGCCCGCTACCCCATGCAGAAGGCAGAGGAGATGTACAGGTTCACAGGGATACCATTTAGTCCCCAAGCTAGGGAGTGGATACTGAGGAACACCCAGACCACACGGGAAGCGAGCGGGATTTACTCCACGCAGAAGAACTCATCAGAGCAGGCAGAGAAATGGAGATTCAGCATTCCCTTCACACTGGCTCAGGTAGTGCAGAGAGTGTGTGGTCCTACCATGAAGCTGTTTGGGTACAGATTTGTGGATGACGAAAAGACACTGATCAATAAGTCCATCAGTTTGCTTGAAGAGAAACTATTTAATTAATCGAGAGGTCAAAAATGTAGCTGTGAATTTGCAAATCGCTGCATGCGATGGACCGGAGCCAGGAGAAGCCATTACCGCACAGACCAAAACTAGGAAGCAAAGGTGCCGTAAAAGACACAAAATGTTTTACTGCTGACAGTAAAATTTGGGCCATAAAATAATATTCATACTCACCAATGATGTGCCTCATTGTGATAAATGAAGAGCCACTTGAGGAAGAAAGTATTTATTTACATACTGCATTGACCGAGAAGCCTGGTACTCGAGCTTTGTGTGGCGCTTTGTATTTCATTCTAAATGAAATAAGCATAGATGTCAAGCCTTGTAAGGGATTCTTAAGTACGGTTTTATTGATAGTTGATCATGTTTAGACATTCAGGGATAAACTACAGTGAAAGGGATATATGTCTTGTTTTGTGTGTGTGTCTGAAAGAGAAGATGTTTCTGTTCAAAGGGTTTATGACGCCAGTACTTCATTCTGCCTAGTTCAACCTGTATTTTGATACATCTGTACTCAACTAGGCAACTGACAGAATCTATTTATTTAGATTAGACCTGATGTGCTTTCATAGGGCTTTACATATCCGACTTAGGTGAAGTGAATGTGGCATTGCAATTTATGGTGTCTTCATGAGTATTCATATGTCACTGTGAAAATACAGAATGAGCTTTGATGTATTTAACCGAAATGCCATTTAAAGCAATTCTCAATATACCATAAAAAGGAGGCCAATTAAGATGGATATATAATACACATGAGGTTATAGAAAATGAGTAGCTATGGAATAAATATCTTACTTCAGATACCTATACGTGTCTTTACATCCAAGTGTTGCTTTTCCATAAAGCCAGTAGCCAGTAATGTATTTCCCAGTGCTGCCTCCTCCCCTCTAAGGAAACAGGCAGTTTGGGTGTTAATTTACAAAGGGGCTTCTATACTAATAAACTGTGTGTTCTTGGACACACGTTATTGAGCGAGGAGTTGTTTTAATCAGCTCCGAAACTCAAAGAAATAAAATCACCAGAAATATTAAAACCAGCTAAATTCTAAATACGTCCCCTGTAAAACGTATTAGTCGTGAGATTTGTGTATGTTGATGTTTTTGGTGCCAACTAATATGTAAGATGTTCATATGTAGCTGCATTAATGTGGCCTATCACTTTAAGTGAAGCCCAGGTGCTGTTGCGTTAACTGTCTTGATGGTATATAAAGGTATCCACTGTGGCCCTAGTTCAATGGTAGCATTGTGTTCAGCTCGGCTGAAGCGCTGCTGAAACTGCCGTGCTGCTCATGGAAAGGGTTATGCATTAGAGGTACATATAGGGGGCTTATACTAACTCAGTGTTTAAAACATAAATATGAATACATTACGACTTGCCCAAACTCACTACTGAAGTATTTAAGCCAAAAAGGGAGTACTAGGAAATACCAAGTTCAGCTGAGAGAATGAGCGTAGTCAGTTTATGCATTCAACCAATTCAGATACCCAGAGTGTCAATAAAGTTCTTAAAGATATGTGTTTGACTGTATACGATGGTGGTTCAACCTTCATAGGGATATGATGCTTTTGTTAACTTGAATTAAATGTTTTCATGGTCGAAAAAATATTTACAGCGGAGCTGTTTTAAAGTATTTTGCGGCAAGTCCAGTCTCAATTCTTGTCAAGTCCAGTCTCAATTCAGGTCCCAGTCTCTTCATCAGCTAATCCAAGTTAGTTGCAAGTCGTTCAGGTCTCTGAATGGAACAATTCAAATGCCACAATATTTGAACATTATTTTCCCAAAGCTCTTTAATAGTGATTTTATTTTTCCATAGCTGATTGAGAACAAGACCTGTCGATGCATAGGCTTACATACAATACCTATTCATGTGCTGTGGCTATGCAAGTCTTGATTTTACCAGGTCAACACCTGAGATACTAGTATTTTGCTTTCAGGGATACAAGTCTCAAGTCCTCATTTTTGTGACTTAAATCCTACTTGAGTAAGTCTACAGCTTTATTTAACAGAAGCAGTTTGTCAAAGTTATGAGTTTCTTTAATACTTTTCTCTCAGTGTTTACTATTAGAAATACGTTACCAGAAGAAACAAAGGGTCAAAGCACAGACTATGCTTAAGCAACTACAAATGTATCACACACACATGTAAATGTTAGTTTCTTTTATTGAAATAATTACAATTATTTTCTTGTTCCAAAATGATGCTTAGAAGCTTTGAAGCCATTAGTAGTTTCTTTAATGTGTATATGCTGTGTCTGTCAAACATAAGATTGTTTTTTCAGCAGTTCAATAATACAAAATAAAACCAGCAGTTGCTCACCATTTTGCATGGAACGTCATATTGCAGTGTGGCGAACTACATTACTCTTGCCATGACAAGTGCCAGCAGAAGAAGTGGAGCAATTCTAGAGAAGTGTGTCTGTTGTAGTCTATTCTCATTATGTCATGACGTAAGTGTGTTTGTATTTCATCTGTTGGCAGGGATGCAAGTAACACATTTACTTTCGTTACTGTTGGCTAACAAAGTTGTTTTGTGTAAAACATGCAGGTTTTGTTGCAGCAAAACATAATACATTAAAAACAAAAAAAACTAAAGTTGCATCAGAAAGTTATGACGAACTGTTTGAGAGAGAGAGTGGAACAAAAGAAGCGTTAAATGAGCAGCTGCAGCAGAGAAGAAGCTGCTGTTGTGTCAGCGGCTGCAGGAGGGCAGGGCTTCAGAGTGCTGACGCTGCAAAGAAACATGTTGTAAATGTGTACGCTTACTGGCCGAGTGTACGTTTTAAACTGTAAATACTTTACTGTGAACACAGTTTAGCCCTCTCAGAGTACATTTCAACTGGATGAGAGTGGGCCAGCTGGCCTGGGAATGTCTCGGGATCCCCCAGAATGAGCTGGAAAATGGGGGAGAGGGAAGTCTGGGTCAGCCTGCTTGGCCTGCTGCCACCGCGACCCGACCACGGATAAGCGGAGGAAAATGGATAGATGGATGGATGGATGGATGGATGGAAAGTGGGGGAGCAAATTAGCCTGAGATATTAACAGTAATTGGGCAAAATCCCAGAGGGAATGGGGTGGTAAAATAAAAGGTGGGCAAACTATAAATGTCCACTGGCTAAAATATCCAATGTTAAGTAACAGTAAACTCATAGAACATGAGTAAAGGCTTTTACACACCAGGGTTCGTTTTTTTTGTGTGATTAATTCACATGACAATATGTATTTTTTTGAACTGATGTTTTTGTCATGGATACTTCACAGTGAAAAAGTCAACATTTCTGGAAGCGAGGTTGAGCTTTCACACCGCAAATAAAGGCATCAACCAATCACGTTGTGTGTACACTATATATTGTACAACAACATGGAGGCTCCTTAGTCCGGACCAAGATGGCAAGCCCATATGTTCTTATGTTCTATTTTCATTCCTCCATTGCAGTTTGAGGGGAACATTTGCCACCTTTTATGTGGATTTCCAATCAGTGGTGATGGTAAATGTAATCCAATGAGGTAATAAATTCCCCAGTGTGTACATTATTGACCGAGAAAGCTGATCTCTCCTGCTGTGCCGACATGTACCGAGATGCATTGTGCGCACAAAATAAACTTACAAAATGTCAATGAAGGAAATGTTCTTACATCTAAAGCAAAGCATACTCTAAATGAATAATAGGGAAGGTTTTTCTCCACTTGCTCCATTGTTCAGGCGCTATGCAGATAAGTACAATTTCACACTTTTATTTTTACTTTACTTTAAAATTTCTTTAAAAGTAACTACTTTTACTTGAGTACTTTATTCTAGTACTCTTACCATCCCTGATTGTTGGGTATCATTTGAAAGACTTTTCAGTAGATAACTTGACTCAAGTTAAACCAGCACACACAGTCATTGCTCCGCCACAGATTCCACTTCCAACATTTTTACTTTCTTACCAATGTATTATTGTAAGCACTGGAATGCAAAGCGGCTGAGAACAACATTGGATGAAAATGGGGATTAATGTTGGATTGTTTACTCAGTTGCATTCTCTCAGTCTAGCTCCACATCCTAATGCCTGCTGTTCCCAGGGATCCCCAAAAGGCTGAGTGGGAATAACTGGAGAAAAAAGGCAGAAACAGGGAGCCCATTCATGTCTGCATTCTCTCTCTGCTTCATGCCCCGCCCGAGAGAAAGCACTTCAGAGTTCACAGCTGTTGGTCAAGCTGACTCAAACCAAAAACGTTTCCCTGATGCTGAATACTCCAGCAGCAGATGTTGTCATCCTTTAAAAGATAAGAAATCTTGGTGATAAGTCACAGAGGAGCCAGGCCCACCTGGCTGGACAGCACTGAGTTTGATAAGTGGGTCTCTCGCAGGGCTTTGCTAGCTCTGCACAAGGATGTACAGTACACGCACACTTCAAACTAAGGGGTGATGTGGTGCACACTTCTGCTGACTGTAACTGTTTAGATGCAAGAACAAAGTACAAAATGAGAGGGGGAGACATATTTAAGTCAGTCTTCAGTCATGCCAGTCACTTATACTGACACATAATATTCAATGCAAGAGTCAGACCTTGGGAAAACAGTACAGGTTTCAAAAAACGTTTTTAAAAGGTTTTGCAAACGTTTGAACAAGAACATGTTGTTCGGCTCTGAGGAGACACGTAGCTTTTCTTTAAAACAACATAACTAATTGTGTTTACAATAAACTAACACCTCTGACTCATGACTTTCTGACTGTGCATGGAACTTTAAGTGGAGGTTGTTTGAAAGTTTCTAAATTATGACGACTGATTAAAGCTTCCATTGCCAATAATGACAGGAACGAGGTCTACCCCAATACACCCCATCAATGTTATAGATTTCAGATGAAAAAATACAAATAATGAATTATGTGTTTGACTACTTTTCCGTGAGGAAAAGCTTTTGATGACAAGACATAAAAACAACTCAGTGTTTGGATAATGGAACTCCTTGTATAAAAGCTTTTTTGGCTCATGATTCAGATTTTTTAATCCCCAAACTCTGAGATACTGGATGAATAGATTTGTGCCGTACGACGTACTGTACACAGTGCGCAATAATCAACCTGAAACTTTTTATATAGATGACTAGCTCACTTAAATTCAGTTTAAGGTAAAAGTTGGCACCGCTTGCTTCATGGTGACCCTGGTTTAGAGTGTCATGCCATCAAACTACTAACTATTGCACCAACAGATGCACACAGTGTCCTTGGGTGGACACATAGATTCAATGACTACTTGTGCTGTGTAAGGAAGGGAAGGAAGGGGGCTAAGGAAACAGGAAACCCACCCCCCTTATCGAGTTTTACTGGCTCTCATCCATGTTCCTCCTCTCTTAAACATTCCCTGTCCCACCTCCGTCTTTTCACAGTAGATGATTTAGACAGGTAATGATTGTTTTTGGAAAGGTTGCCAGATTGCCGTCTACCTGAAATAGAATGGGGTTTTTTTTGTGTATTTTTTGAGTGTGTGTCGGTTTTGTGACTTTTTTTGGGACATCCACTTTCTATCTTAAATTATCCAATGTCCCAGGCCCACAATCCCTATGCTACTTCAGTCCATCTCTCCGCCCCTCAAGCAAATACACACACACACACACACACACACACACACACACACACACACACACACACACACACACACACACACACACACACACACACACACACACACACACACACACACACACACACACACACACTTTGCAGCCCATACCTTCTCTAAGCACACTCCATCTCCTCTTACTGGCTGCCCCTCGCTGGAAGGTAAATAAATCCTGCGGTCGGGGTGGAACACTGAGTGCCCTCATATGCCTCTGGAGTCGCTCTGCCTGAAAGAAGCCTTGTGTTTGCCTCTGTATAGGGGCTCCACTCAGCCACAAGCTGGCCCTGCACAGATAGGCTGCTCTGTTGAAACACCCAAAAAAAAGGAATCAGCTCTACAAAGCACAGTTTAAAACTAAAACCATAAAATGTATCTGGTGCATTCAAAAATAAAGTACTGCTTTTTTTTTTACAGATTCCCCCAGTGATAAATAAAGTTCAAGAGAAAGCTAGGATATGATGTATAGTGCCATACTGTGATAGGCTACATTTATTTTCATGTGTGTCCTGCAGAGGGCAGTAGAACCTACAGGATCATTAAGAGTCACATGATTCTTGTCTGTGTGCTTTGTGTGTGTGTGTGTGTGTGTACAGAGAACACATGACTGTGTACAGTATGTGTGTCTGTTTGTGCACAGGGGCGTGCAGAAATGCATATATGTATGTTCTATATATTATTTTGTGAGCATATGTGCTTTTGCATGTGTGTGGGCCCTCTCCCAGGTGATTGCTCACATGTGCAGCGGTAATTGTTGTGATGTTTTATCTTCCTCATTAGGCCTGCAGGAAGTTTTCCTGCAGTTCAAGACAAAGCAGAAAATGACTCCTGTTTATAACGGTTCTTCTACAATCCACTGTTCTCTTTATTCCCTTCACCGTGTCCCTAGAGTTCAATGGGACGGAAGTGTGAAAGATGTCCACATCAAAGAGGGTGCAGGCCAGCACTAATCCGCAAATAATGACAGGCAGACAGGGCTGGACTTAACACACATGTCCCTTTACTTACTAATCTTCGACGGTATAGAGCAATCCCTCATGAGGATCAGCGTACACCATAACACCTGCACAGCAAATAGAGGCGAGTTTGAATTGTCATGGGACTCTCGGATGCATAGGAGGATTATAAGACAATGGGCCCCCCGGATGTGTAAAAGCCAGAGCTGGCCATGTATGCTGCCAACAGCACAATAACTACATTTTACAGTGCACATACAGACATTTAACATCAACAGCATATTAGTATACATTCACCTGCATCTCAAGAGGTTTGACAGTGCACATACACGCAATTAACGCCACCAGAATGTTAACTAAGGCATACATTTACCTGCATATCAACAGGATTTACAGCAGTGGGACACTCAAAGTCAACAGCACAATAACAACAAATAAATTCACCCCCTCAACAACACAAGTTTTACAGCACAGGTACAAAAGCCACTAGCAGGCACATTAATGACATAACGTTACATCGCTCTACACCACAAATAAGAGATAAACCTGCATTAAACCACATCTAATATTAACACAAACAAAGCCTAAAACACATCAGTGGAGCTGTGTCACATATAGTTTGAAATGTCATTCATATCATTGACATCATGGTTGACATTATAATCATTATTAATAATTTACAGAAACATGCTTCTTCTGCCTCCTCTTCTCTCACACACACACATACACACACACACACACACACACACACACACAATATATTGAAAAAAAGAGGTGAATGTTATAATTTCCTACATTTATAATGTTTTTAGCTAACGCAATATTTGTTGGCCTTTCAAAAACATTTTTTTTTTAAAAATGCTTCAACGGTAAAAAAAAGAAAAGAAAAGACATTTGTTAATGTTACAACACTATTTGAAAGCAAGCAATGGTGTCACATATAGTAAACTAAATACTTTATAAATCTAAATAGTTTTACCTTATGCAATGTATCCTGGCTCTGCTTCGTGCAAAATCCTCCACAATATCATCGAAGTCTAATGCATTGGTCAGTTCGCACTTCATCTTAGTCTTCAATTCATTTCTAATCTTACTGAAGGACAGTCAGAAATAGCTGCAGCGCCCATAGACATTTGGAAACATAGATTGAAGGCCATAATCAAGAAATACTCGGAGCTCTCCTTTTGGGCTTGCATCATCTTCAGGTTTAATAAATGATTTCATCGTCTAAACTATTATTTGTCAGATGCTTATGCACATTTTTAAGTTAGGCCTTCTCAGTTACTGAGACATTGAACTCAAATTTTGCACAGAAAAGCACACTGAACAAACTGCACAGGTGCTCTGCGATGTTGTTTTTCTGATTGTTTGTTTGAATGTTTTTGGAAAAGAACTGGAAATGCTAAGAACTTGATGTAAAATACCATCTTCCCATGCTTCTATTACTTTTCGCTTAGCCGCTCCATTTAGAGTGAAGCGTTGCTCCGTTTCGTACATGGTTTTGTATGATGTGTGGTTGTCAAACATGCACAGATTGACCTCATCGTGACCTCACATGTGACCCGGCTCAAATTCACACACTTTAATAGCAGCGCCCTCTATCGACCACTTTCTAGGCTACAGATAGGGCATCCCCTGATTTCTTTCAGGAGTTGGACCCCTATAAAGTATAAAATACATATATTTTTATGCTCAAGTAAGGAATCTCTCTTGTACCAGTTAAGGCCTAACACTAACACATATAAAGGAGCATACAGTCAAGTGATACACCACTAAAAAATAATTATTTTGCATGCATCAAATTCTTCAACAGGTAGCACCTCAAATATATATCCTGCACCGCTCTGCAAAACATCTATTGCATGGACATGAAGTTGTAGATTGGTCTGCAGGCCAAGGTTTTATGATGGAGGGGGCCCTATTCAGACAGATCAGGGGTGGATAATAACAACACCATAGAGTTTTCATGAACCACAACTTACAATTAATAATAGTGACCTGAGCATTGTGTAATCCACCTGTGCTCTGATGAAATGAACAATAGAGGGTCTAAAGACATCTTAATGCTTAACATCTTACGTTTTATCATAAAGTGGAAGAGTGTGAATGAGGAGACTGTAGGGCACAAGTAGGAAGTAGAGTACATCACTAGACGTGTTTCCTTCAGTCCACAAGCTGATTCTGACCAGAGAAGTGGACTCCTTCTAGTGTGGAGAGATGAACTGTTTGAACAGCAATTTAAAAAGATGCACATAAATGTGAAAATCTAGTATTTTTGAGATTATAGCTAGAATCCACACACACACACACACACACACACACACACACACACACACACACACACACACACACACACACACACACACACACACACACCTCTTAAGTGACAGGTGGGAAGCCCTTGAGGTAAATTCTTCCAGACTCACCTGTACCATTGTGTCCTGTGCTCTTCCTGTGTGAGGAGCCTGTGTTGTTTGAATACAATGGGGTCAGCGAAATCCCAGCAGCTGTCAGACAGACACTCTATCATTGAGACAGAGAGTGGGGTGACAACAAACGGCACAAACGCTCACTACCAACTAGTAGTTTGTGTTCACGCACTGCTTTTATGCTGGTTTAATTACACAGAAAATTGTGTAAGGACCTTCATATGCAGTATAAATATCCTGGATATGTAAGGACTAAAATAATAAGGACTAAAATTCCGGATACAGTTTTAAAGTTGTATTTTGTCAAAACTTTAAAAGTAAAGAGAAATTAAATTTGAGTTAATCTGCCAGTCTAAATATAAGAAATACATTTACATTTTTTTCTGACGTGAAATAGTCTCCACACATTAAAACATGCAGAAACTTTAGACAAACCCATTAAAGCTGTACGTATGTTTTCAATAAAAAAAAAAAGTGCATAAAGCAGATTAGAAAGATAAAACAATATATAAATATCCATATAAACATTACAAACTTCTACACATATGTACAGATGACTTTAATTGAAATTAAATAAAACAAATCATAATATAATAGCGGTAGCATCTATTCTTATCTTAACAAAGAACACATATCTTTAGCTGACATCAGACATCCGTATCTGTATCATGAATGCATTAAATGTAATAATGAACTCCAGCCAAACTCTTTGTTTTCTGTGTTGACGTAGAGTTAATCACTTGTACCAAAGTTTGCGTTAGCTTGAGTTGCTGCATACATGATGTGTCTTTCTAATTTAGATGTTATCAAACAGCATTTGAATGTGGAATCGTCATTGTACTCCAACATGTAAAAGACTGCAATGATCAAGTAACTGATATTACAAAACTGATAGCAGCAGCTTCATCAACAGAAATTGATATCATATGATATTGTGCCATCCACTAAGTAATACTAAGCCCTCCTATTCACTCCTTAATCTCCCAGTGAACTTCACAGAGGCAGCCAGGTTGTGTTAGACTGACATGAAACAAAAGGTAACAGTGTGCAGCTGAATGTCTTCCAGACGCCGAGCCCCATAGGAAAGGTCTATCTCAAGTGCCAGAGTTAGGGATTAAAACTCACTCCGGGAATGTCAGCTTTGTCAGACAATACAATACCATCACTGCTGCCAACGCCATCTTCATTAAGATTTTATCATGCTATCTCCAAAACTATGGCTTTAATCCAGCTATTGCAGCCTTATCTTGACACGATTTGGTAAATGATTATAGGTTTCACGCTTAGCAATTAAGATTCATGAAGTCACCTCTGGTATTGATCTTCCATCACTCGTCCCTGTGATCAAATACAAGAATATAGCAATAACATGACGTCGCTTTTTCCTTTTATAATGCCAGTGCTCTTCAGCACACGTCTGTCCTGAGTGATGGGTGTACCCCATAAGGTCAGCCCACAGCGAGCCACCACAGAAGACTGTAGACATTAGTGCTACCTTATACTATGTCGTCTCCTCTGCACCCCGCTGTCAGTCAGTCTGTGGTCCAACCTTCTCGAGTTGCACGAGCTATGATTAGCAATTTTAACCATCATGTCTCCTCCCTGCATAATTCATGCCTTTCGATCTTTTTCAATATCCCCTTGAGAGAACACGAGAGGGGAATCCCACCCTGCTCCAACAAAACCCAGAGGGCTCGTCTTGTGGTGGGAGTGAAAAAATAATGTTGCATTTTTAATCGTCCAAACGGTGGATGCTTTATAATTGATGAGGGGATAATCGTAGGTGCAGGTCTGCCCCTCTACCGTCAAGGAAATGAAATGGTGCGGAAAGTGTTGGGTCATTAGGCCGTCAGGGATCGGGTGCTCTCAGGATCCAGAGACCAAGTATGACAAAGCAGCAGAGAGGAGATCCCATACACTGACCAAAGTGGAGCAAGCATTTTCCCTTCCCTCAGTTGAGTCTGCTATTGTCCGGCTGCGTTATTCTCCTGAGAGATGACAAGGTTTGTCATCGGAGAAGTCTGCTCTGGTTCACTGTGGGAGGGGTTCAATTGACAATTTCTTTGAGTAAAGTGAGAAATGCCCTGCCTGGAAGACCTACTGTCTTTGGATGATTAGAATGTCATTCAATAAACGTTCTTCTTTGGCAGCATTTAAATGCAACTTGAATGCATATTCTATGAATATAGTTCCCGGCCTTGGAGGGCAACGGGTTTTTGGGAGGCAGTCAAGAAATGGTCATGTTTTCCTCCAAGTTATTCTTAATCGCTGTGTTTTCATCTCCAGGCAGGACAGTAATGACCAATTCTGAGTGACCGACCATGGGAATGAGCACAGCTTAAATCCCCTCCATCCTGGTCCCTGTGTGTGCTTGAGTCTGAATCACACACACACACACACACACACACACACTCAGGGTTACAGAGTTGAGATGTGCTTTATGGTGTAGCAACCCTTTGATTCACCGCTCAATGAAACTTGTGACTGTTTTAATTAAGGGGAAAAAAACACTGACAGTGTAGCACACGGAAATCCGCCGCCATGCACATAAAGGGCACTAATGCTTTTCTTCCTGTAGACGCAAGGCTGGCCCCCTTTTGTCAGACTGACCATTCACCTCTCATTCATTTTCTTTCCCCTGTTTTCTTCTGTTCTTAAGTACGGCATCGCATGAGGTCTGTAGCTAATGACAGGAAAAACATATTCTGGGCCCAGCCAGGTGAGAGAGCTTCTTGTGACCGGTTGGGATTGGCTTTTTGTAAAAACATACACATTTCTCACTTTGTTTTCTGGGCTGTTTGTGACAGTACTGCCACAGGGGCTTCTTTATGGCGGCCAAAACAAACAACAGGGAATACTTCACCCTCTTCTGTTTGGTGTGCCTCAGGGCAGGAGGAGTTCATCCCGGCTATTGTAATAACTAACTGTCCGTTTGTCTACATTTTGACTTTTTAAAGAGAATTTCATTCCTACTTACAATCAGAAATACTTTCAGGGTCAGTTTGTGCACCACTTAAACTTTTCAATCTTTGGACAGTATAGTTATGTAATGGAGAAGAATTGTACTCTGGTCGTCAACCAGCATCCAAAACAGCTGACAGCTGTCTGTGGGTTCCCATGTTAGTCACAGAGGTACAGTTCTCTGTCGTTGTGGTATTTTGACAGATGTTTCACTGAGGTTTGTGTATGCTGGTGTGTGACAAGTCCTCTCTTCCTCTGGGGATCAATGTCTGTCCTGTTCTCTCGCCGATCTGATGTTTATCTGCTGGTGATCAATCACAGTGTTGACAGCCTGCGGGTTAGTGTTACCGTCCCCACTGCCTCCGAGTGGGTGTCTGTAGACTGAATACAAAGGACAGGTGATAACTAGGATGCATATTTCAATTAAATATATGTGGTACATCAGGTTTTTTCAACATTTTGTGGATGTGCATGAATGTAGCAAATCGTTTGTACAACAACTTGAGACCAACTTTTATCATCAAATGAATGTTACTTTCACATTTGACGTAATATTTGAGTATATTTATTTTTGTTTGTTATTACTTTGCCTTTGTAAATTAATCCATATACAGTAAATGTAGTCAAAACAGTTATATTTGAAGCCCTAACTAATATTTTTAATGCTAAATACACAGATCAGAAAAAGATTAAGCTTTAATTCCCATCGAGACTTAACTGTTCAAATAGGAAAGCCATTTAATACTGTACAGGCCAAGTTTCTCTTATCCCCAGCCCAAAATAAAGCTCTCACAGTTAAAAGAAATGATTGATGATGACTCCCTACTCACAGCAAATGGGCCCAGGATTTTGTTCTCAATGCAGATGTCAGTAATCCCCCTTTTGCCTCTTCAAGTGATGTTTTTTGCCTGAGGAAATGCTCGACCAGATTCCTCTCTTACTGCGTAGAAACAGTGTAATCTCTCAATCCTTGACACAGCAAATAAACACTGCACAGAAAGAGAGCCAGGCAACTTTATCTCTTACTTCCTTCCGCATTGTCTCCTTGACAAGTTTCAGGGGAACCTCACAGAGGAGAGAAAAGAGGAGACATATTTCTTCGGTAACAAGCCCGAAGGGGCTGTGGCTGGGGATTGAAGGTTAAGTGCATGTACTAATACGCACAAAAAGGAACTTAACACCTTAGGATATAATGACATTGCATACACTTCCTCTTGGCCTTCCATTTGGTCCCCATCTCTTCCTTAAGAGAGGGAAATCTGTTATCCTGTTACACAATATGGAAATATGGAGATTCTGAAATAAGAAAATATAAATAAGTTGCTTGACTGAATATTGTGGGGATTCATTTCAAATTCTAAATCAAATAAGCTTTATTGGCATGAATGTTCAGGTCACATTATTGCCAAAGCTAAATAACATAATGAATATTGTGTTTTACGCAAACTATATAGATAATATCTAAATAACAAATACACTTTAAACACATTATTTATTATTATTATATATTTTATTGTAATTTCTGTCAAAGTACTTTGTTAATGTAATACATTTAAAACAACCACCCTGAGGAGAAACTTATTTTGGGCGTATATTCTTTCCATGATGTCACCCACATCGCTGCCACAGCACCTAATTGGAGGTTAATGTCTTTAAACCTCTCTCATAAATTATTCCTTTAGATACCTGAACTCCCACTCCTCCAGTTGCCCACCCCTTCATTTTAATTGGTCCAGGCACCAGTTTCCCAGGAGATAAGTGTACCATGGCTTCAAACGGGAATGCACAGACCCTTTCTTTTTTATTCTTAAGGAGTGTCTCAGTAGGCTGTTTATTGTATAAGAAGACGTCAGAGATCATTCCAGATCAGATTGGGTGAAAAGCTATGACATCATCTATAGACAGCAAATACGGTGTCTTAAAAGCAACAACTGAGACCCTCTTAGACCCCCGGACACTGTATTAAGATTCAGTAATGGAGCAGAATGCTTCCTTCTTAAAATCTCCTGCCCACTTTAATAAACACGCTGAAATTATGACAAGAATTGAAATAAAGGCTTAAATGCGCGTGCAGCATCTCATTCCCCACATCTCCTCCTAAATAAAAGACTTTTTATGAAATGATGGAAGATGATTCACAACACAGAAAGTAGCCAAATGCTTTCCTGATTAGCTCAGATGATAAAAAAGGATGACAACAAGCTCTTCCATGATCACAACAGAATTCGCATTGTTTAAATTTAACAAATGCCTGTTTCCTTTTGTAAGGCCTCTTGGTGCTGGCTCTTCTGGGAGGCCGAGCAGCTTTATTCATTCTTTAACACTCATTGAAGGGTAATTTTGAATCAGTCCAGACCAGAACAATATCAGTTGTATTAGTTTACCTGTTTTCATGCGTTCTATTTATGGACAGTAATGGTGCAAAAATGATGTTAAAATGCACACCTTAAATTTAGATCTGGAAGACAATCTATTGCCCTCTAGGTTAGTTGTTAGCCAAAATTAGCACTGACTTCAAACATGTAGGACTATGGGGGTAAATCAATTCTAGCACATATTGTATATACCTGTATCTAATATGACTGTTTGTGTATGCACGGTTCTTTGGAGCTATTTTGCACTTGGCTTGGTGAGACTCTTTCGTCCACTGAGACAAACGGCAACTATAGCACCAACAAGACGGATAATTATGAATGTTTGTTCTTCAACCCAACACTTCTCAAGTCAGACAACGAGAGAGACCGGCCCTGTCAAAGAGCTTGTGCAGCATCTGTAGTGTGTGTGCTCCAGCTGTGACTGACTTCGGTCCTGTGCAGCTTCTAAACACACCGTCTCCACTGCAACATTTCCTGTTCTACCTTCAAACCACCCTTGACAATTCCTCTTTGATAAATATTAGTCTGATTTTAAATGTGGCACCATACTGAGACTTTGTACTGCTGAACAACTCTCAGGAGATTTATTTAAGTTTGAAGAACCAAATTTCAATCTTTTTAATGAAACTCATTAATGCAAAGATAACATTCACCGGAAAGATGTTATATATTTCATGTTAATTCTAATTGCATTCAATTACAAGGACATTATTTCGCAATTAGCTCAGATTGTATTACTTTGTTCATTACATCATTTATTCATCTCATTAAAGGGAGGTTATTAGTTCTTTTTTACAATTGCAATGCTATTGACGTTTAATTTCAGGTAGGCATGCACACTACTCAAATTACCATGATGACATATTTACAAAGTGACAAAGGAGGAAATATAATGTCTCTTTCTGATGCCCAGGGGGCAGTATTGGCTGTACATAAGCCAACTAAAACTGCAACATTGCATATTAACCTTTGTAGTTGTTCGGGTATAAGGATTAAATATTCCCTCAAGAGTCATATAAAAACAGTTGTTCAGCTTGGTGTTGACTAAAATACAAATTGAACTGTGAAAAGAGGTGTGTAAAAAGCCTGAGGAGATTTTTGCTTCGGTCTCTTTATGTACAACCTGTAAACAAGATTGTTTATTTCTGCTGCTTTGCGAACAGATTGGAGTTCAACAGACAAGCATAAAGCAGGTTTGATAGAGACACGACGGATCCTGAGGCCCAGGATCAGCAGCACTAATGGGATTAGATCTGCTACGCACACACACCAAACCCCAAACCCCAAACACCAGGCAAAAAAAACCTCCACTTTCACTCAAAGTCAAAATAATCCATCACTGTGACAAGATGAAAAAGAACCAGTACTTCAATTTTAATTGGAAATAGTCATACAAATAGATGTTATTCATAATATAGAGCTAAACTGCTCCTTTCAAATTTTACTTTTTAATTCCACCCCTAAGGGGCAGCAGAGGCCTGCATTTACCAGAGGCAGGTCAGCTCTGAGCAAAGACTGTCAAGTGGGACCATCTCCTTTCCACAACCAAGAAAAGGACCAAAGTTCAAATGACATGCCAACTAAAAAGTATGCCTGTATTACCTGTTGTAGTAGGGACATATTTTCTGTCTTTATTTATATACTGTTTATAATATCTTAGCTTTTTTTTGTTGATCAGCTGATCAGTTTTCACTTCAGCAAATTAAGTTATTACAGGAGGAACAAAAAGGTGAGTTTTAAGGGAGAAACTAATCCTATTTCTCTCTGACACACACACACACACACACACACACACACACACACACACACACACACACACACACACACACACACACACACACACACACACACACACACACACACACACACACACACACACACACACACACACACACACACACAGCTCATTTTCCTTCTTTCAGCAAACAGGTTGATATGGTGAGACAGAGCTGCTGGGTGGGCCCCACTGCAGGAGTGGAGAGCCCTCGGTTCAAGGCTATCAAGTGAAGTGTTCTTTGATAGAAAAAAAAAAATGTAAGTAATAAAATGAGCTAAAATGTTAGTAGTAAGTGAAAAGCGTGGCTGGGGCAGGTCTCTGGGTCGAGCTGCGGGATGCGACAGAGATTAATAAAGAGAGCAGGTCTGAGAGGGGAGCGGGTGACGGTGAGGGTAGCTGGAGGGCCAGACACCGCTAGATGAAAGTGGGAACTCTCTCCCCCAGCTGTCAGCAGTTTTTAATGCAAACTTCGCTATTGATTGGCAGAGCCGGCCAGGTTCCACCACCCAACTTTCCTAGTTTCCCGAGTGGATTGTGTGGTATGAAGAGTCCAGTATCAGGTTTGTCATCCTGAGAATGTCACAGAAACTGAAGTTATATACTAACCAAAATCGATTGCATCTTTATTCTTTAAGTGTGTCGATCATGCCATGTGTTGGTTATTATTTGCGGCTGAAAGAATTGTGTTTCCTTTATGTAGGCGTGAAATGAGAGTTTACTGTAGTATAAGCTTTCTAGGGCTCTGTTTCAATCCATTTAAAGTGTGAAACGGCTCCTATATTCATCTCAGATATGTACAAGTGGGGGTCCATGTTGTGTACAGTAATCTTTAGCCTTTACACAGCACTGTAATTGAATCAAGCCATGATCTTTCATCCCTGTAGTTATTTTAAGACAAGAATGACACAACAAAAATTGAAATGCACCCCTCCCCTTTCCCATTTCAACAAAAGGTCAGAAATTCAATCACCACTGCTGCTATTGCTATAATAATATATGTATGGGAAACAGCCACAGTTACTGACCGCCAAATTCTTTGGCTGCCGTTGGTCATTTTGCCTTGCCTAAGAACAGAGGCGTCTCTCACTGGAGTTATCCATTAATCCCAGCAGGCTGAGTACGAGCGCACAACACATTCTCTGATTTTTGAATCTGTTCATTTAAATCCCCCTCGTCTGCACTGGATGTGTACTGTAGTGAGACATTATTCCTTTTCAGACGTTTATATTTATTTTATCTATCTAATCATTATTTCTTCTCTGATTCTTATCAAATTGATGCAAATAAGACATTTATTATGAGTTTTATTTCTGGACTGAAAAGGACCAGAACACAATGTGCATTCAAGCATTATCTGCAGTATTTCAACAAGGATTAGTCCGTAGTAATATTCTTGATAAGAATATATATGGTAAATACTGTGATGTTTTCGTTTGTTTATTTTAGAGTGATGCATTAATTTAAATTCCCTTTTAGTCTCAGGCATCAATACATTATTACAGCCCCTAAACTGTACATCAGATAAATTGTTGAACTTCTGCAAGAACACACAGACAAAACAAAAGTCTAATCTTGTGTCTCTCAAACACTGACAGTTTTAATTTCATCGCCTTGCTCAACATCGTATTTTCATCAGCAACGTTGTTTCATGTTAAAGAATTTGGCATTAGTAAGAGCCAGTAAATAAGACAAAAAGTGTGAGATAAGAGAGTAAAGGAGTGGGTGAAATGTTAACAGCAGAGTACACGAGAGTGGGAGAGGAAATGTGGATTTGGAGAACAAAGTGAGTGAGGTAAATGCAGGAAGTGGAGTTCAGTTGAAATGAGCAGCCTCATTAATGCACTGTCACAGCTTTCATTAGCCTCCAAGAACAAGCTGCACCGATATAAATCAGACAGAAAAAGACGTGAACAAAATATTACAACAAACTAACCGAAAGACAATCAACAGATTAGACTAAACTGAATCCCTGGATATTTGTGTGGGTGTGTTTTACAACACCAGTGGCAGTGAATTAGCCTGTATCTTTAACACAATTGGAGTGAATCTTTGAAGAACTTATCAAAAGGATAAACTGAACTGCCTCCTCACCAACTCCTCATGCAGTACTCTTCCCTCACAGGACACAATATTATGAACAAATTATTCTACCTTTAGGTTAAGCAGTGCACATTTTATAGAGTTACTTCCTCATAAACAGAGACAAATCATTTGTAAAATATTCTGAAATAAAGGGATTAATAATACAGAAAGATAAAACCAAAAAAATGTATCGTGTATCTCATAAATTGTGTCCTTGCTTAATACAGAAACTGGAAAGACAGTTTTTTTCTATTGCGAATAAGAGACAAATGTTTCCTATTGTGATATTTTTTGCCACTGTGCTTGCTGTTTCTTGCAGCAGGCATTTTTTAAACCCTTGCATCTATTACCTTTCACCGGGTAAATACCTAATGCTGGAAACATTTGTCAATGTATGCAGCTGGCTGAACAGAATAGATTATTAGGAAGTGAGGGGAAAAACACACTGCTTCTCCAAACAGCACAAAGCTTTCCATACAAAGTGTGTTTCTCTATCTGAGACATAAAGAAGCTACGGAAATGGCAGCACTGGCCATTTGCAGACATAAATTGTAACATTATTATACTAACAAGAATATAAAACATACGCTTATTGTAATAAATATAGACCTACAGTGTATAAGTCAAGTCAAATTAATAATTTACAGCTTTTAAAGAGCATTAAGAAAACACTAAAATGTTTACAGAAAGAAAAGACAATAAACAACTCGTCTTGGACCAGAGATTTTGTCTGTGTGTTTTCATGCAAGTGTGTGTATGTGTGCAAAAGGTGCAAATGTTGTGTAAGGAATTTATGTGGATTGTATTGTGGTGTTTACATCAAGCCCCATTAGGGATTTATAGCTGACGCACTGCAGCTCATTCATTCAGACATGCTGGGGTCAACACAGTGGGAAGACATGAAACACTTATTGTAAATAATATAAATTAAGGAGAGTACAAAATTACAAATTACTGAATACCAAACAGGCTCAGAATCTGATAAAGTAAATGTTGTGGTACAATATGCAATGGCCATTTTTATGAGCAACCTGAAAATCAAATCTGGATCTTCCAGAGAATATAGCCAGAAACGTTCTTTTAATCATCTAAGAAAGCGGTGGAGTAGATTGCAGTTCACTTTGAGACGTTAAAGAAGCCTGTTATTTATATATCTGCACAATAGCAGTTCAATATTAAGTCTGTCTACATTTAAAGTAACTAAGGCTTGCAGTAAGACAGAAAGAGAGAGCAGAAATGTTTTCCGTTGCATGCCGCTGAAAGCAGAATGCAGGAACAACACGTGACACAACAATATTCTTTGTTGGGTGAAACACTTCAAAACATCTCAAATCTTCACAATGGCTCAGCCACTGGCGATAGTCTTCTATAGTAGGCTACACACACCTAGAATGTGCTTCGCAGTGGTAAAGAAAAACTAAAAACATCAATAGTATACTGGCCCTCCTGTTGGGTCCTGTGGCCAGTGTTGTGCAAACAGCAGAAAGTTGCGGCGTGTGAAGGGTAATGGGACATCCAATGCCAGGGGACAGCAGGCGGCAGAGTCACACACCGCTGCCGAAAGAAAGATGAAGTAATCTCAGGAAACAAGTAGACACACTCTACTTCGAATTTCGCCCCAAACAAGATTAAAGTGACATTATTCTATGAGAGTGTGGCAAGAGTATTAATCTTACACATAGAGGCAGAGGCTAGACAAACACAGGCTGACTGCGAGAGTATGGGAGAACATTCTTTATTTTGTCAGTATATGGTGAGGTTCAGAAGTAGCTGAGAGAGCACCATCGTCTAATTTTGTGATGGACCGATGGGGTCATTACCCCTCCTTTTTAACCATTTTGATAGCATCTCTTGTGAGTAAATGTTATGTAATGAAACAATTATGTGATGAACATTTTACTAATGTTATATTTTCCATTCAGTCTTCCAGGACATTATTTTAGCTGATGCAAGATAATTACATCACCCAGCATTAGGCCACAGTTATATGAACTGCTCATCTATGTGTGTGGACTGAAGGTTGCCTGCATATTGCTATTTTTTTTTATTAGTTTATTTAAAAAGAGGCAACACAGATAAGCATGCAACAGATGTATCGTATATTAAAGCAAATTTCCCTGATTAAGCTTTTAACTTCAGGTTAAAAGCAACAAAACAAATTGTTATGCAGAAGAGATTCAGTAGTTGTGTGTACAAGTAAGTTTAGCTTGAGAACCAAAGAGTCCCCACCCATGCCATTTAGGAATTCATCAGTTCCAAATCTACTAAATGAGCGTTACATTGAGGTTTTGTTTAGAACCTGTTGCATAAATAAGCCGGTCCCTAAAACCCCACTGAGAAAGACAGAGCTTTAATGAGTGGGGTTTAAGCCCCTCCACCCATCTACTCCTCCACTCTCAGCTTGGTCTCCTAATGAGCCATCATCATGCAAAACTGCCAGCTTGATACACATTAATTGGATTTTCACTTTTTCACCAATTAATTGACCAGCATTGTCATGTTGGCCGGCCTCCGAGGGCTTCTAAGGAAATGGGGAGGCTTCCCCTTTTTTACTCTCACTGACTCTAATAGCCGCTGACTGGAGAGGGGAAGCATTTTTCCTTTCTTTTCTTCTTTACTACAGAGATCAGCTATCTCATTATAGGCTTATGACATTTGTTGGAGCCAATTCCTTTGTGGAGAGAAAAACAGTTTGTGTGCTGCTCAGTTGAAGCCTTTACAGTTTGTTAACCTGCCTCTGCCAGTGCCCGGGCCCCCGGGGGGAAAGCCTGATGTGCAGTGAGTGACTCAGATTCCTCGCACCCTAGAGGACAGACCACAGGGTGAGGGAGAGCAATCCCACGCCGCCTTGTTCAGCAAGCACCAAAACAAGGAATGAATGCGGCCACGGCATTTCACAACTGTTATATGATATGTTGACACATCAACGGTGTTTCGAATTCTGCCAGGGGGCCGAGTTGAATGAATCCTTGCAGTTCAAATCCACTCGGGGAAGGTTCACGATGACTACAATTTTAGTCACATTGTTGGATTACAAATCATTTTAAAAAAGCAAAGACAAACCTGACCTTAAGTTAATCATCTACCCAAACTGATGACTCTACCTTGTTGAGTTAGAGTCATGACTTTGGTTGTTTAAATATTAACAAAGTCTTAATGCTGTTTACAGTTGGGCCCCATGGTGATGGCAACGATAGTGGAAAGGAAAAGTATCACTGTGGCTGTTTATCCTAATAATAAGCAGAATCCAACAAGAGAAAAGCACAATCTGTCTACATAGAAACAAGTTAAATGCAAAGTCTATCACATACAATTCCTTTCTAAATTTGATAACATCCTCTTGAGGAACAAAAGTTTTATTTTTGTGTTCAATTTTGATCACTTTCACCAAACATCACTGAAGGCAGATTGGTAAATAAATCCAGACCCATCGTGACCCTGAGAGATGAAACTGACCATAAGGCTGACCATAGCTTGATCACACCATAGCTCATTATGCCTGTTTTGCTCCACTGACTGGTGAGCAGCTTCAAGTCGGGTTGACGTGACCATTGATTGATGCAATTTGTTGATGCATTGCTTATTTATATACAAACATCAGTTATGCGGTAATTGCATTTGCAAACATTACATGCCTAATTTGTCATAAAAGGGGAAATATCCTCCATCATAACAAAAAGAAAAGTGAAACAAACATTATTTTGAGAGTGAGTTTACCATGAAACATTTCTGTCAAATGAATCAAATCACATCCACTTGCCTACAGTAAAATAGTGGAAATAACTCATTATACTGATAGTAAAAATAAACAGGCTGTTATTACAGGATGGGTAACTTTTTGCATCAGTAGCTTTCAGGGAACAGTGAGTGTTATTGATCCTTCACTTCATTTTGACAATTATTTAATGTAATAGTTGTCTAAATGGGTGCAACTTGATGTTTGAGCTGTTAAGTGTACAAAAACAATAGCTACTACACAAGCTCTCTGGGGCCAATGAAAGGACACTTTGTCAGCAACTCTTTTTTAGAGGTAATAACCTAACCTTTCCAGTAGCTGAAAATAAACTATTCCCCTCAATCAATATCCTTCCAGTCAGAGAAGGTCGAAGGTTAGAGGTCAAACCTGGATGAAACCTTTGATTGGATAATCAAGGGCAATAGCCTTAATTAATTGATTCAGGGCTCAGGAGGAGTGGTTTAAAACATATAATGTGTTAGTTTCTGTAACCATGAAGGATACCATTATTTATGTAAGAGACTCCATTATGTCACATTGGGGATAAAAAATAGGCGTTTTTAACGGCATCAACATTTAATCAAGCAGAACTTCATTAATCCACATAATTAATTGAGCAGGCTTTGCTATGTTCCTTTTGCTACCTTTACTTTCTGGTCGGACGGACATGTTTCACCATTATTGTTGTCCCATCCCTCCAAGGGTTGTGAGTTAATCTGCATGACCCAGCACCTGTCACATACTAATAAACACAGAACTAATTGACTTTGTTGCCCCACTTATCAGCTGCCTCACCAGTCAAAGCAACCTCCGAGATTTTTGTTTGTTTACAGCAGGACTACCAGGTGTGTCTCATCAACCAAGAAGAATATAGTTTATTATATGAGTATTATGGGGTCATTATAGTGAAGAACAATGTATCAGAAATTAGCTGAAATAATACAGTACAGGCATTTTCTACAACGTCAGGACAAGGAAATAAAGCGCACTGATTAAAAGAAGAGTAATGCGAAAATAAGGTTCAGATGTTGATTCCAATCATCTGTCGTCAATACATAAATGGATTAATAGACAATTGTTGTTTACACTTTATAGCAAGTAAGTTATACATTTTCCACATACCAGGACAACATCTCTTACAGTAAATGTATCATTACATTACCAACGAAGAACTTTGTCTTCTGTCCCAAGCTGGAAAAATTCAAATGTGTTTTACGTTTTTTATGATAATGCATCGAATCAGAAATGAATAATGCAGTAAAATAAATAATATTAAATCCCTCAAGAAGTACCCAGCATTTTATAATAGAAATAATAATTAATTATGTCAGAAGAATTGTCAATAAATGGTTTCCACTACGAACTACACTGAATGTAGTACAGAGAATACACTATACTACACAGTGAGACCTTCCAATAAAAATGAGAGCATCAGTCGTTTTACGAAGAGCCTCCAAACAACATTTGTTTACGTTCAAGTGACAAAGCCCTCTAGCGGCCATAGCAATTACATCGGGAGTGAAGGAGGAAGTAGAGTGACATCACTATAGAGCCACAGCGTGTGTGTAGAGATGAGGTCGGGAGGCTTGCCTGGGTCAACAAAACGATGGACCTGAACAGAGAAAAGGATCGTTCCCCAACCGCGTGGTTATTATTGTAACCATGATAACGAAGGTCCCGTCACCGCAGCGAGGTCATTCTTTAAAACAAATTCCCTGACCCGGTTGTAACAAAGTGCCTCAAACAATAACCAGACCTAAACCAAAGCATTGAAATGATGTTGTCCTGTTGATAGAGGCATCAGATCAGGAAATACTTATATGGAAATGTCCAGAGACGGTGGCCTCCTCTATATCAGAGGGCTGGAGACGAGTGCTGACCATGTAAAACTATGGCCGAATTGCCCTACTTATCCAGCAACACAGCAGCGGGAGACTGTGTCAGCTATATACGGAGTTACCACATGCCACAGTGCGTTCCCTCTCTACAGTTTCTCTCTCTCTCTCGCTCTATCTGTTGCTCTTGTTGTCTCTTCCCTTTACACACTTTTGTGCACACATGCACACGCACACACAATGGCTGTTCAAAGTTTTTCCAGGGTATTTCTCGGTTAATTAACAGATTAGTGGTGTGGGGTAGCTCTGAAGTTCAGAGGTCAAGACTAAACCCTCTAACTGGGAGGATAATCAGTGGCAGGTGGGTCCACACTTCTCCTGTTGCCCCTCACAAACCCCTCCCCTTCTTGACTTGACTTGTGGCAAAATAAGCCCCCACACCCCCGTATAGGCTGCCAATGCGCTTGACTCCAGCCCCTGTTAATGCACCTGAAAGACAGAGAGAGAGAGAGGTGGTGCCAGGGAGACAGTACAAGGGTTGAGGAGGGGATGGAACAGTATTTGAAAGAGCAGGAGGAGAGGCCTGCTTTGGATAAGTTCTGGAAATGTGCCATTCTTTCATACTCACTGCCAGGACCCATATTTACAAAACTGACCAGTGGGATTCTCTGAACACAGTTTCACTGAATGGAGCGTGGACTATAGGCCTGGGGCTAAATGCTATAAAATAGAAATAGAATAAAAGAGACGGGTGCAAAGAGAATGAGGGCTTGAGTCTCTTTTTTTTCAGTCTCCATTCACTCATCCCATATTCCATTCCAGGTTCTGCTTGGTGGAGAACTCCATTGTGAGCTTGTGAATGGGAGACTTTGGGAGTGTCTCTCCTTCTATTAATTAGGACTGGCCAGCGTTTCCGCTCCCCTGTGAGCCCCTTCATTATTATTTCTTCACATTCTTTTGCAAAAGTTAACCCCATTCCTTCGCTCGCACTTCAAAGACCTCTGACAAAGATGCAGTCTCTGGGGGGAAGAAAATGGTGAAAATGAAAGCTTTAATTTTAACAGCATACGGAAGCTATTTCCTGTAAAAGCAAACACATTTGTTTTGACAACAATAACGAAAATGATCCTCTTTTGTGGCACAATACAATAAGGTATGGTGTTAAATTCCTGACAAACAAACAACTTATTAGGGGAGCACTTACATTATCTGATGCAGGGTTAAAGCACAAAAAGATGACCACAGACGTCGGGACAGCTTTACAAATATACATTATTGAAGTACTTTGATTCACGGAGTACATACGGACTTATTTAAATACCAACCAAAAATACACCTCCCCTTCATCTGTGCTGAACATCAGCAAGCAAAGAAGTCCTGGGGTGCATTCTACCGCTGCCCAGCAGGCATCCATTTGCTGGGAAAAAAATCACTTTGCCTCATTAGCTACACACACTCTTAGTTTGTCACAATGCCTTTGCTTGAGTCCTGCTAACAGAGCCCCCCCCTCTTCTCTTTCTCTAGGTGGAGACTTCAGGGGCCAGAGGCACAGTTTGGGTGAGTGAGGCCTTTTCTTTCTACCCCTCTCCTAGCTGGTTTAAGGGTTGTAATTATCTTTTGCTGGGGGAGGCTGTAAATTGGATTAAAGTGGAGGGTCTCGGCTGAGTGGATCCCCCCCCCCCCCCTTCAGCCCTCCACTTCCCCCGCCATCTCACCACTTGGTGGGCCACACGCTGATAAAGTGCGGAAAAACGGATTTGGATTCAGCCTCAGCATTCATGGCTTCCTGCCGAAAAAAATGAAATTTTCCAACAGAAGGGGCCAGTATGCCTGTGGTATCTGTCCGTGTGGTGTATTTCATCTGGCCTCACTCTTCCAGAAACACCATTACCTACGTTATCAGTGTGAGCCGACTCAGCCTGACTGGACTCGGAAGCCTGGCCAACTACTATCCATAGAGTCTCTGACCATCTCAGTATTGTAGCTCGCTACAGTGCTGGTGGGCTGAATTACAGTTTATTTGAATTAATTGGCAGCTGTTTATTCGGGATAAGCTGCGAGTTATATTACATGTTTATGGACGGAACCTTTAAGGCACTGAAAAATGTGTGAATTTAATACTCACAATTAATAGCATAAGATACATAGAAACATATTATATATTAGAGTGAATATAAAGGCAGTTAGCATCAAAATTTCAGGGACAAAGTAAGAGAAGCAGATAGGGAGAGGATGACTTTTGGGGGGTGAAGTCGTTTTCCTGGTGATCGTAAAATTCTAATCCTGTCGAGGAATGTCTCATGGTCTTTACGGATTGCTGGGATACTGGTGCGTGAAATGGCAAGTCTACCTTTCCAAATGATGTGAACCCTGTTTTCACTGAAATTGCAAAAGCTTTTACAACTCATGGCAGGTGCAGCATTTGCATTGAATGGACTTGTCTATGGAGATTGGTGCCCATGACTACATCTGAGTCGTGCGTGATTAGAGAAACCTTGCCTTAACTTTATTTCATTTTTTTGCCTCTGCTAAATTTATGCACGAGGGATGGACACGACAACACTTGCCAAAACATACCGTAATGCAATGACCTTGCAGTAAAAAATACCATTGTGGAGGTTATATTGCTCTTTTTCTCCAAAGATATCAGCAATATAACGCCATCCAACACAACGATAACACAATGTATAGTCTAAGAAACAACACTTTTTCAAAACAGACTTTAAAAAAATGTACATAACAACATTTAGAAAGGTACATTTTGTAACATGGTATTGTGTTGGATTGTAGTAGTTAAGTATTTAAGAGCAAGTTTGAGGTACTTTACTTGAGTATTCTCAATTTACATTACCTTCAGACAGAAATATAATTTTTTTACTCCTTACATTTATCTTTACATAAGACACATAATGAGATTACAAAATATGATACATTGTTATAGATTAACTACCAAAAATGACTGCATCTAAAGGAGGTGAAATAAGCTCCACACCAACCAGTTGTAACATTAATATGCTGGTTACATGTTAATGCTTCATTATTAATACTACAATAATAAAATCCTGCAATACAACAAACCTTTTTCTGCATAACAAGTGCTTTTCCTCTTGATACTTTAAATACACTTTGTTACCAATTCTTGTGTACTTTTACTTCAGTAAGATTTAAATTAGTATTCTTACATCGTGTTATTAGTACCTTTGTTGTTGTTGTAGCTATCTATTATCCAATTTACATTGTGGCTGCTGACAAATGTGTTGCAGAATATATTGTAACTGATGCATTTATGCGAGTCAGACATTGATCAGACATTATGTTTCATAAACTCAAGCTATAAAAAATAATCAATGATGCTTACACGGAACAAATAAACAAACGTGTTCAAAATTTCCCTTCAGGTCAAAAGGTTTATATCTCTCACTTCCAAACTAAATTTGTGAATGGAGTAAGTGAAGTAGCGTAAGGGTTTTCTCAGAGGTAATACCAAACTAGGTTGAGTAGTCCCCTATTGCGGGTATAATGACCTGAAACCTGAAGAGCAATGAAAGAGAGTCTATTGAGGAGGGTTTTTCCATTCACGTAAAATGTCAATGCATTTTCCAACAGACACTTACAAGGGATCAGTGGACCCTCAAGTGTTCATGAAGAAAATAACCTTTCAGCACTATACAGGGATGCTGCTCGCCTGAGCCATTCTACGACCATAACACCTCTAATGATTTAACCAAATAGCTTTGGCATTTTAGGAAGATAGAGAAAACCAATGAAGACAGGGTTCAGAAAAAAACAAAAACACAAGAAAACATAAGCGGCCGTTCGAGGTTTACTTATGCCTTCAAGCAATCTGCATGAAACGATCGAGCAAAAGGCCACACAGAGTGCAATGGAGTAAGCTATGCTGCTTCTTGGGTTTTAGTTACCAGCGTGGAGGTGTTTTTCACGAGGCGCTGGAAAAACAGAGCTACAGTTATCTGGGATGCTCTTCTTTTGATGTTTCCTCAGCCTCTCAGCGTTTCTCCTGCTCGCAGCCACTGAGATAAATGGGTGGGAGTGCTGTTGGTAGAAGATTCCTCAACACAGTGGGAGCTCACGGCCGTCACTCCGAGTGTTTGTCTAAGATATGGACTGTTTGTAGTACTCCCCACTACTAATTCATTTATTATTACACACAAGAAATATGGCCGGGGAAAAATCCGTTGTAAATCGTGACACCACCTCCCTTTTGTTTAAAGTATTGGAATTAGTTCGCTTTTTTATACTTCAAATCCTTTTATCTCTTGAGTAAAATATATTCAGTGATGAATTAAACACAGCCACTGTGTCTAATGACTATGAAAAAGACCATTTACCATGCATTATTATGAAAAGGCATTGGCAATGAGTTAGAAAAACAATAAATGTCTGCAAATGCAGCATATAATTTGTAACTTTTAATGGATTCGAAAACAAATAAAGTTGTATTGATAAGCGCACAGTCTTAAAGTCGACACAGTGTGATGAGCCTGCTCCTTTGAGGACACTGTGTACAAAAGGGCTTTGCTAATCCAGGTCTGTGTGCGGATCACCCACATATGTAGACCGGATATGTGGCAGCAAATGAGGGCATTCGGTCTCTGTGTTTATTAGACAGTAGTCAGAACCTCCTTTCATCTTTAATTTCCTGCCGTGTCATCTGAAGACAAAGATCAAACAGGGGACAAAGTGACCCTCCACGCTCCAGACTCCTCTGAGGAGAGTGAAGCCCCCCCACTGTTCACTCGCCCTGACCCTATCTCTCTCCACTTCCTCTTCACATAACCCTCCTCCACAGGCTAGCCCTTAAAAGGTAAAACTTATCAAAGCTATTTGTCCGCAATGAGCCTGTTCATCCTGCGTCACTGATTAGTGATTGACTCGGGAACCATTTGTACACCCGCAACTTGATTCTGTCATTGACGAATACTGTGTCACTCCCCGAGGTTTAATGTTCCGTACAAGCAACCGTGAATCTGTCACGTTGACTTAATCTGCTTTTAATTTGTATTTCGACTTCTTCTGTATCTCCTTGGTGTTCACCCTTCAAAATGGCCATTCGGTGAGCCTCTCCTTTCTCATCAGAAAACTTTGATTGCCAATCTGCGCGATCCATGTCAATCAAACATCTGTTCAACATTTTGTCCACTGCTGCACCTGCTGACCTCCAAGTGACCTGCAAAATAAGCAGCGAGGCGGGAAACTACAGGAAGCAATTTACTCTCCCAAAGCTACCTTGGAATGGGAGAGCCAATCAGGGCTCTTTGCAGAGTGTCCATTTTTTTGATTAAATGTACTCTAGACCTGGATTCTTATGTTTGATTTTCTTTCTTTTTAACGGCACCCACAGTGTTACATAGGCAAAGGGGAGGTGAAATTTCTCCCTTCCAAATGGATTGCAATTTCCCCCCATTTAGCACCTGAAGGTAATTAGCTTGAAGAGATTGCAGAGTGAGAAACACGTTCATGGAACATTAACTCTCGCACATTCTCCAGTTGCAGGGAATTAATAGGAAAGATTAAAGTTTAAAGAGAGCAAATGCCATTAGCTCACAAACCCCTTCTCATGGGCTGCAACCAAACCACACTAAACCAATGCTGCTTTTAAAATAGCTTTCCCCCCCTCATGATTTTCATCATGTTACATTTTAAGTTTCACAAGTGTATTTGTGTGCACACTTTGATATATGTCTATGTGCTGCAGGTTGCAGAGGCACAGTCGCCTGCAGCTTTATACTGTCCTTTTTATTGAGTTTTTTTTGTGTCCTCTCAACTGAACCTGCATTATGCTAATGACCAGCATGGCATGTACTAAATTTAGCGGCACGCTAGAGAAAATGTAAACACATAAATTAATCAGCATCAATGCAGATTTTGAAACACTTTTTCTCGTAACTTATCACGTCCTCTTTGCCGTGCCTTCTGGGATTTTTAAGTCTCTATATGTGTATCTAATCATTTATTTTCATCATACATTGAGTTTTCGTTCGGATATACTTTTCTCCACTTATTTGCCCATTTAGCCATTCATCCATCAATCTATCTACCTTAAGGGGATAGAGGAGGAGACGGCAATTGGCAATGAATTTTTAGAGGCCATCCCACTCACAGATTCCATCATTGCCTGAAAAATTCTGAGGTAAAAAAAAAAAGAAATGAAATTGAGACATGGTAGAATTTATTGCCCAGAAAATTCCATTCTACTATCTGATTTGAAAAGTCCAGTCCTCCTAGCTTCAGAAAATCTATTTCCCCACATTTTAATACCACGCGTAGCAGTCCTCATAATTCATTCAAGTGTGTTAAGCTCAGTTTTATTAGATCTGAAACAAATTTTGGTGGGGATCTTATAGGTCATTAACCATGGAGTAATTTTATCCTTGTTTCCCTAATGATGCCATAATGGTGAGTGAATTTCTTAACTAAAGACCAAAGAACATTGTGAAGGTCAGCTTCATCTGCAGGCTCCTTCAAGCGCTTCTCAGAGAGATTGGAAAAGTCGCACATTTTTGAGGAGTCATTAATAACCTTAAAGCTGAGAGCCTATTTGCGTTCTCGCTCTCTACCTTTTAATTTCCCTTCTTTTAACCCTCTCTCTCTCTCCTGCTCTCTGTCTTTTTTCTGCTCTTTGATTGCCCTCATGCAGAAAGAAAGGAATGCTGTGTGTATGTATATGTGTGTGTGTGTGTGTGTGTGTGTGTGTGTGTGTGTGTGTGTGTGTGTGTGTGTGTGTGTGTGTGTGTGTGAGTGTGAACGGGTTAGTGAGAGTCAGAGGAAAAGAGAGGGAGAGCAGAAATGGTAGTGTAGTGACATACAGATCCCAGATGTGATGCAGCTATAATTTGAATTTTATGCCTTTGTTATCGCTTTAATCATTTTCTTTATTCGTTTTGTTTCAGTGGTCTGGGAGAGACACCTGATAGGGTAAACCACCTAGGGACCCATTTTTATTTGGAATGTGGAGCAAGGTCTAATTAGAATTTGAATTTTGCTGAGCCTTGAAATGGCTGGTACTTTATCCTGATCGCCTTAGATATTGTTCCAAGTCAATCATTTGTCATCGCATAGCATGCTGGGAAGGTTCTGTTAATGAAGCCCTGGGTTTGTTCGCCATTTTTTGCTGCCCTTGCATTTTTGTCCATTTAGGCAGCCTGATGTAAGGACGACAGTGGTTATATATCCACGTTACGACACCAGCAGGAGCACACTGTGGTTGGACTGCTGGTGTCACATTCATCTGAGGTCTGTCACCATTCAATGTTTAGACTGTGAAGGATATGAGAGACTGTCTTTTACAGTATGCATTTTCTTTTATCAAAGAAAGCCGTCAGAGAGCTGGCTCTTTATTCATATTCTACATACAGTGGTGGAAAGTAACAAACACTTTACTTTAAGTATAAACTCACTCTACTCTGCTCAGTATTTTCTTACTCCATTATATTTCAGAGGGAAATATTGTTCTTTTTATAGATGTAGTCACTATATGATAAACTTAATGCACCATTATAGATGAAACTAGTACTGTACACATTTTGAGGTACTTTTTACTTTTCTTGAGCTTGAGATTTCCATTCTATGCTACTTTACACTACAATTCAGAGAAAAACATTGTACTTGTACAGCTAGAGTTACTCTTTATATTAAGATTTTACAAATTAAACCTGTGATCAGTTTATAAAATATGATATATATTTATAAATTAAACTATCCAGTAGTATATGCAGCCATTCAAATGAACTCCACTTCAACCAACTACAGCATTAAAGTTCCTGTTATATGTTTATGTATCAATATTAATGATATAACAATATAACAGTGACAGGGGACATTCTGCGTAATGAGTACTTTTACTTACTTTACTCATTTTGTTGCTAACAGGTCTTTACTTTTTACTTATAATGGGGTATTTTTATGGTGTAGTATTCCTACTTTTCTTAAGTAAATTATCTAAAATACTTCTTAAGTACCCAACAGTATATTAGCTCCACAACAACAACCATCTACAACATAAAACGACAAATACTATTAATACTTTAATACCTGTCTTTTGTTTGGATAATATTTTATATGCAGGACTAACTTGTAATGGAGTCGTCATTGAGTATGGAGAATGCATAGAGAAAAAAGTTTCAAGAACAAACTTAAGAATAGCAGCTCAATAAATTGTATTTAATTGTTTTTTTTTATAGATTTATAGTCACACCTATTTATTATAGAAAAATAATTCTTTAAAAAATATTATTTTCTCAAATAATCGCTAAGTTTTTTGGTCTAAAAAATGTGAGAAATTGGTGAAAAATGTTCCCAAAGTCCAGGATGATATCTTCAAATGTCTTGCTTTGTCCACAACACAAATATCAGTAAAAAAGGAGTAAAGAATCCAGAAAACATTCACATTTAAAAAGCTGGAATCAAATAATTTTACCTCTTCTCTTATACAATTACTCAAACTTAATTCATCATCAAAAAAGTTGCCAAATAATTTGTTTGTTGACAAGTATCGATTAGTCCTTGCAGCTCTAGTTCACAGTTTCCTTTTTCAAAGACTGTTGTGCACAGCGTGAAAACATATGTGTGTGTGTCTCATTTAGATGGATTCCTGCAGGGACAGGGGACGACTAGCTGTCCTGTACGTCGCTGTGTGAACAGGGAAAGGTAATGGCGTTTTGTCACAGCCTATCTGGGTTAACGTGTGTCCTCCTCTCAGGTCCCCTCCGATGCATTTTATTTCCCGAGCGCCTCCTTTGGAGAGATTGGAGTTGACAGGCGTTAACATTTAGAAATGTACCAATAAATGGCATTCATGGGTGCTGATATGCAGTTTGCTGGTGGTATATGAAGGGCAGTGCAGCTGATATGTGTGCAACACTGGAATATTAACTTTTTTTAGTTAGTGAGTTATTATGTATTCACTATGATGTAGTTGCATTGTGCTGGAGGATAATACATACTGTAATAGGAGTTTAGTTCCTTTATCATTTATGCAGAATGTTTGGTATTCAGTTGTATTATAAATCGTTCTCCCTCAGATCTGCTTGAGCGGGCAGGTATCTCTCGACCACACACGAGGGACTAGACTTTTCTGTTAATTGTGTTTAAATCTAATTGGAACTGAAGTAAAAAAAAAGTCTGGAAAGCCTGCTTTGAACTCCTTTGAAAATAAAATAAAATTCTTCTGACAAGATGATGGATCACCTGTAAGTCTACCTGACACTGAAATTAGGGTTTTTAATGACATGCTGCCTCCTCCTAGATGTGAAATTCAAATTCCCTCCCTGGTCTCCCTCCCTGTCGTCACCTGTCCCTTTGACTCGCGTACGCCAAACACAGGCACTTTGTCTTTGTCACTGGGAGCAGGACAATGTTTTTCACCAGCAAGCTTTTGTATTAACCAATCTCATATGGAACTGAGGACATAGCTCATTGAGCACCGTGTTGTTGTTACGTGAGCGTATTTTTCCTTTCAAAAAGGGACCAGCCACAGATTTCTTGTACCGCTCATTTTATCCCCGCTGTAAAGGCCTCCTTATTGCTCGATACATCATCAGAACTGAAAGCTAATTTCTGACAATAGATCGGAGAAAGAAATTGAATCATATTTAGTTTTTCTGTTTGAAACATAAATACATATTTAACAGAAGTAATATTAAAATCCTAATATCCACTGGAGTAATGAGACACGTTATATTGAAACTGAACAAGGAGTCGATTTTGATATTTGAGCTCTCCTGGCACCATGGATGACGCCGGTATGGTGTCACCTGTAATCAAGTGTGGCACCTCTCATGAACACTCGCATCGGCTCCCTTGTCACCCCACGATGCTCTGTTTCAACGGGGGCCACAGTAATCCATCCTGAAGCATGAAGGAAAGGCCCGGTCTGGCTCTGGGACTGGGGGCAGTGAGAAGCAAATGAAAAATCAATGCTACTGTGACACATTAACTTATCCCCCAATTTCATAACTGGCATTAGGTGTCAGGAGAAATCTGTAGTGTGTAGGCGACTGGTTGGGCCTTATTGGCTTTCACGGCCACCGTGTGCTCTCAGCTGGTGGAGGAAGTGGGCGACAGTGGTGAGTTACAGAAAAATAATAAAAGACAATGAAAACTCAAGGACTTCATCAGTTGTAGCTGCTGGGCTCATAGTGAGCAACATGCAGGGCACTCTGCCGTTCAGGCTTAGCTCAGCAAACGAAGCCATGTAGCAGTTTATGTTCATGTTACATTCATTAATGTACACTTTTTATTTACTTATGTTGTATTATGTCATGGTAGCCAGTTAATGCTTCTGACCGGAAAGAGAAGAGAAGAAGTACCTGTACTACATATACATTATAGGTGTGTATGGAACCCTCTTTACCAGAAATTGTGTTTCGATATACTAATTTGGTGTAAGTGCTGCTTCTTTGTACTGCAGTTCAAAAGGCCGCTGTCTCATCCTGAGTGCTGCGTGAGGTTAGTCACATAAGCAACAACAGAACATAACTCAAGGTCAGGAAAAATTGTGGCTATGGTTAATTGAATGTTAATAAAGTAAACAAGTGTGCTTTGAGTTGCTTTGTACTTTTTCAATATTGAACTACAAATTTTCCTTAACCTAAATCAAAGGGCTGAAACATAATCATGGAACATGTTAATCAAGCTCAAGTGGATATTGCAGAAAAAACAAATGAAATCCCTTGTCAGTGTCTGTATGCAAATTATTTGACTTGGCAGATACTATTTAAACTTATTTTCTAGGAAACAGGGTTGGTATATTATTATTCATTATGTATGAGTCACTTGGAAACCATAGTTTACTGTATATATGTGTTCTTAATATGTTAACTAGCACAGTTTCATTACAATAATCCTTTCATTTGAACAGAAATATATAAAAAAGGAATTATAAGGAGAAATTAAAGATAAATGATTTAGGAAAATTACAGACGTTATTGCTCTCTTTGCCTTTGAAGTTCCTCTTAATTCAAAGTACGCTTGCCGTTCATCTGTTACATCTTGACAATAATAATCTACAACAAGTCAGTGGAAATAGCGGAGAGAAAAATAGCCTTCACTTGGAGAGCCGGCCTAATCAGTACTCTCTCTCAACTGTTAAATGTATTTAAACACTAAATTAACAACCCATAAAGGGCCTCTGGTACACTACATTCAAATTAGAGCCAGTTCTTATTTACTGCCACAGAACTGCAAAAGTGACACTTTCCCTGATCACATTAAGAAAAGCAACGGAGTGACCTTGGTGTAATGGAGGTGGATGAGATACGAGCGCCACCACCCTCATCCTCAAAAACACACAGATTCACTGTATCCTCTCAGCCAGCAGGCGGGGACGGAAAAAAAAGAAAAGAGAATGATAGAAAGAGGATGACTGTTCTCATCTACGATGTCATTAAATCATCAGCTAATGGTGTTAGCATCAGTTCAGCTACTAATGCTGAAGCGAACCAGTCAGATTTATGGGACTGACATCTGAGAGTTGGAAAACAGAGGAAGGAAAGAAACACTCCAGCTCTTAGTTTCAGAAAAAGCCCAGCCAGCTTGCTGTTCACCTCTAAGTTCTGTGCCGGGGTTGTTGGTGTCATCTTGTTTAGTGGGAGTTGATCGTTCACATATTTAATGCTTTAATTACACCTCAACAGCTGTGCACAGTGATTTAAGTTTATGGATGTGAAAGCTCTTAATTATGAAGCAAAACGCATAAAGTCATTTCTGATGGTGGATGCAGACAATTAAATTTATTTAAGATTTTCTGCAGCAGCAGAGTAAACGGCTTTCTGAAAATGACCCTTACCCAAATGCACAATATGCTGTAATGTGTTCCATAATGTATGATCAGTGGGAACAGAAGGCATCAATCAGGAGTCGTCGTCGGAAAGTAAAGAACAGATTCTTGTTTTTCACATTTATAGCATACAAAAAACAGAGTATCTATACAAGGCGGGACACGAGAGCTTCAATATCAGCCTCACACAGAAGAGATGTGTCTTTTAATGTGGATACATCTTGTGGTTTGATGAGTCCTGACTATTGGGATGCAGTATTCAGTTCAACATGGAGCAGAATGGATAGCGTCAGCCTTTTGGCAGTTTTGACAATGGCAGGTTCTGATGTGACATTCGAAAAAACTAATACAAAAGTAATCTACCACAAAACGTAATACAAAACAAAGGATAGTGAAGGAAATAATTATTTGATCCCTTGCCGATTTTGTAAGTTTGCCCACTGACAAAGAAAGGAATGGTCTATAATTGTAAAGGTAGGTTTATTTTAACAGTGACAGACAGAATATTAAAAAAAAAAATCCAGAAAATCACATCATATAAAAGTTATAAATTGATTTGCATTTGATTGTGTGAAATAAGTATTTGATCCCGTACCGACCAGCAAGAATTCTGGCTCGGGATCAAACAATGATTTCCTTCACTGTATCTATGCACACAGTCATCTTTTAATTTATTATTTTGCTTTATTCACAGAAAAACATGAATCTGGTATCTTTTAAAAATCTGTTATCTTGTTAATCTTAAGTAATTAGTAATAATATGAGTAATTCAATCCAGAAAATATTCAATACTTTCCTGAATACGATATTGTGTACATCTTCACAAGATAATACAGAATTAGAAGACCACATGTTCAGATGATTATTTCTGAGATGGAGCCTACATGACAGTTGTTGTATTGTTGTATTCATGTGTTCACAGTGGCCACTGTGCACTACTGTAAGATATGATGTAAAAACAGAAAAGGCATTTCTTATGCACAGAATTTAACGTGTGCAAATTATGAGTATGTGTGTGCACATGCAGTTTACATGCAGTGCTACAGAGGGCTGAAGTGAAGTTTGTTGAGCTCTTTGTGTGCAAAGAAAAGACAGATTGTCACAAGCATCAAAATATCATGTGTGTGTATATATATATATATATATATATATATACACACACACACACACACACACACACACACACACACACACACACACACACACACACACACACATGTCCAGGCTTAATGTTCTGGCTTCAACAAGATCACTTCTACTTGCACAACAGCTCAGCCAAAAAATGAAAGACCACAAGTGACTGTAAAGCCCTTCAGGATAATTCTGTTATTTGTCAGATGAGATATATTTGTTGTCTGCTGGTCACTGACAATCGTACACGTTAACACTACTGATGTGCCTCTTCAGTCAACTTCTGCTCCCATTATTTGGCAAATTGACTCATGAGTGCTGTTTGGTAACAGGAACGTAATGTGGCACATTATTCTTTCTTCCTCTCTCCCTTTATTCTCTCTCTGTTTCTCTCTTTCAGCCTCTCTTACAGTCTTTCAGAGACTATGTCCTTTTTTTCCAGTTGAGCGGTCTATGCCTGGACTTGGACTGATGATTTAAAATAAAGTAATTCCCTTAAATGTTTTTTAAAAGCAGCATGAGCCATGACATCATGGCCATTATTGATGACATCATTATTATGTATAGGGTCTCTCAGTGAATAATAACCCATGATCTGTCATTTCTCCTGTTATTGGCACTGCAAGTTGTAAAGGTTAGGTAATTTATTTTAATGTTTAATGTGTCAGCTGGTATTGCCATGCACTACTGTCCCGATATATTCCACACTTAAACACATTATTGTTCCGTTTTACTCCAGCTCACAATCCTGGAAAAGTACTTGTCATGAATAATCTACAAAGTCTTATTTAATTGTCTTCAAACATTTCTGTGGTTGATACTCTTGTAGGTCAGAGTGAAAAGCAAAAAAACAGTAATAGATTATAGCATTATTATTCCTTCTTTTATTTTGATAAAATAGCCAAACCAGAATTACCACACATGTTCTTTATGTGTTAAAATACAACCCCTTTTTAGGGAATCATTTATATACATCTTGCTAAAATCAGACTACAAATGTGCGTTACAGTGAAATAAATATGCAATCTTGTTGGATATATTACTTTACTTTTTTATTTTATTTTATTAAATCATGAAAAATAGGTGGACAGCTGTATGAAACATGGGACACAGCAACAGAAAAAAGGCCCCACATACAAAGACATTTCTGTACAGCATATTCCCCAAAGATGAATAGCTGTTTGGTGGTATGGTCGTGCAGAACAATGAGAAGGATTTCAGGAAAATGGGCTTTGGGGTGGCATTGTACGCATACATTGTGGAGGGGGGGGGGGGGGGTATCAGCACGCTTGAGCGCATTTAAATTTACACAAACTCTCTAGGAATGACAGTGATAAATGTTACACTCTATTCTACAATATGTTTAATGCATAGGTCTGAGGAGTTAAGTTTTCCCCTCTGGTACGAGGCTGCTGTTGTAGTTACCACTATATGTTACATCAGATTCCCTTCCATTAAAATGCCAAGTGGCACAGTGAAGACAGCAGGAGAATATGACACTGAATTTGTTTACCTGTCACCTTCCTCCATCCTTCACCCCCCCCCCCCCCCTGTGTGTGCACGTATCTATGTGTGTATGACTCTGTGAGTGCATGTGAAGGAGGTCAGATGACACATGTTCTGTTTAAGCAAGACCAGAAGATAAAATGCATATGAAGAAAAAAAAAAACCACCATCTTCATAATAAGTCTGTGTGTAAAAAGAATACAACACATTTTCTGGTGTATTCTGCTTTACTGATCAAACCTAAGCAAATGCATCACGGCACTCTAAGGATGGACTGTCAGGCCTCAGAAAAAAATCTATCCTTATCACTGAAGAAATTCAACTGTGACTGGCCCCATCGTGGTGCATTTCCTGGGCTCTGCCTATGACTGTCACAAAACAACCGGACCACTGCTGTTGACACACACGGAAAAAATCCTTGAGCTCTCTGCCTCACTTTCTTGCTTTCTTTCACACACACACACACACACACACACACACACACATACATACGTACAGAGAGGCACTTGTGTGGATTATAAGCAAGTGTATGTTGGAGTCTCTGACCTGCGTTTGATCTCCTGTATGCAGGGTCTGCATGAGTAGCTGAGTGTACTTCTACTGTACGTGTACCACTGTAAGCACTGATAAGATAGCATGCAAGCTTGATCTCTCTTAAGGATAAGTGTTTTGGCTCACAGTGCACCTGGATAGGCACGGCAACACCTGAGTGGATGTTTTTAAAATGTACTGTATACCGGGGTGCCACAGTATATATCTGTGAAGAAACTGGGGATTATACACACACACACACACACACACACACACACACACACACACACACACACACACACACACACACACACACACACACACACACACACACACACACACACACACACACACACACACACACACACACACACACACACACACACACACTCACTCACTCACTCACACACACACACACACACACACACACACACACACTTTTTATGTTCGCCCTGTAGGTTTTGGAGATGATGTTTCCGAGTCACAAAAATGCTGTTCTTGTTTCTCAGCATACTGTACTGTAGACAGGCTTTAATACATTTTGAATTCACAATGTTCTAACATCACAAGAATAAAGATCACAGGAAAATCTAAATAAAAGAAAAATGTGTTCAACATCCAACATGTAACACTTGTTTAACCAGTGCTATTCATCTTTTTGTTGTTATGTATCTCATGTCTTTTTTTTGTGGTTTTGTGGTTATACAGTTTCAATCCCCTTTACAAACGTGTAGAAAAGCATTCAAAGCTGTTGTGTTTTGAGAGTGTAGACAACATTTTTTACTTTTGTGACAAATGGTTTGCCAGAAACTTCACTGAAGATATCCTTCTATTCGTGCGATTCGGAAGGAAACTTCACTCACAATATGAGGCTGAAATAAATCTTTTGTGTCCTTTTCCAAATGTTTGCTCTTGTAACACAAGTTTTCACTCATCTGAACAACATAGTAATACCAGCAAACAAGTGCAGGAGTGGGCATATCAAGCCTCACACAGCCATTATATTCTTTAGGTTTATGACCCATACAATAGCCTGGGCCAAGCATAGCTCCTTGTGTACTGTAGTAGGCCCACTGTAAAGCCTGTAATATGTAAACAAACAAGCCCAAACTTTCTCTGATTTACAACATTAGCGGGTCTTGGCCGGGGATCCTTCACCACCTCCAACAGCCAGCCAGCAGCCAGCAATTCTAGTCGCAGACAGCTTGAGCACTTTCGATTTTATACCTCAGCAATTTTTATAGCGTCTTTAGCTCTGCACGCACAGACCACGCCATTTCCTCTGGAAAGAGGGAGCCTGCAAGAGGCAGAGAGGAAGAGGCAAATAACAATATTGTACACACACACAAAAAGAAAACAGGTGTTCATGAAGGATGCTAAGTAGCTAGGTCATGTGACATGAACTGTTTTGCGCTGCGATTGGACCCCGATGCAGAATGCGCTGCGCCTGGCTTCTGATTGAATTGGCTGATGGTACAGCACTGTCTCAGTGCTTCCCACTCAGATTAAGTAAGGTAGAGTAGCCAAGCCTCTGAGGGTTTTAGCATCTGTGCAAGGTTGCTGTAACTGATACTGTGAAGTTATAATTAAAGGTTCCAACTGAGGGAGCCTGGCTTGATGTAGTCCGCACCTTACCTCTCTCCTGCAGGATAACTAGAGGAGTAATGTGGGAGGCAGGATAGCAGCCGAAAACTGCATTTTAAGTACTGTCTAAGAGCTTGTTTGTTGCCGTGCAGATGTGAGTATAGAGCACTGGGGAGAAAACATAAAGCTACAGCGGGTCAATATCTATACATCTCTTCTGTTCCAGTAAAAATTTGATCTGTCGTTATTTACTAGAGGTCTTTTGAAAATATTTCCCTGCTACTTCTGCAAACAAAAGCTACAGCATGACTTTAAAAAACACAGCAACATCAAACAATGGATAAGTGCTACTTAGTCTCTATAATTGCATTTCAAAATAGACATTATTTCTCTATTGTCTTAATGCAGACTTGGAGCACTGATATGCAACTCTGAGTCCATATTTTATCACCCTGTGAACAAGGTTAGAGTTTTCGATTGCCACACACTGTCTCCCATTTTTCATTTACCTGGCGGAAAATCAGATGCGACAGTAAAATTTTGACAGTAGAGAAAATCTACTCTTTGCCATTAGAGCTAATGTCATGTTTCTGTGCTAATCCCTCATCATTTTTGGGCCTCATTGCCTATTTTTCTCTATGATATTAAGTATTCAAAGCTCATTTACATTCTTATTTTTCAATTTGCTGCTGCAGTAGTTTAATTTATTCCATATAATTTCTTTTTCTGAGAGGGACATTAATCATTGACTGTACGTTTTAGTGCCTCTGGGATTTTTTTAATCAATAAAATAAAGGGATAAAAGACTCAGCACTGGGCTAGGTTACAAAGGCTGTATGGAGGATTTGTTTTCTTCAGTTCCTTCTGTTTTACCGGATCTTTATGTTTGTTCAAATTCAATTATCAGTCTTAGTGCACCTTATTATTCTGTCTCGTTGATAAATGTGTCCAAGTTCATTATCTTTTTTTGCCTTTCAATATTTATACATCTCTTGATGTTGTGGCCCCTGGACAACTTTCACAAAAAGTTTTTTTCTATTAAGTCTTTCTCGATTTTATTTGTAAAGCAGCGACAAAAGCATGTCTCAGAAATAACACTCATATGAATGAGGGTCTCCCTGTAATGCTTCTCGTAGTTCTATATTTCTGGTCTGTTAAGCTGGAGGCCTAACCACTTTCCTCCTCTTTCTTCCTCCCTTTTCTTGTTGTTTCTTCATCCTTTCACATTCATTTTATGCTTGGCTATTCCGTAGGCTATCAGTGTATTAATGCCATGGCTTAAGCCAAACAGCCTCCGTGAGATAAGCCTCCGGGGTCGTCATGTGGCTGTTCACAGTTCATACTCTGCTTTCCCCCCTTAGCTGGAAACCCCAAATCATTTAATAATATTAATCTGTTTTTTGGTGTGTGTGTGTGTGTGTCCCATTTTTGTGGTTCTACATTCTCTCTCATTTTTTTTTTTTTCATTTCCTTGTGTCTACAAGAGACATTGCACATCTTCATTAGTTATTGACTTGTTTGAGAGGCTTGACCTTCCAAAGGTGTGAGTGAAGGTGGGGGTTTGATCGTTGGGGTCTGCGGAGATGAAGGGGGTCTGTAAACTCTGATACATAATGCTGTGGGCTATAATACTTTGTGCATGGCTGGTCCCAGGCCTGCTAATCACAAGGAAAAGACCCCACTGTCTCACTCCATAAACCTGGCCCAGTAAGAAGACAGCCATGGGGGCACAATGTCACTTGTAAATCCCAAATTAAACTCAACTGCCCAAAGCTCCCTAGCGTAAAAACACCCTCACCTCAATCCCGCCTCCCCATGTCTTCCTCTCAGCCTCACAGGCTGTAAAAACACGGACAGAGCGCTGAAAGGTGTCCAGGTGTCAACGGTGTCAAGGTTGTGGAGTGGTCAATTTGTCCGCTTCTTGGCCACGTTTGGCTTTATGCATGTATTTCATGCCACAAAGCGTGCTCCTGCGCCCGATCCCCCACCCCACCCCACCCCACCTCTTTGAACCCTTCATCCCCGTCTTGTGAATTGTGGAAGTTTATGTTTACAAAAAAAAATGATGCCACAGCGAATATAAACCACTTCCATGTAACTTTTCTTCAAAACCCTCCTCTTCGTTGCAACGGAAATTTCTTTATATGCATAGTGGCTAGTTTGAGCTTCCTATAGGGGAGGGGAAAGGGTCTCCTTGAAGGCAATCTGTTCATTAAGATAATGTGTTAGTTCCAATTAAACTAACATTAAAACGATCCCCATAAAGAGTTGGAGTCAGCGTTTTTCCTAACTTGCTCTTTTAATTACATCGTTCCTCTCCTGTCATTAAGGATATTAAAAATTCATTAACAAGAATAGTACTGCGTCACAGCAACAAATCAGAGAGACTTTCATCTCATGTTGTCAAAAGATTATTGCCATTAGTGATTTCATCTGAAAGGCGTTAAGTTCTCCTTAAGCGATGTTTCAGGACGTGGGTGTCAACAGGTTACTGCAGTGGTGAACTGTCAAGTTGTTAAAGCTTTGCATTTATTTGAAAGGTGTTTTAATATACGATTTAATGGAAAAAGAGGGAGACATTTAAATGATGAATGAGCTTTGGCAACATAGGGCTTTATGTGTTGTATTTATCCATTTATTAAATGTACATTTATTTGCAGCGGCATCCAGCGCCCCCTCTAATGTGATTCCATTGCCGGCTGTTATGTTTTCCGTCAGTTATATTTCTCGCTCCTAATTTGTTTTCATCAAATGTGTTTATGGCTAGCTGAAACTGTTTTACAGCTTCACTATCGAACCGTGCTGCTGCTGCTGCTGCAGGAAATGAGTCTTTCCATGAATAACATAAGCTCTGCCAGTGTGATCCTTGCCAGAGAGAAGAAAGAAGGGAAACTAAATCTGCATCTCTTTCATATCATAACTGCAGGTTTATGCTGCACAGTTTCCAACAGATAGTATATGAAGCTGACTTTCTAGTATAATAAACACCAGTGCATAGCCCAGGCTAACCCACCTAATGATGAAGATTAAACAGATAGAACAAACATACACACACATGGGAGATGCAGCAGGTGTTAATGTGAAAATAATTATGGGTTTGGCATGAAAGTGAAGAATAATTAAATGAATAAATGTAAAACAACAGCTTTGAAATGTTTTGTTGGCACAGAAATGCTTTTTGTGTCCCAAATATTTCCCTTGTGGTATATGTGAACACCTTCATGCAAATCTTAGTCAGTATTAAGAAAATGAAGCAGAACTACATTAGAGAATGATTTGCAAAATGTTGTGAAACAGAAGTGAATATTGCATATTTTTGACATGCATGTCAGACATGGACTATTAATGGTTGAAAACACAGACTTTACTTTTTTTTTATTTATGTGACGCGAGAGTAAAATAAAAATATCTTTTGAAAATGTTGAATGAATCAGACACACCCCTCACACCTCAAGTATTTCCACACAGTCCCTTTGTGAAGTTGGTCAGAACAAGGACTTTTCTGCTATTCGTAAATCTAAATCTTATGAGTTTGTGTGTAAACTCCATGTTCTTTGTAACTATACCAGCTAGTAGTAAACTAATAACTTTCTAAATCAGGCAGCACAATGACAACCTAAGAAATGTCTTTGCAAGTAAAGATTTTAATATTCATATATCAAACTTTGCCGGTACTTTTGCTTTAATTACATATGCATCCATGTGAAATAAAAAACATGAGAGGGAGATATCTGATAGGGAAATCAGGTGATAACTGGTGATAATTAGTCTATTCATCATTTATTCTGATGTTATTGGCATAATGTTTTAGAATTTGAGATATGTTGTATTATTTTTGTGAAATGCAATTTCAAATATTGCCAGTTAATTAAACAGCATTTTGATCAAGTCAGATATGTCAACCGTATTCCATCATGTCTTCTCCTCATCAATCTAATCAATCTAAGCAGGTCATATTTACAAGTTAAAGTTAGTTTTGTCAGATGGTTCAGTTAGCTATGTAACAGTTACAGGTCACAGTTCGTATGTGTAGATATTTAGTTACGGCTTACATTCTAACTAATAAGAGCTGGTTTGTGATGTTAAATTAAACCTACTTTAATTTAGCGCTTTTAGATGCATAAATCTCCACTTAGTAAACACTTACATTACAACTTGTTGTAATTCTTATTAATTTATTATAAGTTTGAACTTATGAACTATTGGTACAAAAACTGTTTTATATGTACAAGTGTGTATACACTTATTTGTATCAATCTAAAATTCCTATTATGCTCATGACTGAATGTTTTAGACCAATCAACTGAATTAATCCTAAATACAAAAAAACTATGATAATTAAGCTTTCAGTTTTAAATTGACACAGAAGAGACAACACATTTAGGCTGATAACTCTCTTTAAAGCAGTATGACCAGTGTGTGAACCCTTTATATGTACACCTTCACTGAAAGCTAAGAAAGACAAGAGCATCACGTCACCTCTTTATTAATATTCCATTAGGAGCTGTTGTGAATTCTATCTCGGTGCAGACACCATTGTATCATAGAGCACTGAAATATTCATATCCTCCTAATTAATTGGCATCAGAGGGGAGCCTTGTTTTGTTTTTCAAGTAGTACAACAGTAAAGTAAACCGGAGATTAGACTGAAATATTAACCACAGCAGAGGATTAGTGTATGAAGTTATGGAATAAAAAGAAACATCATTCATTTACATTTTAATCCCCTTTATTATCTGACAGATAACCAGATATAAATAGGTACGTCACTGTGTTAAAGTGGGCTTTTGTTGGTGAATTTTTGACATGTTAAGTGTGTGTTTTCCTCAACCCCAAAACATACCACAACTGCACCCCCTCCCACAAATGCAGTTATTGAATTGCATTACGTTGCCCTGTGGGGCTCCCATTACTCACTCTGGCTAATCTGTAATGACTGGCTATCATCAACCAGCCGAGCTCAGATGGACTCTCTCATTGATTATACTCAAACAAAACTAAAAATCCAGTGGTCCAACACAATGCTGATTATGAGAAACTATCTTCACAGCCCCCTTCACTTTTCTCCAATATCACTCACTCTATAATCCCACTTATGTATTTCAGCACACCTCCTCTCCCTCAGAAGAAAATGCTATTGATCAGGCCTGAATGTGTGCCCATATGTGTGTTTTTATGTGCGTTTGTGTGAGTCGTGGACGGACAGCTCTGAGCCTGTTTTTACATACCGACCCTGCTCTTATTGGCTTCGGTCTGGGGACCCATATCCCAGCTGTGTTGGAGATCCATCAACCCTGACAGGTCTATTGTACCACCACTCTTCACAGGCTCTGACCAACGACTTGCACTAAGATATCACTTTCAATTAGAAAAACATTCATGAGCAGGGGATGGAGGTGGATTTGAAATGACTGCTGCAACAGGAGGCACACCAGGCTGCTAATTTAAGCTTTTTGCATCCAAAATAATCACATTCAGCTTTAGTAACGACAGGGTTGAGAATGTTACCTTCTCAACTCAATAACTCATTTTTGGATTGCTTTATCTCCAAAATGCAGTTTGTTCCTTTTGTTATTTTGAAATTCTTTGTGTAGTCAGTTCATCCATATACTGCTCATCCTGTTCATGGAATAGACTGTATATAAGAAGTGAATTTAGTCACCGTGATGTCACACATTAGTTTATGGACTGCTCTCCGAGTTCTGATTTTTGGCCGGCGCCATCTTGATTTTTTCCAACCAGAAGTGACATGAGAGGGTGGAACAAAGTACATCTCAACTCTGAACAAGGACATTTTCAAGCATTCAAAATGTTATAATTAACTTTCATGAACTATAAACACACTGTGAAATGGTTAAAGTTGTAAGAAGAAAACACGGACAACTTTCAGACCGGACAGCATCATTGTAGCAACCTGTCAATCACAAGTTAGCCACGGCCTAAAGCATAACCTGCTTTATGGTCTATTTTTCTCTCAATGGGACCATAATTTACTAAATGAACATCATTGCTGTTTTGAAGAAGACTTAAAATTGGCGATTGTGACCATAAACACATGTTTACAATGTTTACTGACATAAAACATCAAGTGAGAAGTAGGGTTCTTATATCCAACCGCTTTTTTCCAACCAGAGGAGTCGCTCCTACTGGCCAGTAGAAAGAACGTAAGTTTAAGAAACTTTCACATTGGCTTCACTTTTCAGACTCGGAGGTTGCCGCCTGGTTCAGGGTTGCACAAGACCAAAGCCCATTTCAGTACACATTGGACAGGGTATACACCAGAGGTAGGTCTATCACAATGCACACGTATCGAGGATATTGTCATCTACTATAAATACATTCCTAATACAGTTTATAGCGCCTGTTTTCCTTGTGATTATGAACTGAAAACAGCTGTCATTATATCTAGTCTGACAGGTTTAGACTTTAACCCTGATGACAAGCTCAGTCACAGTATCATTATGATAAAAGATTGCTAATCTGTGGCTCCTGTGGGAATGATTGCGTTAGCCATTTAAAGTAAGGATATGGCAGAAAATATACTGTTATTCTTATATTATTCTTTACTCGTCTATATATATTTTTTAGGCAGAAAGAGGCTTATATAATTACCATGCTGTTAGGGACACCATAAACAAGTATTTCAAATCTTGCTTAAGAACACATGAATGTCTTCTTGAGCGATATTAACTTCAGTGTCTACAAATCAAAGAGAGAAGCCCCCGATCCAAAACGGAACAAATAAACGGGTCCTCGGAGGCCTGAGGATTCTGAATTCCAGAAATGAATGGGTATTTGAATGATTGCTGCTGTGACAGGCTTGCTGTGATAGAATAACACATTCTGTTGAACAAATAGGCCCTTGAGTGCCGGCTGGTCCCAGGGGTCTGTCTATAGCCCCGAGGCTAAGGCTTTCACAGAGATGGGCTGCTCACAGCATGGCTATACCCTGACAAACACTCTGACTGTTTCTGTAATATGTGTAAGCGGGAATATTGTTAACACACTGTACTGTACTGTTGGTGTGTGTAAATACTGAACAAAGAGTCAAAAGTAGAGACAAAAATAAGAACACAAGACCAAAAAAAAAGAGTGGTCTTAGAATAAAACAAATGTCGCCATGTTGTAGATTTGGTCTTGGTCCTCTCTCCAACAGACTATATCTAAAAATATCTTGCTCAAATGCAAACTATTTTCAGCGGTGTTGATGTAAAATTACAACTTTACAGAAAAGGCTGCTGTCTTTCTGGAACAGAATCAAAATCCGAACTCTCCTGGTTTACCTTGTTGCAGCAGTATGTTAGAAAACGCTCCAGCAGGGGTAAAAGCACTGGCGCTCAGCGTTGTTCACTGGTGCCTTACGAGACATGTTTCTGGTGTTGTAATGGCACGAATCCTACACTGCAGCCCGGCAGCCCCACACAGCACGCTCTTTGATGATGTCACAGGGTTAGATAGGCGCCATTGTAGATATGGGCTTCCAGAGAGCCACTACACACTGTTCTAGCATCTGTTGAAAAAGAAACACCCTCCCAAGTCCCTTTGACAGAGCTTTTTTTAAAGGAGCGCTGGACAAAAGCCACAGTTTCTTCTGTGATATCCTGTTAAGGCTGTTCTGGAGCCAGCCAAGCATGGCCTTCCTTCAGAGAGCTGGGGCAACATCATTCAGCTTCCTCCGTGTGATCCAAGGCACACAACAAACCCTGTGGTCCACAGCTCAGTGGCCAAGGAAAAAGACCCGTCACACAATGTCTTTTACCCATACGCACATTCAGAGGCACGCACATTATGCATCACCCCCATTTGGACATACGCTCTGCCATTCACAAGCACATGCATGCAAACAAAAGTACGTTTCAGTCTTATAAAAGTTAGAAGACTTTTGATATTCTTTTCTGTTAGTTTAATGCTATGTATGGTATGTGACATTCTTCAAGTTCACTAAATTCTTCTTTATTTTCAGCTGTTCATCTCCAATGACAAACCAACCTGTTACCTTGTGATTATGCCCTGCAACAGCAGCAAAAGACTAACAATGTGTTGTTGAATGGTTCTCACATTGAGCAAGAATGGAAAACAAAGGTCTTTGTGCAGCATGCTAAAGGAGAACATACATGTTGCCCCTCCAATAGACCCTCTGTTTCCACTGAGCTCAATTAGAGTGCTAACTCTGTATAATTAACACCCCCAACAGAGTAATCAAACAGAATCTAAATTAATGGCAATGGTGACGTCTTGAGGAAGGGGTTTGAATGGTGGGGGTGGACCAAATACAGAAAGCATATCTCAGGGGCAAACATGATAGAATTACAAAATGAGCAGCTTGCAAACTGTCTCAGCTTTGATGAAGAAACGTTTAATTATCCCCCTGGTGGAAAAGGTCCCCTATTGTCTAAAGCTAATTTGTCCCTTTTGGCTACTTCCCTACCCCAGAGGCCTGTCTGTCTCAGGTTACCCCCTCCTCCTCCTTACCAGCCCACTGCCACCCTGGGTATCAGCATCTCCCAGCTCCAAAGACAACCACAACCCTGAGTTAGGTCCAGACAGTATTTTGTTTGTTAAGTGTAGCCCAAAGATCTGGGCCCTTGGGAAAAGATGAAAGGACGAGTGCCGCCTCCCTCTCAGGGAAAGGATCAAGCAGGTCAATTTCCTCTGACTTTGTCCTGTCTTGGAGTTTGTATTCCCTCAGTCCACAAAGGCCACCATTGGACTGGACCGGAGGCTCACTCGCTCTCAGCTGCCCTGTCTCTGCCCCCATTTGATTCACAGAATAATAGATGGCAATGCATGCCTCCTAAGCACAACTCCTTTTTAAAAAGTGAAACAAGAGATAACACTCCCTAGAAAGGAAGGGACATCCAAATAGAAACAGATACTGTATAATTCAACACAAAATTCGTGTGGGACACTGTGAAAACAAGATTATTGTAGAAGAAAACATTCCGGGGGGGGTTTTCGGCTAAAATGTTTTGAAATGTTTGAGTATTTTATTTCAAATATTGTTAGTCAGTGCTGTTCATTTTTCCTATTTAGCCTTGAACAATTTCTCATGCTTTCCAGATAATACAATTAAATATATTCACATTAGGCCTGACATTGGATCCAGTTCACATTTAAATGCAATTTAAAAGGGGCATATATTTGCATAGTGAATTAAAATTAAGACCTAATTATGCAAATAAATTATCAAATGCGACAGGGGATGGTTTTCAATTCAGTTAATATCTCATTTTGTGAGACAATAGTTACTTGATAGTCCAAACGGCATTGCACCCATTTTGCTGCTGAGCCATACTATACTATTAAATATTCAGGTGGTATTTAATTACGAATAAAAAAAAGCTGATAAATTACAGGCATTGCTTCTTAAATACACTAAGACAAATCCCCCTCCCTTAGGAATCAGGTTTCCTTTATACATACCGCTTAATTCATTTTGCATGAGGCCTTTTGAAAAAGAAAGCAGTATTATGAGTCACCTTTAAAGTTTGTGTTAAGTAATTCAATAATTAATGTGTGCATTGAAATAAAATATAAAAAGGTTGATATCATTTTTAAAAGATAACCATAATGCACACAATTGATAATAAGAGTAAAGAAATCACTGAATTTACAGTCTTACATCCCATTGCGATTACAAAAGTTGTGCACTTTTATACTCAGAATATGGTATTAATAGACAATATTATATGTGATTAAAACTTTTTCCCATAAGATAAGCATGTTCATTTTATTATGAAATGAAAATCCAGTGATTCCAGAGCACTAACTGAACGTTTAATCAGCATTTGTAACAATTTTAAAGTTGGTAAACATCTTTTAAATATTAATTATGGCAGAGGAGGAGAAGCGGATGCACAATTCCCAAAAGAGTACCGCTCTGATGAACATCATCTCAAACAAAATGAGAAAAACTGCAGCCAAACTGAACAAACAAATCCCCACCATCATACCCAATCTGACACACAGTGAGCACAGAGGGTCAGCCCAGATAAGAAACCCTGTACTTTACATGAATATATAATGGTGGGAGGGGGGGGGGGGGACTCTATCTTTGACAAATGATGCCTCCAGCAGGGGTCCTCCCTTATACATCAAGCAGTCAGGGTGCCAGAGCAAAAATCTTTAGTAATCTATAGTTTTGCATGTTCATGATTTTTAATTAGTAGCCATTTAAAACTACGCTATTAAAACCAAAGATGCATCTCGTTGGTAGATGGTTTTTATGTCGAGGACGTCTGTTGGTAGTTTGGCTTAATTAAAAATCCCATAAGGATAAGTATGACTTTTAACAGGGTAGCAAGGACAGAAAATATAACTTTCGCTCAAGCTGATCCTCCAAATTTCCTCAATCAAAGTATGGGAGATGAATAACAGTGGGTTAATGAACTGGCCCCACACGACATTTGCTTCAGCATTAATTAATAGCTGTAAAATTGAGTTGAGCTACGCCAAGAGAAGGATGCTCATGTATGAATGTGTGGTTGCCTGATGGTGTTTTTTTTGTAGTTTATTTTTATTCACTCTCCTCGTGATCCTCAAAAAGCTCAGTTTTCAAGAATCTAGTTCAATAAAAGCTGCTTTGCATTTGCTATTTTCTGAATGCTTCTCACACACTGCCAATTTATTTGTTCCATCTCAGAAGCCAATCCTCTTTATCAGACACAAACAGGTTCCTATGACTGATCCACATATCAGAAACAATCTAATTCAGAGAAAAACCTTAAAGCAGAAGATGAAATACTCTTTTTAAAAAAGAATACGATGTGATTTGCAGTGTAAAATTACAATTAATCAAAAGTAATAATGTTTTCCAGTCTCCAGCGTTTTATCCTTCCCTCCTCTCCTTCATTCTTGCATAATAAAAAGTGATTGCTGTCATACCTCAAAGGAAAACAAACAAATATCTGGGAGCTTCATTTGCGCAATAAAAGATTGTGTTAATGCAATAAGAGAAACAGCTTCAGGGTCAGCACCACACCGCTGAAGAAATGTTTGACTATAGCCACCAAAATAACAAATTCTATTAATTTATTTAGCTTCTGTTATATTTGTATGTACATGTCATCTCCCTAAATGCTGCTCAAAATGTCAAAATAAACATTTTCCATCTAAATATTCAAATTTAGAGATATGTAGTCTAAAAAAAACCACAAGGATTAGCTTTCAAAACCAACTATGTGTATTTTATGTGTAATTGCAAAATGTAAACTCATTCAGGTCTTTAAAACTGCCAAATGCCCAGACACAATAACCTAAGAACTGTTTCTTTATTTCAAATATGCAACGCTGACAGCAAAGCAGGTATGTAAATACACCTCTGCACGTTGTTTTAAACTTCCATCCTGATGACTATCATCCCCACAGCCAGGCAGAGCATCGAGGGGAGGTGGTGGATGAAACAGGTGGAAGGTAATGAAGAGTATCATGGGGTAATTGATGACCCTTCCTCAGCATTGGGGATATTGTTCCAAGGCTTAATCTTTGTCATCAAAGAGAGAGAGGGAGTGTGTATGAGATGAAGGGCAGAGAGCTAGAGGCTTACTGTGTCAACTTTCTCTCTCTCCTGTGGGTCAAGTAAACAGCCTTCGCGGGGACAGCTCAGGGGCTGGTGTCTGACCAGCCAGGCTGAAAATGGCCCTTGTCCATTCCTGCCATGTAGCATTTCTTTCCCCAGCTGTTTGTCCTTTGTCATGGACACAGCTTGTAATAAGAAGAGCCAACATATTTATGGAGTGGCCGACCTCGCTGGAACACGGGTCTTTTATCTGCCGGGCACAAAACAGCTTTGTTACTCTTTAACAATTCAGAAACCCGCACGGTGGTGGAGAGGGTCGTTTTTGAAGGGCGTTGAGTGTTTGGGAGCGTGCGCGTACTGCGGGCTAGTTTATGGCGTGTGGGTTTGTTTGGAAGCAAGAAAATAGAAGAAACGGATACATTTTTCTTCTTCAGTAACAGTTTTGGAGGATTTTCTCTTGAAACTCTGACTCGCCTCTGACCTTGGGGCCAATTAGGGTGTTCATGGCGAGTGATTTGTTTTGCTGTGTGCGGTGGCCGTCCACTCAGCAACATTTATGAGTGATTAGTTAAGCTTCGCCTGAGCTCTATGAAGGACCTGGGAGGAGCGACAAAGCAACATTCAGATGGCTCTAGTAAGGGGAGTCCAGGGTAGGCTTAGGAGTGAACTTTGGTAGAAAAAGAAATGAATGATGAAACGAACAAAGGAGTCCTTTCACACGTCTAGTGACTGTGTGTGTGTGTGTGTGTGTGTGTGTGTGTGTGTGTGTGTGTGTGTGTGTGTGTGTGTGTGTGTGTGTGTGTTATCAAGAGGCAGGCAGGGGATTCTCATTTAAGCAAGTCAGCGGTAGGTTAACAAGATACATTGTGTAATACACAAACAAGAAGTACTGTGGAAGAAGTACTGAGATCCAAAGCACCAATACAGTTTAAAAAAAATAAAAATAATCCATTACCATTAAAGGGCCTGCATTCAAAATCATACTTCAGTAAAAGTACAGAAGTATTATCAGAAAAATATAACAAAAGTACAAGTAGTTCACGCAAACAGCATTTTACTGTAGGTGGTCAGGCCCCACCTTAAGCCCGTTATATTCCCAAACATTACATTGACACCACAGATGCATGGTAATTCTGTTCATACTGTCTTGGGGGATGCATTTCTACACATGCACAGTAGATCACTACTCTACCACTTGTAGTGGACGGACGAGGAGGCATGGCCACTACACAGTCACAACACATTGGAGACACGTAGACTTCCGCACAGAGCCTACACATACACCCGCCGATGACGAAACTTACGTCATGGGGACGCTAGCAAACCTTCATGACTCCTAAGATCATAAATTGGAGAGGAAATAATAAAAAACAAAAGTTCTGATACAGAAATCTGTTTTCATTTTTTGGACTTTTTTCTAATCTGTGAATGTTTGAAATACAGATTATTTGTGTGGGCCTTGAACAGTAAGACTACTTAAATAAAACCATCTGAGACATTTAGATCGGAAATGTCTCTTTGGTGGAATTCATAGATGAAACATGACATGGGGCTCCAACCAGACCCATTTCTGTCACTATAATATAAACAATATATCAATATAATACTATAATGACTGCAAATCTACAAATCAGCAGATTTGCAGTCAGAGCTGCCTACATGTTTCTTCTTGGACAAAACACATTATTATTTTTAATGGTCGAAAGATTTCCTCTTCTCATTTGCTAAAAACATGTGATCTTACTAATGCCAAATAATTAAAAAAATCTAATTTGATACATTCCCTCATATCTTTACATTATATTTGATACGTGTGACATCTCAATTCCAGTACTTTTATCAAGGTTAAAGAGTGAGAACGTGACCTCCTTAATCAATTAATAGTTCACATCACATAATGGCAGTTGTGTCTAATGAATACTGTTAAATAGCCTAAATGCATTTTAATCCTCTCCATCAAAGCATGATTACAAAGGACGGGTATATCAAGTGGTCCTTTCATTTGGTTAACATGATCAAATTGACTCCTGTGTCATGAGAGATGACACCAGTAGTAATTAATTTCTCCATTAAGGGTGGCCGATGTGACAGCCATGCAAACAGAGCAGAGTGACAGGGAGGACGCAATAACTTCAGCAAACTGAGACAACCCAACTGCCGAGGAGGAGCAACGGGTAATCACATTATCCGTCTGCGGGTAAAGCATTGTTCATTAAAATAAAACAACACGGGCTACATTGTCTGTCGCTGCATCATCAGCATATTTGCAGATGCGGCAGATTTCATCGTGGCTATGCATTTACATATAGTAATGAACTTTTTAAAATTCATTCCAAATTAGTCAAGTGAGCTATTAGTGCCCGTGGGTATTTCCACCAGGGGCCTCGTTCGCTTGTAGATGTACAGTTTCTATTTTTCTCTTTTCTTTTCATCAACTATTGAGCAAATGAAACAAAATGATTAATGACATGAAGACAGAGGTGCTGTAATGATGAGGTGTTTATTTAGATGTGCATCAGAGGAAAGGAAAGCCTCAGATGATCGAATCAGTAGGCATACGAACCGATTGAATTCAACACAAATCTCTCCTTTAACGGATTAATACACAACGATAGAATAGAAGAAAGAGATGCTAGAGAGAAATAGGATTGAATGACTTTAAATCCTTTTAGTATAGACTGCAACACTACCGTTCTACCTTCTTCACAACCTTTCTGCCCCTCATCCTTTAATGCATATCATTTGTGGTTATCAAACAGCTTGTTGGATAATCTGTATATTTATCAGTCAATGTGTTTAACTGTGAGGCTGCCTCTGTGTGTGTGTGTGTGTGTGTGTGTGTGTGTGTGTGTGTGTGTGTGTGTGTGTGTGTGTGTGTGTGTGTGTGTGTGTGTGTGTGTGTGTGTGTGTGTGTGTGTGTGTGTGTGTTGGTGTGCGCGCCTGCAGGCTGTCTGGTCGCCTACGGGGGATTTGATAGAAAGTGAAACCAACAGTTTCTCCTCCAGCAGCGAGACCCGGGGGTTTCTCCCATGGAGGGGGGCGATTGTCCAGCATTTTCACCACAATGCTGCCGTATGGGGAACAGAAGGATCAGCCACTGGCTCCCTGCCAGAGCAAAGGCAAACACCAATCCACATATGCATAGAAGTGGTCATTTAGAGCCACCACTTTTTACCATAACAACAGATGAAATACAGGAGTCATTTTGTTTCCTCTAAGAGGCATTGTTCCTGGGGCTCACCGCCTCTTAAGCTGGCTCCATATGAGGCAGGATAAACTTAGGGGCCCAGGCCCTGGTGTAAATAACAAAGAAAACCTCACTTACATGCCTCCTAAATCCTATCGAAAGATGAAAAGGAGGGAAAAAAAACACTCCATTTCCTCATCTCTTGGAAATGAGCTTAACATGAGACAAATGAATTTATTTAAGTGGCTGTCCATATTGTGTGTGTGTGTGTGTGTGTGTGTTAATTTGTATGTGTGTGTGTGTGTGTGTGTGTGTGTTGGGGCTCTATGCTATATCATTTAGAAAACTGAAAAAATTTACGAAATGCTCCAGCAGTTTTACAATTTTTAATATTAATCCGCAATAAGCAACAGCATGTAACCATATAAGTGGGTTTTAGCAGCAATTACACTTGCAACCGTTATGATGGCCACAAACTAAATGAGCACCGTCTTAAAGGAGCTGCTGTCAAATATGATTAACTGATGCATTTAAGAATTGCTTATAGATGAATTTTAATTGAACAACATTGTCCTAATGGCTTTGTCTTCAGAAAGTGGGTTTACTTTTACACGGGATGTGCGCTGAGCTCACATAGTTCCAATGTTATCTTTCAAAAGTGTGATTATCAACCTTATTTTTGTTTTTTATATAGAAATATGTCAATTTACATGTAAGCATTTCTAAAGAGCTGCATCTTGACTGGCCATTATGGTCAAAATAATTTGCCGTTCTTTCAAAAAAATAAAAAAATAAATGCAGATTTATACGATAAGGTTCACACTGAAATACAACTGACTGATCAACACATAAAAAACACTTTCTCTTCCAAAATGCCTCAGGTTTGAATTTACAAACAACTTTGTGTTAGCAGGTGTCAATGTTCTCCTTGTTGTGAGTTTCTTCATTTTATCACTGAAAGCAATGAGCCAATCGGCCATTTTGTGCAGGCTTGCAAGTGGTTTAGTGTGTATTTCAAAGCTGGTCAGCCAGTCAGTGAGCTACTTAAGAGCAGCAATATTGTAATAATGACTCACTGATGGGAAGGTAGCAATGGAGCTGAACTTCTTACATTCCTCTGATGCTGCCTGATTATGACTTTAAAGGAATAAATTATTACTGCAAACAACCTCATAATCTTAACTTCTTCCAGCAGAGACTCCGCACTGTGGAGATCCGTTTTGCAGGTTACCTTAGCTTTTACTGATGTTTGACATAAAGAATATGCTCAACACGAGGTCATATATTACAGTTTACAATACGTGCTAGAACTCTGTGAATGAAGAGTCACTCAATTCTATATTTCAACATAAACACTGTGCACATTGCCTGTGGTGTTAATAATCATGCGTGAGTGATGTATTACGTTTTACTGCATTACTGTCCACATTTAGCAGTCACTAAATTAAACTGAGTTACACTGAAGAAACTGTCCCCATATTTGAAAACTTTACCATTAACAAAATAATGTTACCATACTAAACGTGAGCATTATCTTCTAAAGATGATGGTGCGTCATCAACACATCATCACATCACTATCAAGCATGTTTCCTATTTACAATATATGCATTAATCCATTGAATGGATTGATTGTTTGACCTTGATAATAGAAAAGGAGAGCGGAGTGATCAAAAACAGCCAGGGGTCATTTTCTCCTCCTGTAAGTTCAACCTTGATTCTTAATGTGAAGAGATCACAGTAAATCACGGCTACAGAGTCCAGCCAAGTTTATTGGATAAGAAACGTAAGACTGCAAAATTGGTGGAAGTGTTTGTCAGGGGCACGCTAATGCACTGTGTTTAAGCCACAACCAATCTCAGTGAAATATTATAGAGAGTTTTAATATCCAGAGGGTGTCGGCTGGAGCGGGAGGCAGTCAGCTGCTTCTGTATAACCAAATGTTACAGTATAAAACAGCGTGTAGCGCTGCTATTTGACATGGTGGAATGAGATTAGATGGAATTCATTTCTAAGTGAGGGGAAATTACAAGCCTATTGGCAACCCCCCCCCCCCCCCACACACACACACACACACACACACACACACACACACACACACCAGCAGCCTCTGCTCACCCCCACCAGTGGCCCAACAACGGAGAGGTAGTCGGGCATGAACAGTGACATGAACAGGGAATGACCCCACAAACCACATCCGTAGCCACCTTCAGTACGGCTGGAGGAAGCTGTGTTGTTTTAAAGGTCAGATCAGTCTGAGGTCGCACAAGCATATGTCTGCTGCTCAGTGTAAACCGCAACACTGGAGGCAAATTGGATTAATCTCTTATCGGGAATATGACAATGGTTTGACTTTATAAACATGGATAAAAAAATAAGAATTTGAGAATAATACTTGAGTAAACAATAAACCATTAGCAGTGAAGTAGTCCATAAAGAAAGCTTCCACACAATACAAATGCCTTCTGTTCAAGCCGCTGGACTTTTCTGTTCATTGTTCCTATGGTGCTGTGACCAGAGAGAGGCCCTTGACATTCTGATCCTTTTACACATGTCTCTGGGTTTGCAGCACATCAGGATGACACCTCGTGAAAAGGGGAACCCCACCTTTGGCTCCTCCAGGAGAACAACACGTGTCAGTGGCCCCCCGCGGGCCCTGTCAGGGGGTGAAGAGGTTAGGCGCTCTGTGCGGCCGCACAGATTCCGGCCTTCTTGAAGACCACCATAATGACTGCTAATTACGCTGCCATCTGTGGGGTGGGCTGTGTTATGTAGACACCTGTTCATTAAGTAGGAGAAAGAAACTTTTCTCACAGCAGCGTACACTAAACCATTAGCTTTCCTGCCTCCATAAATAAAGAAGTTAGACATTCTGAATTTATTCTAAAGTGAATAATTTCAAGCTTCCACTTAAACCTCCCAGCTCCACATTAACCCACAAACAAATATCAATAAAACGTCCGAGCATGTAGAATTGAACTCCTCTGCACCGCTAATGATTGAGTGAACTTTGTGTGATACCTTTCCAGCCTCACAAGGCATCACCAAGGTTAACCAGGCCATCGGGCAGCATTAGTAGGAGGGTGTTTGGAGGGGAAGCCGATAAAAAGCTCTCAGATATCTGCTGAGGGGGAGCACAGCCTGTCAATTCTGTGGCCCTAAGAGGTGATCTGCCATTACAGACTCGGAGACGACTAATGAGAGCCATTCTGTTGCCAGCACCTTGAATAATATGTCAATACTCATTCAGGATATGTCGAATGCTACCTGTTTTACTTTCACTTGATGTGATACAGATCCTCCCTTATTTCTTGAGACGATTTAGAAGTTGGCAAACTGTCCAGGCAACTAATAATGTAATAATAATAATTCAGAGTTCATGTGCTGTAGAGGCTCAATCCTGAACTTTGATACTCCAAAAAGGTTTTAAAGCTGTCTCCTCCTTGAACATCTCCAGACACATTCATCTAATCCCTATCTTTCAGTTTAAGATTTATATAAACGAATGATTGCTAAGCATCACATATTTCAACAATTTATCTGTTGAGCTTATGACTCCATTTAGCTTTAGATCCTCCGAGAGTGAGCCAGCACAGCAATCATAAAGTGAGGGCCAATTAGGATGTTGACGGATTGATTTTGCAAGATAAATTTGGGATGTAAAAGGTTGACATAGCTGCTGTGTCTCTTTCACTGCGTGTGTGGCTCCCAATTAAGTGAGGAGAGGCAGTTTTTTTTTCCTCTCCAGGATCAGAGTGTCTCCCTGACAGATGAGCCACTAATGAGAGCAAATCTCACTAAATCCTCCAGAAACATGATGAATTGAATCATGTTCACCCCGTTCATTTGTCGTGTTCACAGATGAGACAAAACGCAACATTTATCTAGTCAACAAATAGCAAATGAGTGGGTGGGTCCATCATTGTTCATACAGTGTCTGTCTTTTTAATATTAAATTAAACTGGGGAAACTCACGGATTTGTAGTGTTCCTAATATACTGTATTTTTTATCCTCCTTGTCCGACTTGAAACATAGTATGGAGGTTGAAAGCAGACATATGTTACGTCCTGGGGCCTCAATCTGCCTCCCTCCGTAATATTTATAAGACAAATTATGGAGGCTATCTCTCATTATCACACTCCAAACCCTCGCCATATGTATCCCTATTATTAGACAACCGGCAGAAGATGTCCTATTTTCGAATTTAAATTACCAAGTCTATCCTTAATTGGTTAGAAACGTTGTTTAGTGGATGGTATCAAAGTCGGGCTTGGGAGAGACTCCGACAGATGGCTTAGTCTTATGACTTGTATTAACACCTTCGAAGTTTAATGAACTGTTAATTGCTTTTCTAATACATAATGGGACCATTGGAATACAAGCGGTAATGCAAACAGATTAGTTTGCAGACAACAGATAAACAACCGTCCTGTTCAATGTCACCTTTAAGTACCTTGAAAAACAAAAGCTGGAGGACAAAAAGAGATAATGGAGGTATTATAAAAAGGCCCAATCTTTATATTTCATCGTACACATTTGACGTATATAAAAGCGTGCGTAATTAAAGAGCTTGACCCATTTAGAGGAAATCATCAGTTTGTGTGTGTGTCAATTAATCATAATTTAAAAATTGCCTGTTTTATGACTATTACCAATGTAAACAAACCTTTAACAGCATAAACAGAATAGTTCATCCATTTGTCTTTTTTTACATTTTGGTAGTAGGGGTTTACCCTTTTGTTTACATTTAGTTCACATATGACTTTAATGTGAGCCTATGCAACTCACATTGTGGCCACAAGTGGCAATTGCAGGATAGTAAAAATGCTAAAAATATAGTGTAACAGCAGCACTGGTGGAAAAGAGTCGTGAAGTGAAATAAGAGACTTAGTAATCTTACACTGCAACGTCCATATTAGGTTTATTAACATCATCCATCAAAAGCTACTGGTCATATCAGACCAGTGTATTGAATTGAGAATGTGTTTAATAAATGTTTAACTTGTTATTTGTAACAGAATGAAAATGTTATTTATGCTTTTAAAATGTACACAGTCTTGCATTAAGCCGCTTTTAAAAGCTAAATTGTATAGCATTGTTCAGTGGCTGTTTTCTAATGGATCTTGTACATTTTGTTTACAACATTTGGACCATATCACAGACATCAACATTTAAGGTTGTCATTTGGTCATAAAGTGAATGAATTTCTTTTAATTCTGCTGGTCCACACTCGTGTTCCTGAGATTGTTTTTAGAGAGTAGAATCTCTCAGCCTCCCTGATAACAACTCTAAAATCTCCTCATTCACTGCAGTAGTTCATCTATCTGTTTTAGCTGTGCTTGTAATATGGTGTGTGCATTGTACCTGAGCAACCATAAATGCACTCCTACCTCCGGAGGTAGAGCTTTATTAAATTAAGCCGTCTTTAAGGTCAATATATTTCTGTAATGAGTTGTCTCTTTTGATCATCAGAGGTTAGATTGTACTTTGATCCTCACTCCCTTTAATGGTGTTGGTGTCACAGCTAAGCTAACACCAACACGGATTTTTCATATTTCAGTTTAAGTCAGCACAAGTAATGCTTTGCATGCTTAAAATCCATTTCCATAACTAAGTGTAATTTCCTTTCAGTTTGTTCCTGTTTAATGAGGTGAAGTCTTGTTTGTATGCCTCCCAATGTCACCAGAGAAGTCATTCAAGCGGCTGTGTCAGAATTAAATCAAATTAGCATTACTACACTGTCATTTTACATCAAATTTTACATCAAATATGCTTTTCCTTTTTCTGTGCGACTTATATTTCATTCAAAATTCTTGGAAGGGTCTTCTTGATGGGATGTGTAAATGACTCTCGGTAGGTGCGGTGAGGCAGGGGGGTGATAGCGGAGGAGAGGAAATGACCAACATTGATTTATCCTGGATGTGCTCTTGTCTGGTTGGTGCCGTCAGAACACCTCGCTGCATCCCATTCCCTCCCATTATCTCCCTGCGATCACCGCAGTCCAACGAGTTTCCTACAGGGTCATAAATACTTCCCCCAGACCCCATACTGCTTCCACATCATCCTCTAGACGCCGCCTAATGACAGCGAAAGACAGACAATGCATCCTTTCTCTCGTGACTGCAATGCCTCTCTCTGTTCATACACATTTTACAGTGGCTGAAGAACGTATACATACACCACGAGAGGCCAGCAGCACCGTGTCCCCCCAGACTTTGCATTTAAAATGGTACATTAAAGCAACATGTCTGAAAATATTGCACATGATTGATGTTGGTAATGACAGTGTTTTCTCAGTGTGAAAGTCATATGTGCTTTTCTCTACAGTTAAGGCCCCCAAGAAAAGAAAATGTCAGAGCCCCGAAACAAACAAAAAAGGGAAAAGACAATGCTGACAATCATAACAGAAATATGCATTCAAATACTTCCAACACTTCCCCATGGGAAGGAGACTATCAGAGACAATGAATCAAATTCATTATTTTGACGCGCTGGTCATCCGAATCAATTAGAGAGCTGCACACAATAACCCACTAGCATAAACAAAGTCTACTCCCCACAAATCCCCATCAATAGCCTATTAGAGAGAAAGACACATTCATAAACCACTTACACACGAGTCTAAAAAAAACAATTGAGACCCAACTGATTCTCTTCGGCTATGTGGCCAAGTCAAGTGGGTGGTCAATTGTGTCATTGTTTCTCTGATCAACTGTGTGTACAGTAAACTGCAAACAAGTAGTTTTTCATTGACCAGTTCACAGAGGGAAGCAGCACATGAAAATATGGCAAGTGACCTGACCTGAGAGTGCCTCCGCCAGCGTTACTTTCTTCTCCAGTGATGGTATTTTGCTTTGATGGAAGCTTTGCAAATTGGTTGTGCAGACAATAAATTAGGATGCAATGGAACGTGCAATGGAAAATACCAATTTCTATTCCAAAAACTGGCTTTTGCTAAGAAATCTTGCGTACTTATTTGGTCAAAATTGTAATTACTAAAATGAGGAAATGTAATGATAGCGCTTCCTTCATCAGTGTACTCTGGGTTGCGTGAATTTTCGGATTTAATGAACTGATATGACTTTTTTGCCTTCAATTCCAACAGCCACACAGGCACTCAACCAGCTGGGGGCCGACGTTGTTAGCCACTGCTTAGTCTCTATCGTAGTATATTTAGTATCTTTGATTAGAGTACTCCCTTAGGTACTCCATAACGCTGTACGTTACATTATGTCATTATAACGAATGATGCAGTAACCAGGCGAACACCTCTGGGTCTGAAAAGTGAAGCCAATGCCAAAGTGCCTTTAACTAACATTCTTTCTAACAGCCATCAGGGGGCAACTCCTCTGGTTTCAAAAAGAAGTCTGATTGTATAGAAGTCTATGAGAAAATGAACCTATTTCTCACTTGATTTATTACCTCAGTAAACATTGTGAACATCAGTTTATGGTCTGAATCGCTAGTTTCAAATTTTCTTCAATACAGCATGATGTTCATTTAGTGAGTTATGGGCCCATTTAGAGTAAACTAGACCATAAAGCAGGGTATGCTTTAGGGTGTGGCTACACAATGATCGGTTGGTGTTGTCCGGTCTGGGAGTTGTCCGTGTTTTTGGCTTACAACCTTAACCCTTTGTGTGTTTATAGTTCATGAGAGTTAATTGTAACATTTTAATTAAATATTCCACAGGGTTGCAAGCTAAGACGAAAGACAATTGTATAGTTAAAAACATGTGAAAGTCTTTGAATCATATACGTTAACACTTTGGAATTAGCCAATATTCATTCTGCACCTATTGCTAATAATCTTGACTTTGAATACTTAAACAAATGTGGGGTTTAGAGAGTGGAAGGCTGCTGGTATCACAACAATTCATGATATATACCTGGACAATGCAATAAAGTCCTGTGTATTTTTGGTGTTAGCTCCTTATCTGGTCAAAAGGCAAAATTACTAAGTATCATGCATTACGCAGCACGCCTTTCAATCCTACTTGGTTTGGTTGGATATAAATCCACCTACGTTGTCAATGTGGTATGATAAATGATCATCAATTCTTCCCTACGTAAGGTTAGCCAATGTATTGCAAGGAACCCTAGATGAGTTTGTAAACGAGTGGTCCCCTTTAATACATATTTTGGTTATGAATGGCCAGTAATAACCTGGTAAGAGGTTAAAGACCAATATTCCCCAAATCCCCATTAACAGCCTATTAGAGAGAAAGACACATTCGACAGTCTAAGTTCTTGCCATCACTAAGTTCTTAACATCACCACAACTGGAACAATGAAAAAGAGATAGCTCATGCTTTATATAGACTGTGGAGGAGCTGCAGGTGTGTAAGATGTTGAAACAACCTGAACAAAACGTAACTAGCTTTCTAGCTTGACAGTAGCGCACCACAGACAGTTGTCTCGGACACTGTTTCTACAAACATCTCGCAAAAACGTATTGAAGTCTATATGTATTGCACAGAAAATGAGAATAATTCCAATTTCAGTTCAGCTTTAATACAATAATAACGTACAGTAAGTTTCGGTGTAATGAGACTTACGATAAATGTCGGACTAATATATGTTTGCTTATTCACATAGCCCCACACTGTGTTTGGCAGACCAAGTTTAGGGACAGTCAGCTGGCAGAATGAATCGACCACCCACAGATCCCTTGCATTGTAAAGCTGCCACATGCTCTATTAGTCCCTACTGTTCGAATGTATACATTAAAGATGGCAGAACAAAATCAGACAGCAAGGCGCACTCTGTGCCATGAAATCAGAACATGATCATCCTTTGGTCTAAACATGAATATTCACACCACGCCTCGGTTTACATCGTCAGAAACCATAGCATGTGTGCCAATGCCGGCTTTGATGTGATGCTTTGAGTGACTCTTCATTCACAGAGTTCTAGCACATATTGTAAACTGGAATATATGACCTCGTGTTGAGCATATTCTTTGTGGGGTCTCGCAGACAAGCCGTGCACTCGGGAGGGACACGAATGACTGAACATTGCTCTATTGAGTAAGCCTCCTAATAGAATGGCATGTTTAGGCCTGTCATTCAATTCAAAGCGGAGGAGCGTCGTGTGATGAGGAGGCTTGGTAAACGACTATAGCAGTCATAATGTCTACAGACCTGTGGTGTTTAGTTCGCTGTTGAGGATGACATTAGCAGAGACACAGACCCAGGCATGCTGATCAACCCTGAGGTCCTAACACATGGGATGGTGTTTCTGGCTCATTTCCTGCACCATAATCAAGGCGTGTGTACCTTTGTGTGAGGCCTGTGTGTTTGTAATCTTTGCTTTTGTGTAACTGACCTCAGCTATAGATGTCAGTTTTCTCTGTCTATGTCATTGTTCTTGTCTGTCTGTCTTTCCCTCTCATCCTTCTCCCTCAGCCTCTAATGGAAGCGGGAGGGAATCAGCTAATTAAGGGTGTAAATGGAACTGAGGAGTGACAAAGAGCCTGCTTGTAATTCGCATCTAAATTGTCTCTTACCTCAGCAGAAAATTTATCACAGGAGACAATGTCAACTTTTACATTACATTTTTCGAATTCATTACAAGGGTGGCGCTGCAATCATAAGGCGTGATACAGACCCCTACCCTCCCTCCATTCTGCTGCACCCACCCCACCCATTGCTACCGGGTAGAGGATAATCTGATGGGTTCCTCTTCAGTGGTCACTCAGCAGTGGTGGAGATGCAAGGAAGAAAGAAGAGAGGGGCACGAGTGACAAGGAGTGAGGTGAAGAGAGTTTGTTGGATGTGGAGCATAAAGTGATCCACCCACTTGTTTATGTGTGTGTGTGTGTGTGTGTGTGTGTGTGTGTGTACGCATGTGTGCAGCACAGCCACACCACTCTCCCGAGCGACAGAAACCTTGTTGTGATTTATGCAGCCTGAGATATGAGTGCTGGTTACGCAGTAGCAAGACATCGATCTGACAAAGCAAACCAAACAATAAAGAGGCGAGGAAGATGATGTGCCCAGTGGAGTGGAGAAATGGAGAGTGTACCTATAAGAGCTAATTATCTGAGCACATAATTCTTCAGGTTAAGACAGGGGGAGCTGAGAGCCAGCCAGCTGTCTGAGAAAAGGCTCGGCTACACAATGGGCCTAAGGTCCCAGACCCTGGTCAAGAATAATTCAAAATGAAATTGTGTATCTGTGCAACTTGTCAATAAGCTAGGCTTGGATAAAAATGGGTAGGGCCTGGATTAATCTGTGTGCAGCAAACTATCCCGCATGCTGCAAAAAAGCTAAACAAAACGTTTGTATAGTGTCATAAACTGTTGTTCAATCCAAGTGCTTTTGTGCAAATATTTGCAACAAAAGGCCTTCGGCACTGATTGAATATGCTGCTCTATTAAAAAAGGGAATTGTGAATGTAAAGCTCATACATTACAGCATTATCAAAGCCAACCTTTGTTTACATTTTTGGACATATAATATTGTCCTTATCTGCATTGAAAAGCAGTTTTGAGCAACAATTCTTGCAAAAATGTTCTTTTAACATAGTTGTAATGGATGGGTGGATGGTGTCCATAATATTTGCAGTTTATTTAGCATCAATTAAATTCAGTGGAAATCCTCGAGCTGGAGGAATTAATCTGTTAGTTACAGCAAGCAGCGAGTGCAAAGTTCCACCGAGGAAATTCACAGCCTTATTCTTCTTCAGCTGAGGAGATTATAAGGTTTTGGCCAGAGGTTATATAATAGCTACGGCTGGCCCTTATGCTTTTATCAGCAGTCCATTACAATCACTGAGCTCACAATTCACAGTTCAAATACAGTCTTCCATCCTCATGTCATTTCTCTATAAGCCGTGAAAATAATAATGATAATATTTGCAATTATTATTTCCTATCTTGCAAACCCATTCTCTGCTTCTGTAAGCAGCGATGCTTTAATTAGACACAAGCACATATACACAAAGACTGGGGCGGTGGGTGCTCAGTGCCATTAATAACACTATATAAAAAGCAAAGCCAGACAGCCTCTGACACTTTTAGTAGTTTGGGAAACAAGATGTAATCTGCGTTCGGTGCCAGGAGCGGACCGTAGCTGTATGTGTGCGCGTGCGAGAGAGAGAGGGAGGGAGTGTGGCCTGTAAGTCAACGCAAACAGAGCACTGTGAGTACATCACTGATGAAGACATTATCTGTGAGTTATACTCGCACAAAGAACGGGTGGGAGAAGTGTATAGGAACCATAAGACAGAGAAAGTGACAGATGAAATGGGCATTTGCTGTTGCCAAGGCTAGTCACTGACGTACATTATTAGTGCTGTGTATTAAATTCACACGCTAGTATTAATAACCACTGTTGTGTTACACCGGTAGAATTTATACATGATGTGGTCTTTTTTGTTTTGGTGCTATGTGCTTCCATGTATGTCCATTGCATTTTGTTTTATATGGCATTGTGTTACATTGCAGCATTTTGTGTTGGGCATGAGAGGATAGAGCAGAGGATGAGGTTCCGTTTAGTGGCACCCTTGGCACCCATCTAACCTTGGCATACTGCTGGGCATGCTCCACTGGCCCTGAACATGCTGAGGTTTGAATCCAGAAATGCCTTTGTGCAGCACAGGCCACCAGAGGAGAGGTGGGAGGCTCCATTAATATATCCCCAACTGTATCGCATCAGTCAAGACTCCATAGCTAAACCCACAGATCAGATATCCAGTAAATCTGCAATACCCAAGGAGCATATGCTTCAAAATGTGACTCATCTTCCAAAGTAAGTAGGCCCAATATTTAAAAGGTCAACAGCCAGTTTGCATATATATTTAAATTTGACCAATTTGGAGAATCAGTTACAGTAGGTTCAGTTCATGCAAGGTCAATTTCTGTCATTGTTTTCTTGTTTGTGTGTTTGTTTGTTTAATATAAACCATGAATTCTAATTCTGGCAGCACAGACTGGCCACATTAACCAGGCATGGCAGTCTGGGACGGGGTCCAGCTGGAAGCATGCATGGGATGCTGCTTTACCGCGGCAAAACTGGCTTCACTGGCAAGAGCTTAACAGTTTCTCATTTCCAAATGGTCAGTAAAAAGAGAAAAAAAGGGAAGTGAAATTCAATATTTACAGTTATAGTAAATCTTTGGAGTTCTTTTTTTTTTACTTGTGGTCTCTACCCCCTCAATAGTTGTAATTATATTATGATTTGTAGAATGGCTTACAAAGGATTTATCTCACCTGTGCCAAAATTCACTGATAAGACGAGGAGGGTTATGTGCTATATTCCCACTGGAATGTAAGAGACATGATCATTTTCAAATCTTACTTCACTATTCATCATCCTCTCCCTCCTGTTTTTTTTTTTCTTCAGCCAGGCTGGCTGGTTAGTTTGTTTCATGGGTGTCTGAGTTGTGGTGTCTGCAGAAGGAAATGTCTGGGTGAGGCCTGAGTTCAGGAAAAGTGCATGTGTGTGTGTGTGCGCGCATGTGTGTCAGGTGGTCAGCCTCTGGTAAACATATCTTATCCAGTCACCCAACTTCACCCTGACCTAGTGTGGTGAGCGGGACTCATATAATGCACAATACACATTCACACGACAAAAACATGTCAAAGCTACACACACATGTACACAGCCAGAGTGTGTCTCTCTCTGCTTTCTTTGGGGGAAATGTTAGGTTCAGACGGACACATTAATCCATGAGAATGTGAATGAAGCTCTGAATGTATTTCATTGGCTCTTTGTTTGCAAACTCTTTTCAACCCATAAACAGGAATCCCAAGCCAAATGAACATACACACACACACACGGGTGGCGATACTGTCACGTGGCAGCAGTGCTATTAAAATCTCCTTTCCTCCTCCCATTTCCAACATGCTGCAGAAGCGCGGCGCTAATCTTTGGTCCTCTTGCCTTCATTGGCCTTTACTGTGTACAGCCGCCTTTCTCTCACACTTTCATCACAATCCCATTTCCCCCAACAGCCTGAAAGCCCCCTCTGAAACTTTACCCCTCGCTCCACCATTCTGGCCTGCCTATGATGGATGGCCGCACCTTAGGTCCCCTCAGCCTGTCCATCAAGCCCTGCGATTAAAACACTTGGAATGACCAACATTTTTCTCTCCCTCTCCCCCCATTCAACCCCTTGTCCCCCATGCCACCCCTCCACTCTCAGGCCACCACCACTGCAGCCCTCTGCCCCCTCACCTTTCTCCCCCTCCCTCCCCCCAAAACACTCCTCTCCCACTTCAACTGCCCCCAGAACCCCACAATCCATCTTGTGGAGAAAAAACATCATTTATTCTGTACTTCCCAGATAATTTACTTTTTCTCTCCCTCTTTCGTTCCTCTTTTCTTTTTCCCCTCCTTTCTACAGGAATTCTCCATTTCCCTATAAAATGAAAATTCATCTGGAATTACATCTTATGTCATCATTATGTTTATTAAGCGTGGATGATGTATATGAGGAGCTGCGGCGTGCCGCTGAGTGCTTAATGATGCATAAGATTAAGCCGAGCCTCTCAGCTGTGCTGAGACTCCCCTCTGCTTCCCAGGCTGCAGACACACGCTGGGGGAACAGGCTCCAAACGGCCATCAGGTGAACAGGGGATAAGGAAAGCCTCCATCCTCTTTGTGTGTCAGCAGAGAAGGAGGAAAAGTGTGGAGTTGGAGCACAAGAGTTGCTGATTGGGGAGGATCAGAGAGTTGGCAGCGACTTCAGAGAAAGAAAGAAAAAAGTGGTGTTTGTATCGGTTTGTTGGGTGCTGTCAAAGTGAATATCTGAAATTCTGTCCACACATAGTAACTACTACAATCATTTTCTGTAATAATCACAAGCTTCTCTCTGTTACCTCTTCTTATGTTCCTCAACTCCAAAAAATTACACATCTCCCTTCCTCTCCTCTGATCTTCTCATACTTTTGATCTTAGTTCTTACACACATGCACGCACGCATGTACGCACGCACGCACGCACGCACGCACGAGAGGATTTGTTCTTGGCCTCCCTCTAGCCTAACAGCAGAAGCACCAGCAGTCTATGACAAAAACATTATCCTTCTGGTGCTAAACAATCCAATAAACCTCTCCACGGGGAAGAACTTAACCTCTCCTCTCCTCTGATGTTGGCTTCTAGACCACGTGACTGCTGCCACAGTAAATTCAAATCATTAGTCTTCTCACTCCGCCATCGCACAGGGAAGGAAAAAAAAAAATCTGCCTCTATTAGTAATGGAGACCTCGTCAGAGACCTTCCTCTGAGAGCCCTGCCTTCCCAATTCCCACAGGAAAAATCCCCAGCAAAAAACTAATTCTACTTTTAATAATCTGTCATCAGGACCAGAGGCAGTCATAAATTATGTGGGGAGCATGTGCGGGAGCGGGCCACGAGAGGGAACTCAGGGGGAGAAATCAAAGCCTGAGTTTGACAAACTTTGCTGAAGATAAATAATAACTTACAAACAGGATTAGTTGTAAAGCCATGGTTGAGTGCCCTGCCAAGCAGTTTCCCTAGCAGTCTATGCAGGATGAAGAATTTACAGACACACCTGTCATTAGCACCCCCTCCCCCCCTTCCTCCACACATCCTCTCTTTTCATTCTCACTCCCCCCCCGTCTCTCCCCACTGTCTTTTCAGTCCTGACAGACCCCCTTTTGCTTTTTCTCTACCAGCCAACAATGTTTGTGTTTCATCATTAACCCTCTTGGTTCCCTGGGACAGGTGCAGAAGGAGTATGAATATGTGGAGACGTGAGAAAGACAGCAACGTGGTTAAGAGGCAGTATTGGCGTACTGTGGCAGGGGAAATGGCCTCTTTCTCTCCCCTTAAGTAAATAAACAGAAATAACCATTCGCCCTCCCACGCACACACACACACACACACACACACACACACACACACACCAGAGTATTAATAGCAAATGGAGCCGGGATTTACCCTGAGAAGCTGATGAGACACCATCGATTGGGATGATTGGTTTCTGGGCATCTTTGTGTGCTCACAGCATAAGTGCGTCTTTATTCGGGAAAATGTCTGTAAACCGTGTGTGCGTTATGCGTTGTGTGTGTGTGTGTGGGTGTGTGTGGGTCTGTGCAATACAGAGTTGGCGAGTGAAGCAGCCAGTATGGGAAGTAAGGGCTATGAGCCGTGGGGTTGTTCTCACACTGTTTCCATGTCAATATTTGCTGGAACGATCGACATGCATCATAATTGACTCCCTCTATCAAACCGCGGCTAAAGGCCCATCTCCATCAGGTGACAGAGACCAGTCAGGTGATGAATCCCCCCCACAGACCTACCACGAGGGGAGGAACTGGCTGAAATAAGACAGGCATGTTCCCACAAGTCTGTGTCAAATCTCTATTGATTTAATCATCAACAGACACTCTCTTGGCTTACACAGCATAGAGTCAGCTGATGTGGTGCGAACTTTTTTTAACCTCAAAAGACACCAGGGAGAAACTTTCATCACAGATATTTTCTCTTGCTACATTATAGTAAAAGTATTTGGGAAGTGCATTGCATGTTTCATATTTAGATTAAAAAAGTTGTTTCCTTTCCTAGCTTTATTGCTCACGTGATTTAAAAAGGACAAAACTGGCAGTATTCTATAATTATTCTTTTTGTCAACAAATCCCAAGACCAATTTAAACAATGAATTGATCTTCAGTATTGACTATGTGTGATATAGCTTATTGCTCTATGCCAAAGACCTTCTTTGTAATTCAGAAACCATCATGGGATTTCTATTTCTGTTTAACCTTTCAAGCACCAGACTTTACAAGTGTGAGGAAGAGCCAGGTGCTTAAAACGTTTTACAGCAAAAAAAAAAGCAAACAACTACCACTACTATTGCATTTTTATGACTTTTCTGACATACTCTGACTTTTCAATTACTGTATTTGACATACGACACTACAGCTTTTCAATACACCTTAAATAGTCCTGACATTGCTTGTGGTGACAGTCTTTCCTGACGATGAACATGGGCATTGTGTTTTATTGTGAATCCAACGTACAAAGTCCTTTTGTCATAAAAAGTCACTATTGAGCTAAATGTGTGTTAATCGGCAGCTAAAAATAGTTCCCATCAAATGCACATTTTACTCCTGTTTGGGTAACGTTTGCAAACAAGTACAGTGCCCAGTTGTTTGAGGAAATGAGTAAGCCCCATTTAAAAATGAAAATACATTTGTAACCCGTATAATAAGATTTACATATTCAGTAGGAACGAATAGACTTGGGGCTGAGAGCCACAGACAGGGTTAGAAAGTCGGGACGAAATGAGAAAATGGTTATTTCATGGGACAATAATGAACATATGGAATAATACCAGCTTCAACTTTTAATTAAAACTGATTTCAATCAGCTGCAACTGGTTTCATACCTCCCGAAAATAACAAAGTGGTTTGTTCTAACTTCCAAATACCACCCTAAACACTCCCGTGCTTCTGTCTCATTGAGCCCAACATAAAGAACGCACCTCAAGCGTGTCCCATGAAAAACCCTGAGAAAATGCATACATGCAGTACTGGGATTTCAACCCTGCAAAGTCAAGTGCTCAATTTTCGCTCCATTCTCCAGCGATACCAAAGAAGCTCAATCATGCTGGGACAGTAATATGTATCAAGGACAGCTCACTCACTCTCAATTGCAGCTTGGTCTAACTGGGACCATGGGTAAAGCAGAAACTGGGTTCTCAATTCAAATGGGAGAGCGAGTAGGCCAGCCGGACTCTCCAACACGTCTCAAGGCTGATAGATTACCTACTGCACTAAGGACAAAGGGAATGAAGATGACTACTCTGCCAAAGCTGGCTACAGATGAGACATGCACGGCTGAATGACCATGGTACACCTCACCCATTTGTCTATGTGTTCAAGCTTTGCACTACGTATGACAAAAGAGTCCGTACGCTACACTATTGACATATAGTCTCACCTTTATATCGTGGAATATCTTGTTCCAACTTTCATTTTGAGTTAGATGTTGAGCATGTTAGAGCATCCATCAACTGGATTGGCCACTTAATGTTCCATACATGGCGCTATTTATTATACAAAATGCACTATGAGGGCATAAATCCAAATTAATGTCAGTCATCTTTGTCTCAAAAGTAAAACAATCAATCCAGTAAGAAGTCTAGGTATTATTTGTTATGACTTTATCTATGTAAAAACTTAAATAGTAATACACAATACATACAATGGAATACTTTTGCAAGTATTTTGTTTGACATTGGGGGTTTATTCGGTGCATAAAAGGCATATAATTCTGCGAGCCAGCTATTTCTTTGCACTGAGTACATGATGTGCCATCCTCAGAGATTAACCTAGATGTTCTTGAGGCCAGGTTCACTTGTATCTGAGCCACAGTCGTATATTACAATGCAGCTGAGGTGGCAGTGGCAGTAACTCATTCTTTTCTATTCTATTCTGCCTCTGCATATTCCACAAAGCTCCCGCTGCTCTGCACTTAGAAGGTCACCTCTTTCATCAGCTATTCTATTTGCATTCCAAATCGTACGTACATGAAAAATGTGCCACTGAGTTTTTGCGGCGGCTCTTCGAAGGCAGATTAGATAGAATTTGCCATACAAACCTTATGCATGCTAACCTTTGCAGATGGCCCCACTATTGTGGAGAAATGGATTGCCTAATAAACCATATCATCCGACATATTTGCCGCTTGGCTGACCAAATAGAGGCTGTGTTTTTTGAGCAAATTCCCTTTGTCAAATTTGTCAGCGTTCATGCTGGCGTTTTAGGTTTGGGTCACAGAGAGGAGGAGGCGGGGTCTTTAGTGTATCAGGTTAAAGTGCAGAGCAATTTGGACTGTTTCTGAAAATGAGACAATTTTTCCACAAGATTTATTTCATCAGCGGGAAATATTTCCTCGGCTCTCCATTTGTTTGTTGTGCGTGTCCTATTCCATTCTCCCCTCACAAACCTTACAACCTGCAGTATTTGACATGTATTTCAACACTACTGGATAATTGTTGGCTACTTATTCCACCTGACTAATTGAGACAAACAGTATATTGTTAATAACAATATGTTAGCACCCTTGGTGTCAGTTGCATTATCTTCTGCCTTTTCTTTTCTCTGTAGGACACATTATGCGCAGTCCTACTTTATTTTACATACCGCCTCTTTGATTCGATTACCATTTGGACCGTTAAATCTCCATGAAGCGGTTGTTTCTACAGCTCCATCAGCTATTCTGACATTCATCTCTATCATTCATTATTGAATTCCCAACATAATTTCACTTCTATCTACAATTACTGTTGGGCTGTACGGCAGTGTAGAAACAATGCTACTTCTAAACCTTGCAAGGTTTTCACCAGAAATCTAATTTCACAGCGGAGCCCTAATTCATCGCTCCCAGAAAAACCTCTTTCATCAAACTTTGCATATGAGCAGCCAAGTGATGCACAGGCTCTTAACGGCATGCTTTGCCTCCTTTGGTGAGTTGGCCAACCAATCCATCTTCCTGAGTGTGCTCAGAGCCGAGGAGTGGGCAACCGATGCTCCCGTCACCGGGCTCCTGCGGGAGATGGATTGGGGCTCCATCACCCACCTCCAGTCCGGTACCAGCCCAGTGGCACAATCTGGACCTCAGCGCTGAGAGCCACGTGGTGGGCCTTGTGGGGCTCTATGAGGGGGCTATGAGAGGCAGCATGGAGGATGCTGTGTCTCAGTCACTCATGTAGAATCCAGATCCTCTGCTCCACGGGAGACGGAGCTGGACCTCCTGTTTGTGTTCCACAGAACAGAGTGAGGGCGTCCAAGTCATTGCCTGCCTGTGCAGTTGCTAATGCGGGCATTTTGTCTATGACAGAATGTCACGCAATAATGTGATCATCAGCAAAAGAAAAGAAAACTTACTGACATACTGACTTGTTTAACATATTAAAAGGCATAAATTGCAATCTACTGAATAAATGTGTGACCTCCATCTTAAATCATGTCCTTCACTGGCTATTAATCACTGAACTGTCTGACGGGACAACAAATACAATAAATGATAGCCCTGATTCCTCTTAATCTAATACGTCTTTTTAAATGTACATCCGCCCTTAAAATTGCTTGTCCTTCATCTGGAGGAGGAGTTTTGTTTCATCCCCTTGTATCGTTCATCATGACTGGCTTTAAAACTGAAGTGAAAGCTTCTTTTATTAATCACAAAGAGCTCAAGTCAAGGCTTTGCACTCCGTCGCTTGCATCCAATTTACAGCGGCGATAATTCATGCTATGCTAAACATTTCTTGTAAAATGTCACTTTGTGTTTGTAATTAATTTTTAAATTAATAAGCAAGATCTTTGAGTTATGGCGTCAAACCCTTTACCTTGGTCGCTAAACAATGCATCAAGGTGCCACCTGGAATGATCGAGACGATAATAAGAATGCGAGTGTGGGAAGAGACGAACACTTGGCAAACTTGGCAGGTTGTTTCATAGTAGAGTAATGCAACACAATTACAGATTATCTATCTCTTCTCTCTTATTTTAAAAACTTTGAGAATAGAAAACACTAACATGGCTTCACTCTCCTCTCCTGCATATTAGCACCATCACTCACTCTGTCTTCTTTATCTCACCGCTGACCAGGGTGGCCTGGCCCATATGATTGCAAGCCATGCTTCCAAGTAGGAGGCTGTGTGTTAGGTTACCTCCAATATGAGGTATCATGTATCCCTCATATAGTGCAAGCTATGGGCCCTTGATCAAAAGGAAACTAAAGAGCGGGGGGGAGTCAAAATGAGAGGAAGAGACAGAGTGTTTCTGTGCCCCAAGAGCTCGGACACAAGGGCAAATACACCTGTCACATGCCAAACAGGTGCATACATCTCCGCCTATGAATCAGCCCTATTCCTTTAACTTCAAACTTTACTTCTGAGCTTTACATAGAATGACATCAGAGATGCTTTGGGATGTTGATCAACGATGCTATGCTTTATGATGTTGATCAAAGATGCTATTATAATGTCATCTTTTCATTTCAGGGTTTTCCTTTGGTACAAGTAGCCCATCTCCGCTCCTTCAGTGCCATTGATGGCAACATCCATAACCTGTCCTCTGATATTTCATTCCCATACGGGCGCCATGAACCTAAGATGTAATCGATACACAGACACACAGGCCTCCTGTGTTATTACAAGGGGGACAATGTCTGCTCAGCTTCCCGTGCCGTTACACAGTTCAGGCTTCCAATTAACCTGAGCGGATCCCCATGCCAATCACACAGGGCTTCTATCGACAAGCCGCATGAAAAGAATAATGTTGTTAGGATGATGTAGCTCACAGTAGGAGGGCTGCTTCTCCCCCCCCTCCCACTGCTGACAGGGATGAGTGTTGTAGTCATTTATCACCTCCTCTCTGGTCGCTGAGGGGCCAAACGGGCCTGCACGCCTCTCACACCCTCCCTGTGCCTCATCGGACCATGATCTGAATAAGTCTGATTACAATGACAATGCCAAGAAATTAATCTGAATTTCATTGTGTGAGCAGGACTGGCTCTGCAGCATTCACAGCCAATGTTAAACAAACATCCTTGAATGGACTCTGCAGTTCGATGGAGCCAATCGGTATCTCGGACAAACTCATGTTGTTTGTAGGCCCGTCATAGCTGTGTAAATGAAATAATTTACCCTCTTTCTTATTCTTTATCGTTTTTTTTAATGGTATGCTAGATGAATGAAGTGTGAAGACATCACACAGGTATGATAGTAATACAATCCAAAACAGCAGTTGTGAACATACCTGTGTATTTGTCAGCAGTGACACTTTTTATAAATCCCGTCTGAAAACAGATGTGCTGTAACTGTTGGGCTGGGACGGGAGATCAATCCATTCATTTTTCCCACGTCTACTGAGAGACAACATACAAATTGAGACTGTATCTAAGTTACAATAGCAGCCAAGTGTGGCCTACTAGGATTTCAGGAGTGATTGAGAGTGTGTTTAGATGCTCAGGGCCAAACTCTAAAAGCACTGTTACATTGACAAGGCCGATGCAGAGAAAGAATGCCTCTCTACATTTACTCCCCCTTTTCTCGGGCTTTGCTTCCACTGGCGACTTTGATATTGATTATTGTGAAACGAAAATCTGCTCAAGGAGCACAATCATTAAGACAGATGTAGTTCCACTCAATGCCAAACGCACATAGACCTGAAATTCTCAGTTTCACATTTTAGAAGATACACCAGTCCCCTATGCACTTTACGTCTATACAAAACAATTGCTTGTAAAATACTTTATAGAGTATCCAAATCTGTCCATTTGGGATTTTTTTTTTGATTAAATAAAATACAAAAACATACACGAGCAACTGCAAAACTGATGGAGAAAGTATTCAGATCATTAACTTCTGCAATACTCCATTACAAATAAAAGTATGAAATTATGCAAAATGTACTAAAAGTACTGAAAAATGCCCCCTTAAGAGGATTATACTATTATATATTGTATTACTGCATTATGATTACTGATGTAAGTAGCATTTTACTAAATGGTTGAGGTGAAGCTAGTTTTATCTATTTTATATACTTTTGGGTAGTTTTATCCATAACGATGCGAGTAAACTAAAGCCATTAAAGTGTGTCAAATAAATGAGTTGTTGAGTATTTTGTTTTTTTTCTTTATAATGCTCAGAACAAAGCAAACCCCAAGTGACCGAAAAACTGCAAAAAATCATAATAAAAAACGAACCGTGGGCTTCTTGAAGTATTAGACCACTAGTAGAAAGTAGCGGGACATGGAAATACTCAAGCAAAGTACAACAAATTTCCACTTAAGTACAGTACTTGAGTAAATGTGTATATATAATAAGTATAACTCACATGAAAATCAAACGAAAGAACTTTCCACTTTCTGTCTTCGCCATCTTCAGAAACTGATCTCAGTCTTGGCACAGTTGCCATTAACGTCTGAGGACAAATCATTCCTGTCTGTCGAGGTTTAACCTGAAGTGGACAGTTTTAAATTACAGTGCAAGTTCAGTATATCATCACATTATAAAGATCCCTATACTGAATTACGATTTTGGGACATATGGAAAAAAATAGACTACATCGGATGTATATGATGTACGTTATTATGAACAGCCAAAACTTTGCACATAACTGTGATCAATTTTCTTGTTTAGCACAGACTCTGACTTGCGGATGTCATTGCAGATTTAATGTGGCCCCATACCTTTAAAACTTTCCATTTGTTATGTTTGGTCATCCCATTAGTTGCCATTTATTATCATTAGTGTGATAGAAGCCTCTTCCTTGCAGAAGCAGGACGGGAAAAAACTCTACATTTTCACATTAGACAGAGCTCCACTGGTGCGTCAGATTAATGTTCCTTTCACAAAAACAGAAAAGGTAGATGGAACATCAACTTCAGGAGCATCACCACAACTATTACATTATGCTGTCGGTTTTATTTGCTTATTTCCTCGTTGGTTGGCTAATTCCTACCGTTTTTCTTATGACGTTTAGAATTATAGCGTGTCTTTGGTCTAAGTGCATATTAAGAACCTGTAATTGATGCTTTGAATAATTGGTGACCGTATAGCCATCAGTTAAGCTATATTCAGCCACAGGTTAAGGAGCTAGTGGTTAACAACACCTCAGATTTCAGCAAAAATCATCAAATTATTCTTTACTGAGGGATTTCACTGATTTGACCAGTAATTGTTCAACTTTTAATATTTGGTCATGAAACAATGTCAAATTCACTTCAAACCTCAAGAGAGGAGAGTGAAAAACTAAAAAGCATCAGTTTAGAAAGAAAAGAATGTCAAGTAACAAGTTTTGGAAAACATTTTGTAACCATGACTGAATAGTATCGGTCTTGTTGAAGGGGGCAGGTCTGGACGTGACCTCCTCAGGTTCATGTCCCTGTCCTGCCCAGCGTGAGTGATAAGTAACAAGGCCCCCAGCGAGCAAGACAGGTGTGTCGCAGATTCACTCTGTATTACACCGTGATTAATGGTTTTGTTAATGTACTCATGGCAGTAATAGAAGTCTCTCACGACTAACCTTGCATAAAAATGCAAATGAATAGAGACAAACTGCGGAAAAAACACAATGGGCAGGGCTAAGCCCAGAAGCCTTGGGAAGTGGGTGTGCATATTTCTTTATTTCAGGGAGAACAACTTAAAATTGTAGATTATCCCTTGTTGTGCTGGAATAATTAAAGATCAGGAGCCTTCATGGGAATAATTTGGGTTTTAAGCAAGGCCAAATATAACTAATCATATGAAGCCTCTTCAAACTACTATTTCCGAGGTCAAAAATGAATCTTTAACATTAAAGTGTCTTGTTTTGAACACATTTAAAACAACTGTTTATACAAATCTGAATGATGATGTGCATGTGTATGAACCGTGGATTTATAATCACTGTAGCATATATAATAAATATGTTACCCACAGTTCCGAGATGAAGTTGCTTAGGAGATATAAGACTGCAGTACACTGTAACCGTATTTTTATCTTTACTAAGAGAAGTAACTTAAATGCAAATCCACAGTCTTCAGCTGAGCATTTACATGGAATAATAAATATTTCAGAAGTTTACTTGACTGAGTACATCATGATTGCTGAGGCAGTCTGTTCGTCAGTAAGTTTTTTTTCCCCTCTTTTATCATCATAAATAATGTTGATTAATTAGCAAGTCAAAACCACTGAGGATAATCCATGTAGAATATATCACTGTCAGGAGAACTGTTGAATATTGCATTTACACCAGGAGCGTTTTAATTACAGAAATCTTAACATATTAATTAGGACACTGAAGGAACAAAGCAGTTGGAAGTTAAGACCTGAAAAATAACTTATGGACCTTCGAAGAATTTTAAATACAGCTTTTGGCGCTCTCTTATTTATGTCAGTAATTTCATAAGTATATCAAAACATGAGAAGTATAGCTTCACCTCTGCTGTTTTAGGTTTGGCTTCTCCTTGATGAAAAGATAATTTAATTATATCCGTCAAGTCAACTCCTAACTTTCTTTTATGTTATGCATTATGAGTTTGTCACTCGTCATAAGATAAATCCAGCAGTGGAACAAGTACAAGAATATTGTACTCAAGTAAAATAACTTAAAGACTGTAGGTTACTAAAAGTAAAAAGTAGATCAGTTAAAATGTAGGAGGGAAATGGTGACATATGATACTATTGATAGATTAGAAGAACATCTTTAAGCTACAACATAGATTTCATTAATGTCAACAAGTGGAACAACATCAGCAACAAGACCCCCTCTGTCAAAACCATCAGACGGGCATCTGCAGTCTCTGCATACAACTGATTATCAATTATATAAAGATACAATTGTCTTGCAGTGTGGCCTCACAATAATTAACCAGAAACGAGACAAAACTCAGAGAATAAAACAAAAACAACAATAAATAAAACGAGACTTCTTCTAGAATCAACAGAAGAATAATGAATCACCAAGGCAGACAACGTCGACATGTAAACAATATAAACTCCAAAGCTGCTGCGGCCAGTAACACATATTACAGCGAAGAAGCGACACGCACCGCGAAGCGCGCACACGCAACTAGCGGCGTGTTGTTGCACTCACCTGCCTGAACAGCACCGGAAGTCCTCGGCGATAATGCTCCGAGTCCTCTCGGCCCCTTCCGGCTCCACTGCGCTCCTCCGATTCAAAACGTTTTTCAGCTAAAATGAGATGAACAGTCACAATCAGCAGAAAGTCCTCACACACCTCACTGAACGTAGAATATCCTCAGTGAACGCTAGAAGCCCGTGCTGCAGGAACCACCGGGAGTTAGCATTTTAAACCTGCCCCAAGTGTGCAGGTCACCAACATCGTGGGTCTGGCACTTAGCGGGCTCGCCGGTTAATTAAGATAGATGCAAAATATATAGCCATGCACTATAAGGTAAACAATAAAGCGAACTACAAGCATACCCCATGTGCGATCCTTAATTTGATGAAGCTTGAGATCTTAGCCCCGCCCCGTGAACTCGAACCCTCGGCCAGAGAACGCAAATATTTCTAAAGTATCAGTTCCGGATTGAAGACTGTTTCCTGTCTGCGCAGACACACTTTATAGCTTCTTCTCTGGTGATGGTATTTCTTCTATCTTTTGTTGTTTATCAGGACTTTTTCAGTAACTTTTTTTGTTTTTACTCTGTAACAAATGGGATGTAGCAAAGTAGCCTATTGGTTAGTTCCACCCTTAATCTAATCTGGCACAATGGTTAAATCTTTTTTTTTTTATTGTTATTTTCATAAACTCCCAATGAAATACACAATTCTGTTAGTTCTAAGTTACATCTCTTTAACCAGTGAATGTATTCAACAATTTAAATCAGAGGTTATTTACAGCAGGGTTTCTACTAGAATGAAAGAAATGGTTGCAACTCTCTCGGTCTAAAAGGCCTAACTCATATTGACGGGTTGTTTTGTAATAGGTCTGAGTTTAGTCTTCTTTCCAGGCTCCAAGAGGCATGTTTTACTGCTTTATGAAGCCATGATACACTCATATCATCCTTTATGAAGCCAGCAACCAGCCTTCCAACACACAGGCCCATCAGAGCCAATCCCATCAGAAGGATGTGGGGCAGAGATGAAATCGGGCTCTTTAACTCCCTGTACCGTAACATGCTAATGCAGGACAATGACTCGCTCATTGCCTGCTATTATGGAATATACTGGAGGCCCAACATGAGGGCTGTGACAGAAATTATGGTATGATACATGAAAATGCAGCCTAGGCCTCTTACGAGAGCAAGAATCCAACTTTTGCTGTCAGGTGTGGTGTTGTTGAGGAACATCCTTAGAAGTTGGAGATTAAGATCGATGTCTTACATTGCTGTTATTAATATATTGATGGTGCTGTCAAAAACATTACAAATAACGTTTTTTTACTCTATCTTGATACATTAGCCCAGGTAATTGATGAAAATCCTATAAAACTCCTTAATGTTTTCCCCCTTACAAGCTATTTGTCTACCATCTGCTCCACTTAGAGCTCCCCTGGGAATGTTCATGTTCGGTTGAAGAAATCACTGCTGATGAGAGTCATGGGTGCTCGCAAGTTGAGTTTAGTCACTTAGAGAGCATCATATTCTGTGCACTATAGATATTTTTTCTAATATTCACCATGAAATGATAATTAAGCACAAATGTACACTATCAGATATAATTTCAACACTTTAAAAGTGTCTTTATGGGTCCAAACCACAATGTCAATAAACTATTTTCAAAGTGTTTGCCACTATAGTGAAGTTACCACTGACTGTTCAAATGTAATACTCCTTGACACTGTCAGTTGTTGCTAGCTTTACTCAACACTAGTGTGTTTTGTGAGAAATGAGCTCGCTACAGAAACTATAACTGCTACCTCCATGTTAACACTATAAGGGTTGTATATGGTTTTAATACAAATGTCTCAAAAATCACATCTATTAAAACACACAGTGAACGTAAAGTAAACTGTTTTTGTGTTTCAACACATTTAATTAAAACATGCAGGACATGTAGCAATATTTGTCCACGGTCAGACATTCAAATTCTATATTCATGATAAATCCAGTATGTATAAATAAATTAAGTAGCATGAGTGAACCACATTAATCCTGTAAATATTGTGGACTCTGTGGACCAACGTTTTTTTCAGTCCACCAAACTCAACTTTAGATTTGAGAGGTGTTTAACTTTCTGATTGTATAATTTAAATAGTCAACAAGAGCTAATGTCATATTAGATATACTGGAAGAGTTGTGGTGTCAAAGTTCAAAATAGGAAAATAGAATTGAAAATATTTAGCTTTCTCCCAATCTGGAACCTTTTGTGAGATAAAGCAGATACTGCTGTTAAATCACAACAAGCAAGACAATAATACAGAAATACTTGTTTTACTTAATGCAAAGGGAATGGAGGTCCAAAGAGAATGGTTCCCTCATGGAGTTAAATTTCATGAGGTTTAGTTCCATGGTGAAGGTGGGAGTTAACCAGTGTTTTAGATATTCAGTTACATTTCAGAGAGTTACAAAACATCACAATAACACTGTCAAGGTTCATTTGAAGAAAACACCTTTGACATCGTATTTTATGACAGAATTTAATATGAAAGATTTCACTCAATCCAGATTCTCCAAATTAACTCTGCAAATTCTGAGATGCTCCGAACACAAAAAATATACAACATACATTTGATCTAAAATATGTGCTTATGTGATGAGAGGAGCAGCAAAGTAAGGGGGGGGTATTTAATCTCTCTGTAATCATGACAGGCGTTGATGTGAAATGAACTGTAGCCACTCTCCTTGACCAGTTGGCAGTGGTCAGCGGTCCACATCCAGGAGACTAGATTGGATTTATTGCTACTGGGCCAAAGGTAACAAATACATGCAATATCAAGGCGGAGATGGATGTCATCATCACTGGATGGATTTTGTGCCCATCACGAGGGGCAATCACATGGAATAGATTGATACTGCAAGCAATACTTTTATATTAGGCTTATATATCTTAACTGCACAATGTTCTTACAAGAAGGCAAAACAGGAAGTTGTTGAACAAAGCAACTCTACAGACAAAGAGAGACAACTTTAATCTGAAATATTTCACATTTCTTCTGTTCATTCATGACTTTTCATCATTTCTCTCACTAACTTTAAATGTGATAATCAAAGAATCAGACAGGTCAAACTCTGACTTTTGTGATTACTCGAGAACCATTATCGCCCAGAGGTTTCAGTTGGCTGAGGTGGAAATATCTTCATCTCATCAGCAGGGTCGGCCGAAGGTTCCTGGGAGTCCTCGGAGAGATGAGATGAGGTTAGGAGAGGTCATGTAGAACAGCTTCGGTGTGACAGCAAATCAGAGGCCACCCCTCCGGATGGAGTCACGTGAAACAAAAGGAAACAAGGAGATGAAACACAAACACAAACCTCTGTGGGCAAACTCCATCACCTTGGAGCTTTCTGCAGCACCGGTGACTTATGTCCACAATACAGTGTCATACATTCAAATAATTTGACACAATTCACAATGTTCATTAAACACTATGATTTCATATTTGCTTGGTCTTTTTGTTGTTGTTATTCTTCTAAGTTGGGCTCCACAGATTCTCTTTATTCTAATCTTGTGATAGGGAAATAAAGAAAGCCTACATATATATTTTAAAGTGTTTGGTAATAGATTTTTAATGTTCATTTGTCTATGCCCCGAAGGCTTGGATCTTTGACATTTGAAATAATTGTTGTTCGAAGGATCATCACCAGGGGAGGGTTGTGAATAGTGTAGGGACGATTTGAGTAAATGACTGTGTCAGCCTGTTTATTTGGAACATGATTGCCTGGGGCGCTGCCGCAGGACAGCTATTAGAGGGTCTGGCCATAAAGAGATAGAAAGAAAAGCCCAGCGATCACCCAAAAGTTAGCACTTAATGTGACAACTTATCAGACAAAAGCTCCCCACAGAGAATGTGGAAATGAGAGAAAGGGAGGGAGGGAGGGAGGACATCATTGCCCACAGACAGAATTGCCAGATAATATAACAAATAGTACGATGAAGAAGAAGAAACTGAATTATAATCACAATTATCTGAAGTGGCTTCAGTGTCAAAGATCACATGTCTATTCAGAGTCCCAAGCATCGTCCCATATGTCTTAACATATTGCACAAAGCTGTCCAATCCATGTTGGCCTGAGGGGAAGCAGGGAGCAGAGGCCTGTATTTAATTAGATGACACTAATACCTCTCGCCTATGGCACGGCCTGAAGTGGTAGTGGAGGGTTTTTACTGCCGTCTGTAAGAGCTGCTAAATAAAAACTGCAGGTCCCAGTGGGCCTGAGAGGATGCATGTCACTCCCAAGATGTAAACACAACAGGAAGAAACTGAAAGAATTAGGGACATAAATATATAGAAATAGGTTGGTTGAAGAATTGAAAGAGGTAAGGAGGATGCGTTTAACACAAATAATGTTAGGGTGTTTGTCGCTGTTATACAGTCATAATCAATACGTATAATTCTATCATACCATCATTATTATCTTTATTTATTTTCTTTCTGTTTTTTCCCCCCGGTGTTGTTTTTCATCTATTTAGTTAAAGCGTTGTGTAGACTGATTGGTTAGATTTTCTGCTTATTTTGTGTGGATCTTGTCATTTATTTTTGCTGTATTTTTCTAAATTATGAGGTTCATTTTTCCCCTTTTTGTTATTGTTAGATTTTCTCCTAATTTTAAGAGGAGGTCCACTGTATAAGCCTGCGGCTTATTGACCTCTCCTGTCACATTCTCTTTTTTTTCACTATCTGGATCTAATTTTATGTTTGTGCAAAGAAAATGAAATATAAACAAAGCAGTGATCAAATGGAAATTGCAGCTAGGTAGTTACAGAGAAAGCAAGAAATGTTATTTTATCACTGTTATTGCAGGCAATTATCTACATCCTTGGTTAGCTAACCCGAGGTAACAATAACTGAAAAAGAAATTATGATTCCTCCACAATGGAGGACAAGAAGCACTAAACACAAATTATTGCTAAATTTTTGTTTCTTACTAACTGTAAGAGGATGCTCACTCCCCTGCAGCCAAGTGCTAATTGCAACACTTAGCCAAAGTACTAAAGATACATTTAAGGCTTGTTCTTCTTCTCCAACAAAAATGACGTTTTGTTTACAAACTCCATGTTGCTGCAACAATCGAAACCAATGAAAAACCTCCATTAAAAGGCACAGACATGTTCAGAAAAGTGTCCTCAGAAAGCTCCCAGCATCACAGGTCTCCACGACAACTCCGGCCCGGCCGAAGAATGCTTGTAATCTCTTCTGGCAGGAACGGATCCTGTGGCTCAGGCCGACTGTGGAGTGGACAGTGCTATTGTTGCTTAAAACCTCAAAGGAGAGAGGAAAGATAGGAGGGCAGGCAGGAGGCGGAAAAGAAAAGACTGGGAGGAAGAGGGATCTGGAAGCAGTTAAATATAGTACAGGGATGGATGGATTAACGGTGCAGAGTTGATGGTAACGAGCAGGTAGCATCTTCCTTTAATCCTCCTCACGAAGCTCACCTTTTCCCTGATCTCCTGAGAAGACCGTTGTTATCCTGATATCTGCCTATACTGCAGTAATATTTCTTAAATAGTTTGTGGATTTTTCGTCAAATATGTTATGAGAAAACTATATTTGCATGTTCCTGTTGCCCGTAAGGTGCTTTGATATGGAGAGGATGTGACTGTCCTTTCTGTCATTTTTTGTCATGGATGATGCGCTGGAGAGGAAGAGTTTCAGTACAAAGATAGAGTATGTGTGTGTGTGTGTGTGTGTGTGTGTGTGTGTGTGTGTGTGTGTGTGTGTGTGTTTGGAGGAGTCTGAGGGGGTGGGATCAAGTTTTTTTTTTTAGAGATTATGCTAAATCAGTGCCAGTCAGAAGAGGGGGTGGAGCAGAAGGCCAGACAAAGACTGAAGAGGATGCTGCCACTGGCATTTAAATGGGCAAGAGGGTGAGGGATCGAGAGAAGAAGCAAAAGGAAGAGAGAGAAAAAAAAAAAAAACAAGAGCGGGAAAATGCATTCAGTTTCTCCAGCATGGCAGACACTTTTTTTTCTGGCTCCTCAAACAGATGCTGAGGCAGATGGTGGTGAATTAACAGAAGATGGGAGAAGAAGAAATGAGAAAGCCTAAAACGGGCCCATGGAGGGCAGACATTAAAAGATTGTGTGTGTTTGTGTGTGTACACACATAAGTGTCTGAGAGTGTTTGTGTGTGTGTATATGTGTGTGTGTGTGTGTGTGTGTGTGTGTGTGTGTGTGTGTGTGTGTGTGTGAGTGTGTGTGTGTATAGGAGCACAGGTCCAGGGGAGAGGCTGTTAAACAGTATCTCAGCTGGGAGGACTAAAGAGGATGGGTGGAGGATTCCCAGTCAGAGATAGAGCTCGCGATAATAATCACAGGCGTGAAATTACAATGCTGATATTTGTTGCACCCCAGGGTGTGGTGTGGTGGGGCTACCGGAGCTTGGAGGGCCCACATATCACCAGAGGCCTGCGCTGGCTGGCGGTCATCAATGATCAGAAGAGCGGCCCCTCGCCCACACCTCTGCCCACTGTCCAAATCATTCAGCAGAATCGCTTCACTTGTGGAAAAAAAACAATTTAACATAAGCACAATATAACATTTATTTTACGGTTTGCATTTACAGTTTTGGTACCATTATATTATATCAATTGTATGAAAATTCAGATGTTGTATACTGACAGTTATATTAAATGTGCAAATATTATTGCAACTATTATTCTCTACAAAAGAAACCATAATAGTAGGAGGATGAAAGGAAATGTGAGTCATTAATGTTTGACATGTGTATAGAGCTGCAAACCTAAATAAGTTGTAGTCCAATTGAAATGTTGAGGAAGTTGAACAAATTGTCACAGGTGACCAAACTGACCATGTCGAGTTACCATGACAAACGTTTGCAGTGTATTTCAATGAATTGCTGCTAACCTCTGTTAAGTTCTGTGTAACAAGCAGCACTTTCCTGCCTGTTCAGCCTGTTTAATGTGAAATCAGAAGTAGAAAAGGTGTCTGAATGTACTTCAGCATGAATATCCTCTTGGCCAGGAGCCAAGCTCTGACAAGATATGACACCACAATTTCTTCCATCTACTCAGTGAAGGGGGGGTTGAAAAAAAGAAGCTCATTTTCATGTCCATCATCTCCTGCTCTTGCCACTGCATCTGTGAAGGCCCCCTCCGCCTCCCCTATTTCTGGGGTGAAAGTGAAAAGTAGATGTGTTGTCAGGGCAAAACTGATAATGGCAGTGAGACACAGACTGATCCCAATTGCCCTGCTTTCAGCCCCTGCCACCCCCGTGCTCCCCGCCACTAAAGGGTCCACTGACAGATGGGACGGGGCATTGTGGGACTGAGTGCTGAGTTGGCATAAAAAGCCCACCAAATCTGCCTTTTTCCTGGCATCGGAGGTCTGCACAAATAGTTTACTGTTGGGATCATTGCTGTCTACATTTTGCCTTACATTCATCATGAGCATGAAACCTGAAAAAAAACCTTTTTTTTTAATTAGCAATATTTACATTTCAGCAGAGATATCATGGATTTCTTAGAAGTTGAAATCAGTATGTTGAAAAGTGAAACTGGTGATTTAAGTTGGCAAAAGCTTCATTGCTCATGAATTTATGTTGATACGTTATGGCCTTTGACTCCCTTAGGTATCCCTTTTTGTTTAATATTCCTTCTGATTAGCTCCTTATCAGCGATAGGATACACAAAGCTGCATTCCAAACTTTGACTGAGTCTGGGACCAAAGCCAGTCGAGCACAGTACCTCTACTCTACCCTAATGTGTTTATTTTCAGCCATTTGTAAAGTAGCCAGGTAGCCTACAGTGCACGGTGGTTATCACTTCACAGGCCCATTTCATTGAGGTAATCTTCACCTCTCAGCAGAGGGACAGATAACTCAGGGGATCCATCACCAGAAGGAGCAAAAAGTGAGGGTCATTATAATGTCATCACAAGTTACCAAAGTCCCAGAGATTGAATATTGTCCTCTGGAGAGCAGATAGAGGACATGAAAGGAAGAGAGGAGGGACAGTTATAGAGCGAGAAAGAGACATGTTGACAGACAGGAAGTGAGAGGAGGAAAATACTTGGAAATAATAACATATTACAATAGCATACTTATGCAGAACCATGTTGCATTGGAACAGGTAATGTATAAGCTGCCTGTTAGATTTATACCAGAGAGAATAGGCTGGTAAAGATGCACTTTATCTTTAGACATGAAAACAGCCCTTCTGCTCTAGCACAATCCCAGCAGTGGCTGGTGGGAAATTGCTGTTTTTACATTTCTGTATTATTTTCCCATAAGGAATATGGATAACAAATGAAATATTCAGCCCCATTGTCTGATTTATTCCTTTTATTATCCACAAATATCAGCCCAGCAGTCAAAAGATGCCTCACCACATTCAGGGGGCTCTTCCCACTTGGGGTCTGACAGCCTATCAAGTCTCCTCGCTGTCTCCTCGCTTAAACAGGTCAGGATTGTGTGAGCGCTCCAATATGTTATACTTTAAGGTTTTCACCATGCACGATCACTAAACAGAAATCGAAAATTACTGAGGAAAAATTCCCAGCGGTATCGTTGCGGGCCCCTGTGCCAAAACTGTGCATATACCACTTGAGATAAGAAGTCAAATAAATAATATTAAATCCACATAAGAGCCACAGACACTTAAATAATGGGATGTTGTTCCTTATCCCTAACACGTTCCTTTCGATCCTGCTGCAATAAAAGCTCCCGCGTTGTTGTGATGTCTGCTTGCAAAGCAGGAGAGACACAGATGCCCATTACAGCGCCGTCCTAACACAATGAGTCTCATCAGATATTAGTAATTGACCATTAATGAACTCCCTATGATAGCCCACTGAGGAATACACACAAGGGCCCTGGGGACCACAGGGCAGCGGGGTAAAGGGCCTCACAGCATTAACATACTCCCAAGGCTACAAGAGGCTTTTAAATGGCCAATCAATAAAGAGCATTAGTTCATCATGCCCTCTGAGGGACCCTGGAGGTGTCTGTTGTGTGTTGAAAGGCAGCCCCAAAAAGGCTTAAACGGTGCAGTCGAGAGCCCCATTCTTTGGGAATGATAAATGTGAGAAACCAAACATGAGCTAAATGTGTTGTTTATGGGGGTCATTTCTTATTGTCCTATTCATTAGCGAAGAAATTCGCATCAATGTTGTATTTTATGGCAAAAAAAAGACACATTTACTAAAACTCAAGCTTTTCACCCGTGCTGCACTTTCCCAAAAGCCCTTGGTAATTTTCGAAGGCAAGACAACATCAATGTTTTAACCGCTACTGTAAAACCAGGACAAGGGCATCACAAATATCATGTGACATTTACAGTACATATCCCATTAGATAGCTATGAATAAAGCTAGACCTGCTCTGCACCGACCAGTTTTATTCTTAATTTTCTCATTTGTGTTATATGGCACAATGAAATGGATATCATTACATAGAATAGCACTATCATACAAATACCATGCTGTGTCCTTGAAGGCGGCATAATAAATGCTTCATCACTGGCAACCAAATGGCAAGACAAATTTATGGCCACTGATCTCTCTCATCATCAGAGCAAAGTACTCAGTAAAATTTCATTGTAACTTCCAGGGAAATAAATAAATTTGCCCCCTGACCTTGAGGGAAAAAAAACCTCCCACCCATCCATCTAGGTGAGGGGGAGTACCTCCACCACTCCCCCCTCTCTCTTTCAATCACCTCAATACAGCTTACCTTCTTTGGCACTGTGTCCATACATAGATAGTAGGCTAAAGATAGGTGTCCCACCTTCACTCGCTTTACCTCCTGAGATTTGTGGAGCGTCTCTCTCTGTCTCCTCCGTCTCTGTTGAGACCTCGGCTCCCCTGAGGAGCAACAATAGACAGAAAGTGGAGTGAGAATACGGAAAATAGCAGATCAAGAGGGAGGGAACCAGGGAAGAAAGGCAGCGAGAGTCTAAAGCGAGAAAGGACGAGAAATGACAGAAGAGGAATATGCAGAAAGTCTAAGTTTAAATCAAGATAAAAGACAGAAATAGAAAATAATAGAGGGAACAAACCCCTGGACGCTGGCTCTCTCTAATGGAAACATAGCTGAGGGCTGAGGTGTTGTCAGCAGTCTGCCTGCGCACACTGACATTCCTGCCTGATAATCTGGCCTGCCATAAAATTAGAATAGCAAATACCCCACTGACAGAGATGCATGTCCTCCCTCTCTTGTGCCACCATAAAAAAACTCCTGCCGGTGTCTCCGAATGCCACAAACTTCAATTTAAATTTACAGCGCCGCAAAAGGAGAAGTGATATGCATTCAAAAATTTTAATAACCTATTAAGTTATGACTTCAATTTCATTTTATGAATATTTTCCTTGGGGAGCGCTGCCATCACCAGAGAAAGACAGCAATTTAAAAAAGATAAATAGTGCCATTAATCTATAACATTTCTTTCCCATTATTCTTGAAAATGAGAAGTTATTTTTGCTCAGATTGTCATATAATTAGCTCCTTATACTTGACTCACAAGCCAGAAAATGACCGTGTTCAAGAAATTTGAAGCCTGTCATTTGACTGAGAATAAAATCATCATTTGTCTTAATATATTGTCTGTCTGACAAGCAGTATTTGAAGTTGATTAGGTTTCAGTAGCTTTATTAATAACAACTGCTGGATCAGAGGGAGGTAAGTCCTCTACGTCTAGCGACACGCTGTGAGGTGGAGCTGCTGCAGAGGTCAGTAAGTCTCCTTCTGTTTTGAAAGATCGCTGCACTATAAATTCTCAGACGTCGTTTATAACCCAACATCGTGCTTTACTGCATAAACTGGTTTTAAGCCACAAAACTATTAAACAACTCATCACAACTCCACTTTGTAGAGGGTGAATGTGGGAGTGCAGCAGGGTATAATAGCTTTAATCTGTCTGTTGTTTGTCTCATGGGCATTAAACACCATCTTGATATGAGTGAGACTACAGTGCACACAGGAGGGGGTCCTCATAATATTTAATAGGTCATCAAAGGGAATGGGGGGTAGACTGCTGACATTTGCCTGGATAGTTAGGAGAAACCCCAGGAGTTGTCATATGACTCATTACCAGAGCACAGTCGACTTGACAGTCGGTTGCATCATCGTTCAAAGAGACTCTTGCAGAAAAATCATAATCCAACACACATAACTATTCAAGTCACAACGGACCCATTAACTAGCATGCGATTTTGATTCTTGTTTCCACCCTGAAAATAGAGACTAATCAGTTAATAAAATTCTATTACTGCCTGCGTGAAATAGACAGTGGCTGCCATTAGTGAGAAAGTACAGCAGCGCTTCCCACAGATATATATAGATAGCTTATATTTAGGCTCTTTCGCACCTCCTCGCACACAACCGCTGGTCAAAGATTAAAAACTGCAGCCCTACAACCCAAAGAAGATGAAGGGACCTCATTTGGAGGGGCAAGATTTTCCATAAAAGAAAAAAATGAACCACGGTGACTGTGCCAGCTGCTGACCTCCTCAGGCCTGCTGGACAGCAGGTGTCCGTGGAGTAAAAGTTCATGTGAACTCCAATATCTACTTTAATAACCCTTAGAGACATTTAAATATACATTAGAAATGCATGTCGTGAATAAAGAAAATGAATGTTTGTGCAATAATTGGAAAGAATGTGTCACTTAGAGTTTTTGGTTTACAGAACAAAACATTCCCATTGCTGTTTTGTCTGCTATTGTTTCCATTACATTATTAACCTACAAAAGGAGGTGAAGCTACAGTATATTTTATAATACTATCACAAAAAAACATAGTTTTTTCAAGTAATGATAAAATTACCACCACTAATCTGTCATTTAATCGTCCTGTTATTATCAAATTGAATGTGAAATTCAGTGTATAAGCACAGCAGGTCGTGCCTTTGAAACTGTTGTCATTGTTAACGTAAAATGAAACTAGTGAGCCATGCTGAACAGATAATCACCAAACCATCTGACAAGTAAATGTGTGGAAGCAATAGATGGAAAATGTGTGAATGAAGGTAAGTCTGTTTGTTGTCTTTTAAAAATACAGCTACCCTATGTACTTTCAAATTACGTCAGGTTCCATAGGATGGGCTCACAAAAAAACTGGCTTCAAGCCAATCCTGATTGATTGATTAATAAATAATATTTACTTCCTACTACTGTAAGCTTTTGCACAGTTGCATTTAGGAGAGTTACAGGCAACCTACAGGAAGCAGAACTTTGATCTATATAACTGGGATGTCTAAATGCCACGCAGCTGCCTGTAAACATACCAATTATACATAAACATTTGGAAACTGACCCTAAACGTCTTCACATTTCAACCCTGAAAGTTTTTCTTTGTTAAAAAGCAAACAAAACATGGACATTTCAAAAGAGAATTTAGCTGTCACATTCAAACTTTGGACAACCCCCATAGCCCTGCACAGAGCAGCACTACAGCACTTACATGCCCCTCACACATTGATTCCCCTCCCGAGGGCCCAAACCAATTTCTCTTGTTTTCAGACACTCTCCCTGCCTGAACCTGCAGTGGCCATCAAAGACATTCATCCATCCGCCCAGGATGACTATGACTGATCTTGCCACCAAACGATCAATTTGTATCCCTCTCTCATTCTCCTTCTTTCTTCTTCGTCTCTCTGTTGTTTTCTCTTCTCTTTCTCTCTGTCTCCTTCACTTCATTCTCCTGCTATTTTGTTGATGTGCAGAATATGATGAAAAAGTGAGAGTGCGGATCGCTTTGACACCGTGGCATGTGAGAGTAACAATGCAATCACTATTTGACCTTGGAGAACAACTAATTCACATGTTCATCTATCTATATTTTTGACACATGTAACTTTTCATCTCGGCGAAAGCCTACAGATCATTCATGCAAACATACAATAATAATTCTTCACAGGGTTTGATTTTGAAGTCTAGTTGATCTTTGACATGCTGAGACATCGATGCTTAGGATCTGTAGACAGAAAATGCCCTCAAAACTGCACTGTGAGAGTTCATTCAGACTGGCTTCAGAATGCCAGATTTGTTCAGCAGGATGTGTCTCTCCTTCATTCATTAAGCTGTAATTGGACGTGATTCTCACCCAGGAATGCAGCATCCTCAGATTCCTCCAAGGCATGCAAGGTGATGATGACAGTGTTAGAAAGAGCTGTTAATCCATCTTGTAATTGCACCGAGCAGACGGCAGGGTTGGTCGTGCCTGTGAAAAGGCTGTGGCGAAACATTAGTCACCAGACGTGAACAATAGGAGGCATTATGTTGTTGTGGTGCATCTGCATGTGCGATGAAAGCTTTTGTGTATGCATTTTGTGGTGGTGTGTTAAATCAAAGTGAATGGTGTGATTGTGTACATGTGATGCTGGTCTGTGCATGTATGTGGATGCTAATGTTGTTTGTGTGTGCATGGTGGGGTGTGTGTGTGTGTGTGTGTGTGTGTAGTGGGGGACCCTTTTCCTTGCTATTCACAGACAATTTGTAAAGCCGGCTGTTGACGCCAGGCCGAAGCCCTTGGAACAGCTGGAGCCCCTCCATGATTGATAAACGTGGCGGCGAGAACTTCATCTCTCCCTGAATGAAGACAAAGGCCCCACAATGCTCAGCCAGTGTGTTACGCCTGCCTGTCGTTAAGTGTGGACTGCGGACCTGCCCCGGTCCTCAGCTGGGGGAGTCGAGGTGCCAAGAGGGAGGTCAGGACCCAAACTAATTACCATTTTATGACAAAACGGTTCTTTTGTCGTCGTTATATAATTGATTTACCTTTCAAGAGGAGATCATTATGAAGTGGTTTTGGGAGAGTGGGATTAGACGGGGGCAAAAGGGGATTAGCTTCAGTTGTACATGTTCTCAATGTTATGAAGATGGACACAAGCATATATGTCTACAATCATAAACACAATAGTTAAAGAGAAATTATTTAAATTATGCATGTTTGAAGGATGAAAATTCTTAATAAAACATATTCGTCACACTTAAACAGATTAAAAAAAAACAGATATTACAATTGTGAATAAAATCATAGTGTAAAAAGTGAGGTTAATTAATATTGAAACAGTAGAAATGACCTCATGAGTGGACATGTGCTTTGAGCAGCATTGTGCAACCACCATGACAATGCGCATGATTAAAAACATATCACCAGCGTGTATTGATCCTGGCAGATATCGCCACATTTACCAAAGACAGGTTTAACAGAGATATGTTCAGAGGTTCGCTGCCATGTCGTAAACTTTTGTTTAGTTTGTGACCCATGCAGGACCAGGTCACTGAGTCAAATCAGGGCCAGATTTGTCAAAGTCACCATGTGGTGATAATCATTATATTTGGCTGTGATTAATCCCACCCACGGATTTGTTTCCTATGACTAAACATTGTAATGGAAATATGTGTGTCGTTTTGGATTTTTCCTTTTTCGATGTCTTACCAGTACAAGCTAGCCGGCTTTGAAAGAAGTGAGCTGCTATTCCTGGTATTGCTTTTGAAAACCCTAACTCGTACATCTATTAAATGCATTATTTGCTTTTATGTATAAACCCCTAGTTGCAAACATTTCCTTCTGTGTGAAACAAATGATGTTTGACGAACGTGTTCCCAACTTTCTTTGTTTGACTCACAGAGCAATGTAGCCTGGGTACATCCAACCCTGACCTATTTAATGGCTGGGTTCTGTTGAAGACCCGCCGCACAAATTGAAAAGTTTTCAGTTGCTAAGTGAAATGTATGGCTCTGCCTCCGGTCCAGAAAAATTGGGGATTGTTCTATTTTAATTCCAAACTCAATTTCAGACATCCTCCACGCTGAGACAAAGTGGATTTCTGGGCCATCCATTGCGCCGCGCTTGTCGACATTTCAGCTGCCAGGACACACAATGAATGAGTGAATATTGATGAACACAGAAGACGTACCCAGGCCATTTTTCCCTGTTATTGTTGGCGTGGAGGTGGGAAAAAGAGGAGAGGCGCCCTTTGGATCCCCCTGGGATTGAGGAAGCCCTCTCCATATTCAGAACATTCCCTGTGAAGTTCAGAAAGAGATATCAATCTCACTTTAAGGCTCTGGGCCTTCATTTGTTTGTGAGAGATGCGGAGCGCTGCTCAGATGACTGTGCCGATTCTTCAAATCCCACTTACAGTAGGAGTTCACACAAACACACACACATACACACACACACACACACACACACACACACACACACACACACACATACGCATATACATGCACAGCAGAGCATCTGCCACTTTCCTCACCCTGTGTGTCCCAGGCGTCAGTGTCTTCAGCGGTGGAGTCTGCACTGTGGCACTCGAAGGTCTTGATTGAGGAAGCAGTTGCAGCTCTGTCGGCAGCTGAGAGTTAAGAATAAAAAATACACCATGGTTGTTTGAGCAGAAGCAACACCAGTCTATATTGGATTAATGGGTTAGTTTTTCTTTGTCACATTCTTTGCAGAAAAAGGTGCGCTTGTGTGCGCGCGTGTGAGAAAGACAAAGAAAGATGTGGTGTGGTTGTGTAGAATAATTTCAAATTGCTTAGCTGGGATTTTTCTCTCTCAATGAAGGGTTGGTAAATAGGGTTCAAAATAGTTCAAACACTTGACCTCTCAACTACAGTATACCTAGATGCACGTCATTGAAAATTCTGTTAAAATGTCCATGTTCTACCACTATTGGTTTCAGGGTCTTCGTCATTAAAATTGCGATCACGTCTCACAGTTCTTTCTAACCATGTTTTGTCTTGTTGCCTGTTTGTATAAGATAGAGGAGGTGCTTGCCCTTATTTGGAGCTCTGGTCTGATAATCATGATCAGAGGTAAGAGAGCAATTTGAGGGAAACACATGTTAGATTGCCACAGTGGAACATTACACTGGTGCTCTGCATGTAGATGAAAGGTTCTTAGCCACTGACAGTACAGCAAGCAGGGCCAATAATGACTCTAAGAAGTGAAATAATTACACGCATCCCCACAAATACAGCCATTCCTCACTTCACTGAACACCCCCTCTCTGGGTCTCTCTCTCTCTCTCATGTTGTGCTTGATGTGTCCTCACGTAGCCCACTGCAACAAAAAGACCTTTGCTGTTATCAGTAATGTTTTAAGGCAGTGTGGGTAATTGTTTGAAGTGTATTTTGGTTATGTTTCTCACCTCTTGTATCTTTTATTATTTCCTCAAAACTACTTGTCTCTTTTCTTTCTGTCTCTATTTTCACCATCTTTCTACCTCTCTCCAGAGTGTCAGGCATCCAAACCTGTCTGTGGTTTGGTTTTAGCAAGGCAATGGGCCATGCAGGCCTTTTTTCCCCACAGTGGGCTTCTGAGTGGAGTCTTTGCCCTCACATACGTTCAGTTGGGCCTGCTTTACCCACACTATTGATTGCAGGTGATGTTCTGGACTCAGTCCAGCTGACCTCGAAGGGGAGTCAGATACATCATTGTCCGAAGAGGAACCTCTGGAGACCAGACAGAAGCTGCTCACGTGTTAAGCAGTCTGACTTTGTCCAGCCGCTGAATCTGTCAACAAATGCTTCGGACACAAGTGCCTGAGCTGCTTAGCATGGACCAGTGATTTCAATAGTGAAACAAAAAATAATGTGGATGCTCCACAGACAAACATTCATGCCTCAGCTGCTGTGTTTCCTGAATGACCATCCATGCACAACATATTCCTCACTTCACCTTTTCCTTCTGCTCGCTAATTAGAAATCTTAATATGCAATAATGTTAACATTGAGTCTAATTTGTGCAGCGTGCATCTTTGTTTCTTACACACCTCAGAGCAATTGATGGATATCCAATGAGACGCAGAGTCCCTGCCAAAGGGAGTAGCTCTGCAGCTTGTGACACATCGCTTAGGCTGGGGGGAAGTACGCCTTAAATTAATTAACATCGGACCTCTCGTAGCTGCTCACTTCTGTAAACAAACATTTTAATACGCGGTAATTAATTAAATCTGCCAAGCTACTCTGCCCCTACCATAGATCTCCCTTCATTCTTACTTTCCCTATCTAGTTAAAGAGTTTATTATGTGCTGAGTGAGATGAGGAGTAAATTCACAACTTTGCACAGCACCATCTCTCTAGGACATTTTCTAACTGCAATCTGTTGTGTAATATTGTAATTCTAATCTCCCATTCCTGCCCAGAATTCACATTTATATGTGGTGAAAGATGTGAGGAGCAAATGTTACTTGGCATTTTGTGAGGAATGGAACAATAAATGGTACGTCGCACCAGTCCGGCCCTCTTTAATAGCTTCTGGGTTCTGGCTGTGAGACAACAAAAAGGTACCGAAGCCTCTTGGGCTACTTTGACCGACTGCAATGAATAATGTTTGGTCTGACAGACAGTCACATGTGTGTTTGTATGACATCCAATATACTGTACTTGTCCACTATGAGTGTGTGTGTGTGTCTTATTTTATTGAAAAGGCAGGTTTTATGCAGCCAAACAGAATTGACGTTTTCGACCTTAGAATGATGTTAAACATTAATATACAAGCAGATGAATTGACTGTACTGCAACTCTCCTCGAGTAGATAAATAAAATGTTAATACTTATGGTAATTCTGTAATTAGCCATTGAGTGGAATCTGTAGGCTGACTATATTAGAATACAACTGTGCCAAATATCGATGGATTAAGATGTATTTGGCGAGATTTTTTATTCAAGATGAATAAATTCAAACACTTCAACAAATCCCTCAAATTATCTACAGTGGATAGTTTTGTATTTATCAGAGATGGGGTGAAATAAAAAAAAAGATTGCATGAGTTTATGGAAATCCACATCACCAGGGAATAGATGCCGACTCAAGGGGCATCGCTGCACAGGTAAGCTGCTTTTGGAGGGTTCATGTAAATCCTAAAGTCCAAAAGTCAATTACTGGGTCATCTCAAGCGTGTGTTACTGAAAGACTCTGATGTTTTATTGAAGAGAGGCTTTAATTCATCAGGCTTCTCAGCTCCCTTTCATGCAACTTGCAGAGGGAGAGCAAGGCACCTCCTTCAGATGGCCAGTGTCATATATCACACACACACACACACGCACACACACACACACACACACAGACAGAAAGAGAGAAAGAACACACACTAATGCCCAAAAACAACTCTCAGGTGGTCTGCTTCACTCCACTGACCAGACCATTACCCCCTACACACACACACACACACACGCACACACACACACATACACACACACACACACACACACACAGCCCTCTCAATACGGACCACACAGACTAAACAAGAAATTCATCCATGCAGCGTACTCTGCTCTTTCTGTGTAAAATTAACATTTCAAACAAGCCGATGATAAATTTTATTCAAAGAAAAAAAAATCTGTCATACTGTAACCACCCGCAGTCTGCTGTTCACCTAACTTGCAGCATTGCTGGGCCTTCACATCTGACTAAAGTGTTTTTTCTTTTGCTGTGATCCACAGCATCTTGGTAGCTCATTTCCTCACAGCTGGTTTAATGTTTTGGGAAGACGGGAGTTATTGTATTGTACTGCCATTCCTATCTGCTGATCACGCTGCGTCTCTGTGCTTTATTCCCACTGGAATATTAATAAACAAATACTCTTTGCGTGCTGACACAGTCCAATCACAGCAGAATGAGTCCTCTGTCTCTAATGTCTCCACAGCTGGATTGAAGGCTGGTGGTGGCATTGCCCAGAGTGAGGCAAGCAGACAGCTTATTTTTCCACTGTGATTAGCCAAACTGTGCTGCTCATATACAAATGGAAATGGGATGTGCATGAGCGTCCCCCTCTCCTTACCCTCTCTCTCCCATCTGTCAAGACAATAGATTTTAATCTTTAATCCATGAGCAGCCATTGAATACTAGAGAATTACAAATTACAGATGTTTTACTGTGGGTTTTTTTTTGTCCCGCAACACCTCCTGCCCGCTGTCTGCCTCCCTGTTCAGGCCCTTCAGCTACACCTACATGATGTTGACACACAAAGGTGTTCACACATTTGCCACAAACAAATGTGCAGAACAGAGACAGGGAGAGATAAATACACACATACTCACATTCACACACACACACACACGCACACTCGCACACTCGCACACTCGCATTACACACCCTCATTCTGTGCCATCATGGTACCATATGACACTGTCATCATTTGGTAATTAAACCCTTGCTGGCTTTAAATATGAAAAGCTGGCAAGAGTTGATGATGATGATACTGGCTGTCGCTCAGCCCAGATTTCCGACAAACCATCCAGACACTAGGCAGGAAACATATTGTCCCATTGTTGTCTTAGTTTGGCCATCCATTTCCCACCGGAGGAAAATAAAAATTATACAAACTATATATTTGAGGATTCAATTGCTGTTTGGAGATATAATAATTATGTGATGGTAAATGAGATTGGTGAAATTTGCCTGAAAAAGGCTCAAAACACATGTGACTTCAGCCCTGGTGTACGGTGTGATAAATGATGGGCACAGCCAAGTTACAGTGGCCTCCGAGTGAGGAGAGGGGGTTGGTGCCAGGGAGACATGGGGGGCATGAAGGGTGAAGGAGGGAGGTTTATTTAATGTTCAGCCCATGAGCAAGTGGGACACTATTTTTAAAAAGGGGGGAGAGGAGGGGTGGAGATGTGGTGTGGTGGGGGTTTTGGAGGATGAAGGGTGGAAGTGCAGGTGAGAACTCTAGCTGTCCGTGGAGAGGAGACAGGAAGAGAGGGTTTGAAGATACATACTCCACCATTAACCTGACTCCCCCACCGCACACACACACACACACAAATACACACCACACACACTCGCTCCCTTTCAGCCCCCTGGCAATCTTGGACAGAGTAGATACCACTGACCAGTCTAATGGACTATGCCATAAGATCTCTCTCCCCCACAACGCCGTCCAACCAAAATCACTCCTCTCCCTCAATTTTCAATCTGCCTCTCCTGCAGACTCCGGTCATAACCCGTAAATGTGGTGTGCGCCTCTGAGAAGAGCTTAGGTTCCATTACTGACAGCCCACACAGCTTTATGGCCATTTAAGCTTCTCGATTTGGGTTCCTCCCATTCGGATGTTCCTGCAGACCCCCAGTGTGTCGCCTGAACAGATAGAGGGATAAAAAATATATATATTAATAAGATCATTAATGACGAGAATACCAAAGCAGACGCAGCTCTTACTGCTGGAAATGTCTTTTTAATACTCTCAGCAATAAACAGTAACACTGTAAAAACAACACAACAGCGTGTCATTGTGTGTGTGTGTGTGTGTGTGTGTGTGTGTGTGTGTGTGTGTGTGTGTGTGTCTGCCAGCCTTTAAATCTAAGCTTGTGAATTAGCATAAATTAAACACGTTGGTAGTTTTTTGTAGGTTGTGGATTATTATAGAGAACATTACACATAAATGAGCTGTATTTTAAAATATGAAGTTGTGCACAACATATTGGTTTAAATAGTTTTAATTAACTCAACAAATGTATAGCTGACTTTTTTAGTCCATATTTATGCAGTTACTTATTTCCAAAAAATCATAAAGGTGAAATAATATATTTTTGATACAAGATTATGCATCTAAATTCCGGATGCTTTGATCTGATTTTTCAGTTCCGATACCATGCGATACCTGGGCTTTATAGGTATCGGCCGATGAGTATCCGATAGCAGTGTTTAATTAATAAGCTGTACGCCTCACTGTGTGGAAGAGACTGGTATCCCTGACTCAAACATTGCTTTTCTTTCTAAAACTAAATATAACAAATAAATACATAAATATAAATACACTGAATTTATTGAAACAATGGTATCCAATACCCAATTGGCCCCGATTGTCACCGATACCCGATCCAGCCAATTGAGTCGGCATTGGACCAATATCCGATATCAGCATCAGTATTAGTACATCTCTAATTGAAATGACTGAATAGAAATTGACATTAATGTGCACCTTTCATAAGAAGATCTGATGTTTTAAAAAACAGACAGCACTCAAAGTAAGCTCCTCTTCAAATAACATTTTAGTAGGAGTAAGTAAAGAACAAGGCTTTTTAAGCTGAGTATCTTAGATCTAAAGTGTTCCATAATATCCATTACTGGTCCTTGGTCCAGTGGCAGCCTTATTACCATTTCTGAACTTCAAGCACTGTGAAGAGTCTTATGATACAAAATGTTTGTTAAATAGCCGATAGAGAAGCTATAATCTTTTAATGTTGAATTTTATAGCTTTACCACGCTCTGTCGTTCTTGTGGATATTGTAATATTGCATTTTTACTGGTTATTCATCTGTTAATGTTCCAGTTACTAAGTTTTATACTCTCCCTTATACTTTTTTTTGATATTCCCTCACACTGTTAAACACATAGAGAAAGTTTCCTCTTTATATATGTGATATCTGACTGGACTAAATCTCTGGAGAGGAGCCCTTTGAGAAAACTGCTTTAGAGCCAATGGTCGAGGTGTTTGATCAGAATAAACATCTGTGGAACCTCAGAATAACAGATGTGATCGGACTGCTATGACAAATTGTATTAATTGATTTCTGGATTGTCACTCTTCCTTTTTCCCACTGCCCCCACCACTATACTGTTCTGTGTGTGTGCAGAAAGGGAGAGAGAAAGAGAGAGAGAGAGAGAGAGAGAGAGAGAGAGAGAGAAAGACTTTCTAATTTTCTAAATGATAACCATTATTCAGTGTTGTCATGAGTCTTCACATGAACGTGTCATAGCTTAACCATACAATTAAATGAATCTCGTTTTAATAAATCATAATTATCGATGTTTGGTGTCGCGAAAGGCAGTGTTCACGATGGGACATCTTTGGGCATCGAAACTTCATGACGTCTGTCTGCTGATAATTTCCATACATGTAGTATTTCTGTTAAAAAAATTGACGTTAATAATTTCATAATATTGTAATAAAATTGAATGAATTTAAGTGTTCAATAGACTGGGAACACTATACTCAACCACAAACCAACTCAATACATTTTCTGTAAATTAACTTTAGCGTTTTCAAAGATATAGTAGATTAGGTACTTGATATCAAGTTTAAAAAATAAAATAAAATCCATAGTGAATGTGAAATATGATGTTTTTTATACCTCGTGCTGAGTCCAATACTTTGCTGAGTTTTTTTAATACTAAAATCCTGTTTTTAAACACAAGCAAGTTTTACACGTTCTTTTAATTCAGCAGCTGCAACGCTATGTGTTCTTTGATTTCCATTTTGTTTTTCTTCCTTTATCAATTCCTAGTTCGTCGGAGCAGGGTTGCTTCCGCTTTTTGTTGTCGCCTAAACCGTTTAGTTTTGGATGATCGGTCAAAGATTCTGACAACCAGCGGGGAGAAGCACGACGCCCAGCCGGGGAGGGAGCGCAGGAGGCCGGACAGATCTACTGGGCTGCATCGGAGAGACGCACCATTAGACAAGGGGAGAGCCATGCCTCACAGCGCTGGTCGACCAGGTAGGATTTCTCCCTCTGCCTCATACTAATGTCAGTGTTTGTTTGCAGGTATATGTTGTTTGCACTGTGTGGGACAAAACTGTGAGGAGGCTCCCTGCTTACACGTCTGGATTTTTATTTTTTTATTTTCTTTAAATCAAACAAAGCATAGTGTGCTTTTTCTTTCACATGGCGCAGTGACTTCATGCATTTACACGTTTTTTGCTATTGTACAATGTCAGAAATTAAGTTCAAGACTGATATAAGAATAAGAATAATTATTATTATTATTGTCGTTGCAAATAATTGTTTAATAGTCTATTAACATCAGCTAAGCTTGGGGCTGTAATTGAAAAACATAGATCACAATCTAATTCACCTCTCAATTTTGGGTTTAGATGGGAAGATCAATGGAAAACAGTTGTAATGATCTAATTAATTATGGCAAAATTAAAAGCAAGTACAAAATCAATCTGTGATGGTGTCGAGGATAGAGTCAAATTGATATCCATCTGCTCCCGTTATAAAGCACATGAATAAGCAATCTAAGGACGCAGCTGATATCCTGCAGTTTGGCATAGCCTTCCCATATGGCTTTGGTGTCAGGAGACACCAAATCATTGTGGGGTTTTATAAGTGACTCCCGATGTGACGCGGGTGTTTTGGTTAATAGGGAAAACATATATACAGGGAGTTGTATTCAGAATTACAGTTTTCTAAAATTAGCTGTTAATTACAAGAGTTGAGAGTGAAAGACTTAGATGCATCAGCAGGTAAGTTTTCTTCGACACCTTGGGTGTCCTCAATGAGAGAGTTGCGTTTTTAAGGGCGTCATCTTGTGCAGATTGAAATAGCTAATATTTAAAAAAAAGCGAACGAATCTATCAATAAAATGACAACAAACCAACATCTATACACACATGCTTGAACAGGACGAAACGCTTTACACATTCCAAATCAAACTTTGAACTTGCAGTAAACTACAGTGTTACAGTGGCTCCCAAACTGAGGTCAGACCTTAGGGGTCCTCAAAATATCCCAAGTCATTGTCAGTAAAAATGCAACAAAATGTGAAATTTCTATTTATCTTTTATTTTATGCTCTAACAGCAACTTCCTACACACATTTATTTCAGAACAAATAAATATCCAATTCTTTTTTCAATCGGCGAAGGTGGGTGATCAGGGACCCTGAACATGTCTGGGAGCCCCTGCATTGTCTAAAACACGCAGTAAAGACACAACAGGAAGATAACAAACAGCAATATCGATTGTTGACGAGGACGCACGTTACAGGCCATATGTCTCAAAAAACGGAAGAAAAGGATTTGTTTTGTCCTCCAAGGAAATTCATCATCCTCCCCTCCCTCCTTGTCCGCTCTGTCCCACCTCAATATTGCAGTTAAAATATAAACAACAAATTATTATTTATTATTATTATTATTATTATTATTATTATTACTATTATTATTATTATTATTATTATTATTATTATTATTATTATTATTATTATTATTATTATTATTATTATTATTATTATTATTTTATTATTTAAAGGAAACACGAATCAGAGCACAGGCTTATTATCTATTAAAAACAACATAGGTTTAGAAGTGTCGGAAATATATTAGAGCAAACTGATTTTATTGTGTGTGACAACTGGGCCGAGGCTCTTTAATATAATGCAGGCAACAACAAAAAAATCGAAAACAACAATCGCATTGGGTTCTTGGCGGATGTGGTTTTAAAAGGGGGTGAAGTCGGGACTAACAGTTTCTTAATTATCACGCCGTTTGTTTTTCTGTAGTACTGTGACACGGGGACGTCATCGTAGCAGTGCAGGAGAGGAGAGGAGAGGTACGGGGGGCAAATCGGGGTGTTGTGGGGGAAATAGCAGCAGCTTTAGGGCAAAAGTGCACTGACGTGTGAAATTACAGCCCATGGTGCTACATATTGTACCAGAAGCTCCCTCCCCAAAAAAAGCAGAAACAATAAGAGGAATCGTCCTCAAACTTGTCCAGAGGGCAGCTGGACGCAACACGGAGTCCTGTGCCATGAAGTCCACAAACCCTTTAATTAACAGATTATTAATATGATTAGTATAATATTAATATTAATAATGATAATAATATACTGCTGTGTCTTTTAACAACAAATACTTCCATCCAAGTAAATGAAAGAAGATTGTAGTTGTATACATCACGTTGGATAACTTCAGTAAAAAACTCCACACTGAAACACTGCGGTGATATCATCAGTGCATAGAGATCAATCTGACAGTAGTATGCTGAGAAAACTGCTGCTAATTTAGCTAAACAGCAGTCACTTATAGACATACAGAAGTTAGTGGTAACCTCATGCTACAAACCATTAGAATGAGCACTTTTAAAATCTATGAATCTTCATTGATTTTTGAGCGTTTTTCTCTTTGTTTCCGCTTTGATTGAGTTCTACCGGAAGAGCTTAAGAGCGCATAATACAGCTACAGTAGGTTTCCCCCCCAACCTTTGACCCGGCCAGCCCCAGCAGCACCAGCCTACCTGCCTGCCTGCTGCTGCTGCTGTGAGCACAGCGGACTGTGTAACCTACTGTGTGAGCGCCATCTACAGAGCGATACTGCACACAGGCGGTGAGTGCATGATGATTATGATGATGATGATGATGATGATGATGATGGTGGCCTACTGACTGACTCTTCCCTCTGCAGGCTGCGAGCTCACCTTGCGCACATCCTGTCTGACCACACACGGATAACTGCAGTCATGGTGGACAAGAGGCACAGCAGCTTTTTAGTCACTGAAAATTGGTTTTGCATCGTTTTGCTGAACTCACAACATGGAAAGACTTCTTTGTTAAAGAGCGTTGTTCTGGTTGATTTAAGAACAGGAAGCTAGGAAAATAATGCAGTGAGAGGCTGCTGTAAAAACACAACACGTGTTCTAACATAAAAGGGAATTTATTACAAAAATGCAATATTGGCAAAAGATAACTTAACTGTGGTATTTGAGATTGTACCCAGAGGCTAAGTGGGTTAGCCTACTGGGTGGCCAGTTGAAGGATTAGTTCAATGATATTGATATTTAGATAACAAGAAAGAAATAGAGAATCTATGGACTAAGATTGTTTTAAATATCTTGAATTAGGCTCATCAGTATCACTTTAAAAATAACAACAAAAGCATTCCCATGTGAGTCCCAGTCTCATGTGTTTCTATTGGGAGTCCTTCACATGAAAACATTTGAGAAGCGTCGCTTTTAAACAACATACACATGCCTGACAGTGCTTTACCTCTCCTCTACCCCCTGCCTTTAATTTCCTTAATTCTTCACCCCAAAGTCTCATCATTTCCCATTTCGTCTACCTCCCCTTCCTGGCTGTCGGATGCAGGGACCTCCTCATTTGAGCTGCAGGTTTTTACGTGGGCGAATCACAAAGTGTTGGAATCTATTGCCTTTGTCTGACAAGTCATCCATCTCTATGCGAGGGGATCTGTGGGATGGAGGTAGAGGAGGGGGGGGGGGGTGATCTGTGGGACTGCAGCTTTTAGAAACAGACACACAAGGAGAGGGGTTTCATTCTCAGCCCAAAGCTTCGCTCAGGCACAGCCCATTCTGGAGGAGAGGGGGACACACTGCTCTGTACTTCGCCGTGTCCATGTTGTTGTCATCTCCGCCCCTATCTGATTAAACCACAGCCCGCCTTGCCTGCGCTCCACGCCGTCAGAGGAGAAGGATTCTTTTTCGGCCACAGATTCCTGAGCCGGACCCGTGGAGACTTCAGCTACTCTTTTTGTTTTCCTCATGATGTCCTATAAACGCAAACAGTGACCCGGTTTGAGTCAATGTTGCCGCGACTGGTGCGCTCTGCACACGCCTGGGTCATGCTCTGCACCTGACCGCCCTTCTGCGAGACTTTTGAGTTTAGACTTGAGCAGGAGGAAAAACTTAGCATCGCCACGAGAAGTTGTCCACCGCTGCGGACTCTTCGCACACGGACTGTTGTAAACGCCAAATTATAAATTCTTGCTTCTTTTTTTTTTTTTTTTACCTTTAAAGCTGCATCACAGAGGCGAAACGGCGACCTCAGTCGATTACCTTTCTTTCCTTTGCTATCCAATGGATATTCACTGCAAAGCGGACCCCTTCTCGGCGATGCACCGTGAGTATACTGAACTAGTTTACAGACAGCAACATTTCTGTGTTGGGAGTTTAATTCCTGCACATATTAGGTGTATTCAATGACTGCGGTCTAGTTTACACAGAAAACATGCAGTTAGAAATGTTTTAATGCGTTCTCACCAATAGGCCTATATATTTGTTTTCTTTTCTTTCCATTTGGCAACGTTCTATTACTACTGAAGATGAACACAGCTCTTAAATATTGAACATGTTAGTATCATAAGTCATTTTCCAAAACCTTTAAAACATTGGCAACTTTTGCAAGAAGAGTTATTTAAAAATAGATTTATTGACGCCTACTTAAAGTTTGGTAGTAAATTATGGAATACGGCGCAGAGAAAAGTGTTTTCAAACATGTCTGGTTTATTTTAAGAGCACGTGGGTACTGAAGAGTTTTATTTTTATATTAGTTGTGTAAAGCTTTTTTTGTTGAATCAAAAGGACGAAATGTGAGCTGGTTTGAGCTACATTCACTTTAAAGTGACATAATAGAAACTCCTCAATTTAAATACAAAGCTTTTATTACCTGTGAAATTACAGTTAGACGTCTTTAAAACAAGGGCACGTTGTGTGTAAATGGATGTAAACGGGTCACTCTATTTATCTCTTACTCTAGATGTAGGTGGTTAAGAATAAAACTAACACAGTTGCTCTGTTCTTCATGTTTTCTACTCCATACGATAGGGGTAAAGAAGACCCGGGCTGCTGTAAATTATTTATTACTCCTCATTCGCACCATCCGCGTTTGTAATATGAGTTATCAAAGCTCATTTTAATTATTTACAATAATTGTGCGAGGAAAATTAAACAGGTTGAAACACAATATCTGCGACATGTGTTAGGCTGCAGTGGAGGAGGTGCTCTTGGAAAATATTCCCTATTGCCAATGTACAGGGAGAGAGGAGTTTTATTTTTATTTGAGTGGTATCAAAAGAGCCAGTGAGGTATATTTGATGTATTATGTTTATAAATGTTGTTTGTTTCATTTAATATTTTGTGTAATATGTCTATGTAATAAGTAAATGTAGTTGAATTTGACTCTCTCAGTTTCTACCATTATTATTATTATTGTTATTATTATTATTATTATTACTGTTACTATTTTTCCATTATTATTATAGTTGTTGTTACTATTAGTATTATTTAAAATCCCACTATTGTGTACAGATTTCATGCACAAACAAAGACTATTGGCCACAATTAAAATGTGCATGCGTGTATGTGTGTGCATGTGTATGCCCATTATACTGTATGTGTGTATGGTAATATGTTTTATAATTTTACACTAAAAAAGAACTAAATGAAACATCCCAGAAAAATAAAAGAAACCAAAATGAATCCACATGAAGAGAGAACGTGTCTTCTGCAGGTATGTAATGTTATGCTCCCCTGTGCATGCTGTTGTGTCCCACGCAGGGCACGGCGGTGTGAACCAGCTCGGCGGGGTGTTTGTGAACGGCAGACCCCTCCCGGACGTGGTGAGGCAGCGGATCGTGGAGCTGGCCCACCAGGGCGTGCGTCCCTGCGACATCTCCAGACAGCTACGGGTCAGTCACGGCTGTGTCAGCAAAATCCTCGGCAGGTAAAAGGGGGGATCCGCGACCAACAGAGCCCTATGTGTGTCAAACATCAATCTTCTATAGCTCGTATATGCGCACCAAGCTCTATTTCAGCCTCAGCCATCGGTTATATAGGCAGGTCATTTTTTTTTCTTCCTTTATCTTTTTTTTTTTGCTTGAACACAGCAGTTCTGCGTCCGAGATTTTCTATCCATCACCTGCAGCCTTGCAAGAGAAAAGCATCATAATCATGAAATACATTTTCGGGGGAAGGTTTACAGCTAAGCATTGGGGATAAAAAATATCTGAGAGGAATGTGAGGCTGTATTAATATTATAGGAGACTGGAGGTGATTAAGTGTATAAAGTAGCTCGAGGTAACTTTAAAAAGTCTATACACCAATTACAATACAAAAAAAAACACAATCTACGGCCATTATAAACTCACATTTGAGTATCAAAATCTTTTAGAAAAATACCATAAATACACACTTTACGTTCTTATATTTTCCATCAGTGTAAAATACGTTAAACCTGATAAATTAGATCTACGTCATTTTTTACTTCAGAGCACAGATGCTGTGAGATAATATTTTGAAATATATTTTTTTCAGCTATCAGAAGGCATTTCAGAGGTATTTCATTTCACACACACTGAATGTTTGTCACCAACATTTACCAATAGGTCATGGTGGCATGTCGTGCATGCTATACTGTATAGCTCATGGAGACTGAAAATGAGGTCCAAACTGTGCTTTTACAGCTAAACTGTCCTTTGTTCTGTCCGTCTCACTGCTTATATTGTGTGATTTTAATTACACTGCTTTTCGTTGGAAAAAATCCGCTCTGTTCACCTTCCAGCTGACACTCCATTAGGCCCATATAACAGCACCTTTCCACACCAATTATTAGATTAAAGCCGCCATCATATTTGTAGGTATTTATTTGCCCTATGTAACAGAAGGTCAGCGGAGATTTATTTACACACAAATTATATTTAAGCCACCTTTCCCATCAATCAGACTGGATTGTTGAATTAAGGAGGGATCCATTCAGGAACGCTCACTCTGTCCCCATGCAGGTACTATGAAACCGGCAGTATTAAACCCGGAGTCATTGGTGGCTCCAAACCAAAGGTTGCAACTCCGAAAGTGGTGGATAAAATTGCTGACTATAAGCGCCAGAATCCAACCATGTTTGCTTGGGAGATAAGGGACCGACTACTGGCTGAGGGCGTCTGCGACAACGACACAGTCCCCAGCGTTTCATCCATCAACAGGTAGGTGGAAAAAACTGATTTCCTTTTTTGTTTAATCATTAAAATCATGCCGAAACGCATCATTTATCCCTGAAATTCTTTCCAAATGTGTGCGTTCAAAAATGTCTGAGTGAGCCGAATACAAAAAAAATTAATAAAACGATAAATTGGATAAATAATCTCTGAAATGAGCAGATAGCTATTTCACCATACGAGACTGAACTATAGTCAGTCCCTGTCGAGTCTATCCGGGTGGTCTTACAAGTGCAATTCAATCTCCGGTGCGGCCCTCTACAACACAGCCAGCGCGGGAGCTGTGGCTGGGGCCACGAAGAATCACATCTGTCTCGATAAAAACCGATCAATACCGCGTAACCAGATCCAGAGGCGGGAGGAAATACCCAACAAAGTCGTTCAATACGCGGACCACACTGCGACAGAGGCGGCAGCAGCCTCTTTATTGCCAACCAATTGCTGTGTTTTCCAACACCGAGGTGAATGTGGAGCGACAACACATCACACATTTAGGCTTTTCGTGGTTGGACAATTCTAAATGATTCCGATTTTAATTATATTGTACTGTTCTAATACTAATTATAATAACAAGTATCATGAGCATTATTAGAGTATAAGAAGAATGAATCTAGACATGTATAGATAAATCCCCGTCCTAAAACAGTGTTGATCTGTGGGTAAATGGACTATAAAAGAGTTTCTGTTCCACTGAAGCAGCTAAAGCAGCAGACACCCTACACCTTCGCCTTTCCACATGAAGCGGGACAGCGTGGACAAAGTATCTTTAGACAGAGGACGCTGGTGAAAAGATCCAGTGCATGTGTGCAAAGTGAAAAAAGCCCCATAGAGCCATGCGAGTGATGAACTTTGGTTAGGAGGCACTGTTCCAGAGAGCTGGTCATCGGCATTACATTTTAATGAGCTGAAGAGAGTCTCATAGCACATCCAGCTAAATGCAGGAGATGGATGGATCTTTATAAGAACATTTAAAATGAAGAGAAAGACATATCAAATCAGGCTGTTATGGAAATTGTGGTTTCAACAGGTTTTGGCTTTTGGCGCCTTTCACCTGTTGTTCCTAAAACCAAAAGAAAATGCATTTCAGGGTGAGAGGAGGCAATGTTTAATGATTTACAATTAGAAAACGTTTCTGACCATCTGCTGGGTTTGAGCTGTGTGCAACAGTACTATTAGGAGAAATGTTTTCCTTTGAAACTAAGTTAGCCTGCACGTTAATAATTAACATCAGGGCTTGTGGCAATGCACAAAACTGCATTTTAAATTCTTCAAACATTGCCTCACAAATCACAACATAACAAGCAGCAGGTATCGCTCTTGAATTGTATTAACCCAACATGTATATTAGCATTGAAAAAAATGTTTAATTGATATTTATTTTACATCATATACCAAAAAATGTATGAGTATTTAAAAATGTTTCTAAAATCTAACCTTCACTCAAGGAATAGTAAACCATAATTTTCAGGCTATTTTTTAATGTCTACGGTTGTTTTGGATTGTCACTGTTGCTGTTGAAGGAGGATTGGTAAAGATTAGGAGGAAGAAAGTGAGAATGAGAAGCACACGAGGCAGGCAGGGGGAGAGAAAGGCACAGTGGACCCCTGGTGGTCTCTGTGGTTAAGGGGCTGACCTCTGCTCTGTTGACTTAAGAGGATGTCCTGGCTTTAAACACATTTTTCCTGCATGAATTATTAAAGATTACACAGAGGCAGGGTTGCACTCTGTTTTGTTGCCGCAGAGAGGCAACATGCCCAGTGGACACAGGCGTACCCATAAGGTCCTAAGCGACTTTCAATCATATTGATCCACATTTTACACTTTCTTTGGGATTTTGTTTTTCTTTTTTTTTTTTACAACACCCAAACACCAAAGTCGTTAATTCACCCATCCAAATTGCTTATTCAATATCAACAACATAGACTTGAAACAAAGTCCTTGAATTTATGAGGCTCCCTTGAGTCATGAGGTCAGATAACTGTTGTGGTGAGATGTTAGAAATTCAAATAAAATATTGATGTGTGTTTTCTGAAGGAGGCTGCTAGCCTTTGTTGCCCTGCCTGAAGGAGAGAGTATGGAGGACACATGAGATAGTGAGGGGAATGAAAAGAGTCTGATGTACATTTTTGCCCCCCGAGGAAGTTAACCCCATAGCTGCCTGATTCAGAATTGATAGCTCATTGCTGGATGCTGCATGTGAACGTCGCTCGCCTCATCTGCAGTCTGTAAAAGTCTGTTTTTGTCACACCTCCCGAGTGAGAGGGCTTCCATGTGGGATTTCTGTCAGTGCACAACGCTGCCTGTTATTCAATGATCTTGCGTTCGTCTGTCAATCAAAAGATTACCATAGTCATGGTTTAATGTAATGCGATCATGTCCCATAACAGATAAAGCTGAGCTTGTGAATATCCCACTATACCTTTACAACAATACTCAATTTTACAAATGTAAAAATAGTTTTTAAAAATGTCAGATTATTGTGACAATTTATTTTTTTACTTATGTATTTCAGAGTGCACCACAGATTAAAATACATCGTCTGTGGCAGTGGTCTCGGGCTGGACCAATAAGACACTATTGCTTTCCTGTCACATATAATTTATAGATCACCATTTGCATTTGCTGTTCCTCTCCACCATTTGTCGTCAACTTTTCTATCCCGGAGTCCCAATCAATAGGCTCTGATCCTCAGTGAGCCTGGAGGATTCCTGTGTGCTACACTGAGCAACAAAAAGACCGAAAACTAAAACAGACACCGGAGAGGTGACAGAGATTACAGGGGGGGTAAAGAAATTAAATGGAGGAGAGTGAAGATAGAAAGAAGGAAAGACAGAGATGAGGGGTTTGAAACACAGGCATTGTAAAGTACAGTAAAACGGAGAGCACATTGGACAGTGGAGTAGAAATGAGAAAAAAGGATGAGGTTGGGAGAGAGCGGAGTGAAAGATCAGGTTTGAGCAATGGAGAGAGAAAAGGGAGAGCGAGGAGAAAAGAGAGAGTGGGGAGCAGAAGAGGGAGATTATTAGAGTTGGCCAGGTAGAGCCAGTGAAGCTGATCATTGAGGTGAATTGATGTGATTTCATGCTTTGTTTGCAAGATCATTCAGACCAAAGTGCAATGAAGACTTTCCCGCCACATCACATCTTACTGGTATGGGGACTTTATCATATTTCTAACCTCAGAATCCAGCTAGATTGAATCCACAATCTCAGGGGGCAGCCCCCATTCAGCCTCACACAGGAGAGGAGAGATTGCCCCTAAAGCCCTGAGATTGGCTATTTGTGACAGGAGCCCGAATATGAGGATACAAGCGCCGCCAAACGATGGCGCACTTGTACATGCACGGGCGTAAGTGGACGTGATGTGCCGTGTTTGAGTGTCTCAGGGCGGGCGGGCGGGCGGGCTGGTGTGAAATCTCCATGCTCTGGAAGCAGTATTGATTGATCCGTGTCTGTTGTTCACTTTACCAGGATTATCCGCACCAAAGTCCAGCAGCAATTCCACCCGTCCCCTGACGGATCTGTTACGCCTCTGTCCACGCCCGGCCACACCATAGGTAAGCGCAATTGAAGCTACGCACAGACATCGGGGCTGCTGCAACAGGAGATACACGCCTAAACCTGAACACATACAAGCCTTTTCACATACACATGCACTGGAATAAACACACAAATGAGACACATGCATACAGTACAAACACTAACTCAGCTTTCTCTGTCAGTGCCCAGCACAGCCTCGCCCCCTGTGACCAGCGCCTCCAACGATCCCGTAGGATCGTACTCCATCAACGGCATTCTGGGTATCCCCCGCTCCAACGGCGAGAAGAGGAAACGAGACGATGGTAAGGGAGACACATAAGATCCCTTTGTTTTCCATCCTTTTAATTCTCTCCATCACTCGTCTCCTACTTTTTTTCCCTCCTGTGTGTGAAGAAGATGGCATTTATGACAGCGCTGCAGCCAAGTGTGTTTCTATGTGCTGTCTCCAGTGACTTGTTATGTTGTATATCAGGCAGGGGCGAGTGTTGAGAGAGTGTTGTGATTCAATCAGCTTTTTGATGCCCTGCGTTTTACCATACGCCTACAGAGCTGCATCTCAATTTTATACCATGTTCAGACGTACTGTAGATATCCCATATAGCTGTCATACAACTCTAATCCCCCTTGGTCTTGCTACTATCAGTTAAATACTAGTCATTTAATATCCTGCACTATAAAGATACTTTCTTTACTAAAATATATTTTATTCTGAATAGCAGTAAAACATTCAATCATAAACCATTTTTGTAAGACACTATACTAGTGTATAGGGCAAGAAAATAGCCCTAGATGTGCTCCAAGATTAAGTGGAAGCCTATCCGGTCTAAGCCAGAATTTCTCATTCCTAGGCAAGGCAAGAGAGTGGACACACACTGCCTGAGGGCTAATAGATTATCGGTTTTGCAAACAATTGGCTTTTTTAATGCCTATGAATTAACATGTCCCCGGTGGAGGCCTGAACAGGTGTAGGAACAGACCGGTGGAGGCAGGGAGGGGGCTGCGCGTGTGCCTGTGTGTGTGCCTGTGTGAGTGTGTGTGTGTGTGTGTGCACATGTGTGATTCTGCTGTGCTGCTTTGAGGTGGTTGATGGGATGAAATGGTTGAAAATGATCTCAAAGAGCACTCATCAAAACTGGCAACTTCCTTTTTTTCTGTTTCTGTCTCTTTAGTTCTCTGGACTGGCAACCACATGGATGGAAGGAAAATAGGACATTGTAAGTTGAAGTCAGACAACCTTCTCTTTTGCTTTGATCAATCTGATCACAATACTTTCCTCTCACTTACTGTTTCTGCTCTTCCAGGGTTTTGAGTTTGTGGGGACGAGGCGGGGAAGATTTTTCCAATAAATAATCTCCTGAGAAATTAAAATGAATTAAGCTAAAGTGACTGTGGAAAATTTACCATGTAATTGCATGCAGGTTAATATACAGAAATGTACAGTGTTGCTAATTCAATATTGTTATCAGGTAAAGATAGCTGTGGATTTCAAACAGCAAGATGCAGTTTATTGTAAACTTATTTAAAAATTTGCATTTTGCCTTAATTTGGACTGTTATGTCAGGAGACTCACTTGTGATTAATTATTCATGGTCATTTTCAATTGTCCAAATTTGTTAAGATAATTGCAGCATTGTTGTTATTTTACAAAACAAAACTGCAGGCAGACCACCTACCTGAGTTTATATGTTCTACAAATGCATCACATGTTTGTGCCTGCATTGTGATACTTTGACCAAAATCAACATGACACAAAGCATTGCACAGTGCTTGTACTGCTGGTGTTGTGATGATGGTGGTGGCCTTTAATCCCAGTGTGGCTGAAGTCAGCGGTTGCCCTTTGAGGAAGAAAAAGGTCCCCATTACTGGAGGGCTGTAGAGATAATGTAGTGTGACACGCGTTATGTACACCGGGTCCTCGTAAGACGAGCTTCAGGGACATAGGTGCCATAAGAGCTATTAATCTGTCCTCGTCATGTGTTATTGCAAATTAAAAGTAGCATGTAACATTGGACGGCTTCGAGTGAAGATGGGAGGAGGTAAAAGAGAGATAAAGGAGCAGCAGAATGAGAGGGAAAAAAAGTGGTTTTATGACGGGAGGAGGGAATAAGGAGGTTGCGCTGTCCTCAATGAGGGTTGAGCAAGAATGTGTTTTAGGATTTGTGCATGCATGCATCTACAGTATACACACCTGTGCACGAAATGTGTGTCTGTTAAGTGTGGCTTCAGATGCTCCTCGCACGGTGAACATAGTGACATTTAAAAGAATTTGCAATTCTGCAGAGAAAAGCTATTAATTCACAAATTAACATCTCCCCTTCCCTCCCTCCCTCCCCCCCCTCCCTCTATCTTGGATGTGCAAGCTATCGAAAAGACAAAAGAAATAGCCTTAAGGGGGGAAAAGAGAGAGTCTCAGCCCTATCTGTGGAGAGATTGGTTTGCATGTCTGCAAGCAGCGATACCAATTATGCCAGTGCTGGGAGAATGCGTCTCAATGTGCCCCCTCCTTTGCCCCCCCCCCCCCCCATCTTCTCCCACCACCATCACCACCACCACCAGCCCCCCACCCCACGAATCTATCCATAGCCAGATTTATTTGTGTATCTCATTACAGGAAATGGAATGTTGTTCCTGCCAAATGCATTAATAGTGAAGTGGGGAAATTAGCCTGTTGTACGGCACGCTCTCACTCAGTCACTTAAACCTATGGTGGAAGTGGAAGCCAAGGAAAGACAGAGAGGATTGGGTGACAACTGCGGTGTGATTGTCAAATGTGTATTAAAGAGCACGGAGTCCATGAACTCATTTATAAAAAAGTTTGGGCCTTACAGTTGTTTCTTGAAGATGATTTTGAACTCATTATTATTTGAGACACACCTGCTCTGATTCATTATGTTTTTAAAGGAAATGCTGTTTTTAATAGCGCTGCAGCTTTATGGAAATTCATTGTTTTCCTCGTCTTAGCACACAATGACAGGTTACTGCTGACCTTGCTGCTGTATGCTGTGCGCAGGTTGATGTGACCTACGTGTATGTTTCTCTGCGTCCTGGATGGAGCCCAGTGGAGCTCTGGGGAGGACAGGCAGTAGGGAGCTACAGTGATAAATTAGATGGAGAAAGCAAAGGTCATAACTTGTGATTGTAGCGTGGGTGTGGGATGAGTGTAGAAGGAGCTGATGAGTGTGTGAGCGGGGAGAAAAAATATGGCATAGCAGGTTGTTCATTCATGACATGAAAGAACGATCGCACGCAGCAGCCAGAGTCATATCCACCTTGTTCAATAGCTTGAGGAAAAATGAATACAGTTGCTGTTTTGATTTGTTCAAATTTCATATTTGGCCTTTTTGGAGATTGTCCGGTGTGTATCTTTTAACACGACCCATTTGTCGAGTTTGAATCAGTTAGTATATGGATTTGAACCCGGGACTACACTGGTTGGCTAGTCAAGCCAGTCCATGACAATGAGTCAATAGAGGATCACGTTAGAAAATAAATGCATCCAGAGCGGAGGCAGAAATAAATGGAATCATGAGCACCATGATGGCCCTGATGGGGTGAGTATGAGAGAGAAAAGCCCAGGTTTGAGAAGGGCCACAGAGCGTAACATAGAGACAAGAAGCTGTTAGGGCCCCGACAGTAGGAGGACACAAAAGGGTCCACACTGCATTTCTGCCCCTCCTCCTTCTCTGCTCTATCTCTGTCGTTCTTTCTCTTCAGCGTTACATTTCTCCTCTCATCGTCCCCCTCTTCTTTCTAAGTCTTGCGAGTTTGTGCTCGGCAACATGGCTGCGTGAGGCCCCACGTACAGTTGTAAACAATATACAATGAGATCCGTCACAAAATATATAAGGAGAGTGTATTCACTCAATGGAGAGGAATCATGTCGGAGAAAAGTCAATTACGGGCAGCGATGCCGAGAATTAATGGAGCGGTGCATTACTCAGCTTGAGGAGGGAGAAAAGGCAAGAGAAAAGAGGGGATACGTTAATTGCATTTCCACAAATACTCGCCACACAGGGTGGCAACACTAAACGGCAGAGTGGTCCAGAGGAGGGTAGAGATGTAAGCAGTGGAGGACAAAGAAAAACAAGAGATGAAAATGGAGTCACACTAAAGAGGGAGACGTCAAAAACATCCTCATATTATGCCACTTTTGTTTGTTTGTTTTAAGAGAGGAAATGGTATTTAAACTGATTCAAATGCAAACCAGATAGCTATTTTCTTTTAATGAAATACATATTTCAGTTACAGTTTCTAAAGACTTATTTCAAGAATATATTGCAAAAGTCTCACAGCACTGGCATATTTTGATTTGATAGAATAGCAAGTTTTCACGCAGTGAGCAAATATAACTAAACTTTCATTTGGCAGACAGTTTTGTCCACATTGCCTCCGGACAGGTTAATGTCTTGCTCAAGGACACTTTGACATGTGGACAGGGGAATGCAGGATGAAGTCCAACTCTCTCTACCAGATCATCTAGTGCCCCCCCCCCCCTCTCTTTTTATTATTATAAACTGCTTTGGCTTGGATCTGTGAATTCAAATGAAAGTAAATAAAATAACTAGACCGCTTCAGAATACTATCGACGCAGAATGAGTGTTGGCAGTGAGTGCAAATATCAAATAAGCATCACTGTGCCTGCTGACAGTCAGTACACTGGTTGGTGGTGCTAAATCGAATTAATAAAGCTCTTAAACACGCCACAACATAACAGGATCTTAACAGCCATGGCAGTGTTGCTGCCTCTCTCCCTCTCGCTCCCCCATCCCACCCACCTCTCTCCTTTCCGCTTCAGAGGTTTCATAAATATAGCTAGCTTACAGGGAAGGAGTGTTCACCCTCTGGGTATACCAGTTTGTTTGCGCTCTTTTCTTTTTTTTTTTTTTTCAAGCATAACTGCATTTTTTAAAAACATCAACAAATGATCCACAATTTGCGATAGCATCATTTCACCTATCAGCCGAAGACTTGCAGCCTCTGATCTAGGAAACCCTGTGTCATTGATTTACGGAGAGAGCCGAGCGATGTGTAGGAATTCATTTGCCTTTCAAACAAGCCCCCACCTCTAATCTCTGCTGAGTTATCTTATCAGAGGGACAGGGGAGATGAAAGAAGGACATAAAGTGCCACCAAGCCACCACAGGACGTTAACATCCCCCTTAGAGACAAAGCAAACAGCGTTTGATACCATTGTGGTCCGTCTCACAGTCGCTCCTGTCACTGGTTTAATGGAAGTGATTGTACAAATGGCTGAAAGAGTACAAATGTGAATATTACTTAGAAAAGGATCCGTTTAAATTACAGTATCGTTTAAGAAGAATAGCTGCAGTTTCATGTCCATTGGTTGAGTTTGTCTTTGAGTTTTATACAAAGTCCACATAAAATGTTTGAATTCATCATTATGAAAAATATAACTTGGACACAACGAGGTGCAACAGCATCCGTCTATTTAAGCTGAACAGAGAAAGTATTTCCGAGAAAGGACGTTGCTTTAGGGTTGATGTGTGAATGTCACCGAGGCTTGTTTTTATCTTGGTTTGTCTCCTAACACTTTGGTGTTAAAACGCAGAGAGGCAGTCAGCTGGTGCTGTGGGAGTGATAAGAGAATACCTGCTGAGACACCCAAAGGGGTTGAAGAAACACTGAGAAAATGAAGCCAGCCAATGAGACACACACACACACACACACACACACACACACGATCTGACAGTCGGGCTTCACACTCCACTTGACTTGCTGACTGTCAAAGAATGAATCTGATTTATTGCAGCTATCTTATGATATATGTCAAACATGAACCTCTAATGGCGAATTCTGAAAATAATTGATTTAGTATTATTATTTTCATTTAAAGGCCAAATCAATAATTCTTTGACCACATCAATTTGAAATATATTCACATACACAGTTGAAGTGTTAGAAAAGAAAAAAAAGTGTGTGTCTTAACTAAACATGAAAATAAGGCCTGTTTCACTGCAATTTCTGAACTGTTTCTGGATGCATGTTCGGCAATTGGGTTTTTAATTTTGCTATTGAGGCTTTTGTTTACATTTAGATGACAGAAAGTGCACCAAAAACTGTCATGTGATGGGAATCTGTCATTTTGCAGTCAGTTCAGAAGGCTTGATTAAGTGTGTGTGTGTGGGGGTGCTGAGTAGCATGCACCTCCATAGTGAATGACAAACACTCCTGCTATTGATCGAGCTTGCCTCTTTTCTCAGACCAGCTGATACGAGGTAATTAATGACTCCATTTTCTTCTGTACCACAGACGACAACTGAGTTTCATACAGCAACACTAATGATGCAACCTCAACCCTTCACCCAAGGGAGCCTTTTGAAGAAAAAAGGAAAGCCTGCTAAAATATTTGGTTAACGGATGGTAGGAGAAACACATGTGGCAGAAGGGTAAAAAAACTGATTCCTTCATAAATGTTACACAAAGCTAAAGTCAATATATTTTAGCAGAGAAACACACATATACACACACCCTCCCATCTACACGTACACACACACACACACACCTCTATTCCATTCTCTCCATGGATCTATTTCTTGGTGCGAGTCGGGTTCATCCTCTGGCCTCAGCCATTGAAAAAAGGTCAAGCAGCCGAGCAGAATGGCAATAACGCCCCTGAAATGGTACCATCAGTGGAACATGATTGATCAATTGAATTCCATAGCACAGAAAAATGTGGGATTAAGTAGAGTATTATACGCACAATGAGTTGAGGCATGATGTTCATTCCAAGTTCATTTCGCCTCCCTCCTCTGCTGGCGGATCAGGCAATCAATAGCGGCCTTGCATATCATATATCACCGCTGGCTCGCCCAGGAGAGAACATAATCTGCTGCAAATTTAGAATGACAGATTTGTATGGGAGCTAAAGCCCTCATCCGCTGTTGGCGGCGGGGAGTAGGGAGGAAGGGAGGGTGGCGGGAGGCAGGCAGTGGAGTGGAGGTTCCCGGGATGCTGGCTGGAGGTTTTAGCTGCAGATTTTTTTTTTCTTTCAGTGTGCAGGACTTGATGAGTGAGCAGAGGGAGAGCTGCCGCGGCAGCGGCGGGCTCCCCAGCCAAGTTGATAGGGTCAGAGATCAGGCGAACGAGGGAAGCATAGGCTCATTTGTTTATATAGAGTGTGACCGAGTGAGGAAATGCATACGCTTGCCCCCGACGCCCCGTCCTCATTCGGCCCTGAGTGCCGTCCGCACTCCATTCTGTTTTCCAGAAGACAGGCAATATGTGGGGGATGGAGGGAGAGAAAGAGAGACAGAGAGAGGGAAGGGTAATATGTTCAGGCGGAAATAGTACAGTTAAATAATGGCCCTCCATTTCCCGCTGGCAGAATGAGAGGCTCTGTATGTAATCGCCAGCCCTACTTTCTCCTCCTGAAATACACGCTCTCCCTTACAAGTATATATTTGCACTCAAGGTAATCCATCAATTACCATAGACCTATCACATGATGACCGCACTGATGGTGGCCACGGGGACAGGTGGGGGGGTGGGTGGAGGCAGCAGGGAGCTGCCTGAGTGAGTGTATGTGTGTGAGATGAAGAGAGGATGAGGGGGGGGGGAAACAGGGAGGGAGATAAAAAAAGCAGACATGTTGGTGGGTCTCTCTGAATTTACTACTGCTCCTCGTGCCATCACCTTTACACCGTTGAGCTTAAAAAAAAATCTTCTTTTGCTTATCTCACGTTGCTAGCCTGCTGGAATAATATCAGGTAAAAAAGACTGGAGCTACGCCCTGATGCAGAATGTCTTTGCCTTCCCTTCCTCCTCTCCGTCTTTCTCTAGATGGCTCTGATGGCTCAGGTCCGGGCAGCGACTCTCAGGGCAGTGTGGAGAGTTTAAGGAAGCACCTGCGAGCAGACGCCTTCACCCAGCAGCAGCTGGAGGCCCTGGACCGTGTGTTTGAACGTCCCTCTTACCCTGATGTCTTCCCCACTTCAGAACACATCAAACCTGAACAGGTTCGCCATACAGATTTCTATCTACACATTGAAATGTACAGCCCTGCACAGGCATCCCGGTTTCTTTCTTTCTGTTTGTCTTTAAGTAAAACACTTCTCATTGATTTGTAATAATATGTATAGAATAATCTGGTACACATACTGACAAAGGGGACAAAAAGCTCTGTGCAACTGCTTGCTCCAAGGCGCCTACAAGCCTACAGCCTGTTTCAGCGGATAACCTTTATTTACATGCATTAGACTGTTAAACAACAAGAGACTATTATTTGTTGCACTGGAACTCTATGTGGGTGCCCATGCAGCCTTAGCAGTGCCCTAATTGAGTTCATTTTCATCTCTGTGCGATCGTGGGGAATTACAGCGGCGATAAATCAGAGGGACAGCCCCTCAGCCTGCTATACAGCCCCTAATGCAGCTAATTACCAAAGTGATTTCTACGGCAAGATCAATACCAAAACGAATTGGAAATGACTTGCAATCACAAAGAGTGGAGGAGAAGGTATTAAAAAGGCGAGAGGAAAGTGGAGGAGGGGGGGAGAAAAACGGCATCAGAATGGTCCAGAAAAATCAGTTTTAATTTAATGTAATATTAATCAGACTGCTTTCCACTCTTTCTGTGCACCTCCATTTTTCTCCCTGTTTCCAACACCCCCTCCTTTTCTTAAACTGGTGAAAAGGTGGGATATTAGGCTATTAAGGGCTTGTCTGGTGTCTGCATCAGGGCATTAAAAAGCCATTTTGAAGAGGCCAGGCTGAATAGGCCTCATCCCTCCCACACTTCTGGCAGCCATGTGGTCAGGTCATTCAGGCCTCTCTGTGCTTGCCACTCGCCCTCCGCCCAGCCCTGCCCAGCCCTGCCCACAGCCCATCTGCATGACAAAATGGCTCTTGTGCTGCTGAGGCCCAGCGGAATAGAGAGGAACATCCAGCCTAGTGCCAGGGAACAGTTGTAAGCAGACAATTAGAGTTTATCTGGGATAGAGGCAGACAAGACTGGGGTCACCAGCTCGCCCCTGTGGGACCCCGTTCCCATTGAGACAAACAGATGCACCCGCACATACACACAATCGCAGACACAAATGTGTGCACACACACTTATCCTTTCAAAGAAGAGGAGTCAGGTCAGGAAGTGTCATCTCATTGACAAACGGGATTCATCACAGCTGCTGTAGCCGAGTCTTAACCTGTGTTAAATACTTGGTGGAGTCTAGTCGGTGGTTGATCTTTACATGAAGTTTTCTGGTGTTGTAAAAATGTTTTGAACAAAAAAATTGTAAACCATGAAAGATGGCTGTTTTATCACAGTTGAAGAGATATGAAATTAAAATCTCCAATACAAAGTAAAATATACTAATAAAACTATGAAAGGCGTAAAAAACAATACCCACTATTTTATCATGTTATTAACCCAGTTTTATGTGTTCATCCCAGAGGCAAAGCACAAAGGTTGATTTTTGAGCTTGTACGCCCCTTTAAAAAACCACACCACATGTCTCTCCTGTAACAAAGCCCTGAATGTCTCCTCCCTTGACTGGTCACAGGGATGACTGCAGTGGAGCACAAAGAGCCAGCTGACACCCCGTCCTTTCACTCCTCTCCCAATCCCTCTCTCATCCCTCTCTCCCTTCCTGCCTTCTTCTCAGACAAGCCCTAATGCATGCATACATCATAGGTCTTGGTAAAGCACGGGGAGCGGGGTCGGGACGGGTTGGTGAAGGGGGGACGGGGGGGGATGCTCACAGAATTCACAGGAAATATTCAGAAGGAAATACAGTGAAAGGATCACAAACAGCTTCCTCCGATACACAAGGGGTTTCCTTCAGAGAGATTTCATATATAACTGGGGAAAGCTGCTCTAAATCTCACACCCACAGTGGGGCTTGCATGCAGTGCATGAGCGGTATTAACCAGATCATAACGCAATCCGGTGGAATGTGAAATTATTTGACGTAAAAAGTCTGAATTGCTCTTTTTGTTTGCCATCTATGCTCACATGTGCATTCCTCCGCTGACATATTTTTGCATGTGCTGTGTGTTTGTCTACAGGCGAATGAGTACTCACTCCCATCCCTGAACGCTGGAATAGATGACGTGAAGCCGAGCCTTTCCACCAGCGACCGCTCCGACCTCCCCTCCAGTGTCTCCCAGAGCTACTCTGTTGTGACAGGTACAATCTGACTCACGCTAGATTGATCCGTAAAAGAGTACACACAGCTGCAGCAGGTCAAAAACATCTGCAACAAGGTGGCTGAACTATGTAGCGAGAACACAAACATAGTGTCTTTACAGTACCTCAGCTACTGCTGCGATGTCTTTCTATATTGTTTCGTGGCATTTAGTTAAAGTATAACCAAGCATATCATACGCATGGTTTTAGTCAATTTTAACATTCTGCATCCCATTTTTACAAATTCCTCGCTGCCCCCTCTCACCAGCCAAGTGAATATGATGAACTGGATTCCAAATATTCTCATTCCTCGTCCTCCTGGTATAAAACAAATCAGTCCAATTAAATCCCATAATCACCATGTGCACACTATTGCAGCTGTAAAAGATGGGAGCAGCTGACAAACGAGACTATACTGCACCTGAACTTACTGAAAATGCCATCGACCAGATTACACTTTATGTCACTTTATCATACTAAAGGATAATAATGATCAGTTGATTGTCAGTTGTTTGTGCTTTCACTTCTAAGCTGTTTTCCGCATTAATTTAAGTACTATAAATGTAATTAAGTACTTACATGAACTTCTTTTTAATACGTTTTTCTCAAATTTGGTCAACTCTGACTGAGCATTGTAAAAAAATCGTCTCGATATTACATCATCATCGAGCTATCAAGATTTTGACTGCTGCTCCCTTATGGCGCTCACACTCTCCAGCGATATTAAATCCTTATCACCAAATGAAACCCCTCTTTCGAGCCACTTTTTGAGGCACTCTGTGTATTTATTTCTGAGGGACAGAGCGAGGCGATATATCATCTGAGCCCATTAAATCCTACAGGCCTTTCACTCGCTGCTCCTAACTGGCTATTGTGTTAGCCCCGATTGGCCCGCTAACAGATTGACTGGGAGCACTTCTCATAAGAGACAGCTGCTGTTCTCGCCGCGACACGACGTTGTCATCAAAGGCTATGATAGCCTGTTGATTGACAGCGGCTGGAATAGCGCCGTGGCTGGCTGGCTGCCTCACGCTGTGGCGAGAGAGAGAGACCCAGATACAGATGAGACAGTGAAAGACACACTGAAATTACAGGGGGCTTTTTAACAACTTATGAACTGACTGCTGTTTTCAAGAGTAACTTCCACTGAGAGCCAACAGGTAATGGCAGGTGCAGTGTATTGAATATCGTGTAGAATTAACTATCTGTATCATATAACCCACACTGACCCACCCTCTATTGCACTATGGCTTCTTTTGCTCTGCTGTCGAGGTTGATGGCCGCCTGGTTAATTGAAATTTTGTTTCAATGTGGCTGCTGAGCCTCTTTCCCAGGAGAGGTTAGGTTTACTTATGGCCACACTGACTGGAGAGTAATATGCCGGTCTTTTAATAAAACACCCGTAATAATGCATCGCGCATCAAAGTCAATGAGTCCACTGTGTGTGTGTGTGTGTGTGTGTGTGTGTGTGTGTGTGTGTGTGTGTGAGAGAGAGAGAGAGAAAGAGAGCGAGTAAGTAAAGTGGAGGACAGCATGATTGAAAACTGCAGTGGCCCTTCTCAAATGATCCCTGCAGTCCAGCCCCGGACCCAGACACAGAGCTATGAAGAAAGACCCCCTTTTTATTCCTGAATATGTGGGAGGTAGATTTGCCCCAGAAAGTTGGGCCTCAGGAGAAGAAAGGTGTGTTTTTGTCTTTTATGCTGGGCTCCTCCTATGAAAGCGGTCTCGCTCTGGGGAGCGCACTCATAGCAGGTGGCCTTCAAGCCACCTGGGGGCCGGGGGGCCTCCTAAAGCGATACATGTGAGGGCCACAAATTGCATAATGAGGAGTCAAACTAAGAAAACTTTTCTCAGAGTGGAATATGACAACAAACTTTAGCACAAGCATTAGAAAATGATTATTTTGAGCACCAAATTAAGTCAGAAGTAATATCCAGTGAGCTTTTATTACTTAATTTTAACGACTTTGCAAAGCAATGCATGAAGTATTTGATTGGGTGTAGGTTGTTACTGCATAATATTATTTTTTTTCTACCATTAGCAAACCCTGTAAATAGGAATGTATGCCAAGGCTGAAAAATGCTAAATTACCTTCCACACTTAGGCTTGGATCCAATTATCAATAAATTATGCTCTCATACTGGATGGAGCCACGAGATTATATTCATTCTTTAAATGTTTTCTGCTCCCAATTAAAATTCATACAGTTATTGATCTTGTTGATTTTTATGTCCTGAAATTTGCATAATCTATTAAAGATGAATGATTAATGAAGTGCTCAGCTTTCCGTTCCAAGGGCGCTAGCGAAGGCAATGTCGGCCATCTTTTGTGTCCTCTGTTTATCCTGATGTGTGAAAAACACGGTTACCAAGGAAGGAAGGCGACATCCAAATCAGAGAGATTAAGAGGATTTAGTAGGAAACAACAGTAATTTACAAATGATTTCCCCTCCTGCAGAATGAGGACTTTGAGATGTTCCACATGTAAATGAAAATTGTAATGTTAATATTCTGTGACATAAGCTGTCAATAATTCTTTAAAAAAAGATTACAAATGAAGCCTCTCGCTAATTTGGCAAGTAGATGTTAATTGGCACGTATTTGCATAACCGACTGGATAAAAAGTAAACGGTGTAAAAGTAAAATGTTTCTGGTGTTTACACGCTGTAGTGAAACTGTTGTACTTGTGTCCAGGGGAGGAACACTGTGACCTGTTCAGTGCATTCATGGGTAGAACATGATTAACTCCTGGTCTCTGGCTCTTGTCCAGCATTTATACTGTATCTCTGCACTTTTTTCTATTGATACGGGAACAGACTCAGCAACATAAAGTATCCTGCAGATCCGCTGCATCTTGACTGTAATGATCTTAATCACGAGACTTAGTATGTGAAACAAAAAAATAGTATAATACAATATATCTTCGTATCAGTAGTTAAACAGGGTTTTGCCCAATGAGAGTACAGTAGTCTCTGTAAAGGCTTGGCTCCATAATCACTCTCACCAGAGCCTGTGGGGACGCTGGGTGTAAATGGGCACCCCTCTGACCTACTTAAACTCTAGCAGATGCAAAGATCCAGCGCTTTTCAGTCACTCTTTATATCTACCTATCTATCTATTTCTCTCTCTCCCTCATCTCAACTGTACTAATGAGGTGGGGGGGGGGGGGGGGGGGGGGGGACACACACACACACTTTATCTATGATTAATTTTAGCTGAAATGTACACCTCACTCTGAGGCTCTTTTATGACTTGGCAGTGCCAGCCATTCTCTGCTGGGTGGCAAACAACAAGCAGCCACCTAACCTGTGGTGCCTGGTGTGTGGCCCGGTGACAAACGGCGTGTCTCAGCTCGGTTAACGTCTGCAGCCCCGAGCTCGGAAATTAATGTTTATATCACCCAGCACACTAACCTTTGAGCACACATTTGATAATGAATTACTTTAAACCCGTGGATGGGGAATTCAAGCTATTTGGCCCTGCAACTATTCTTTACCGACAACTGGATGCAGCCTTTTAGAATAATTATTTTGTTCCTTTCCTGGGGTAAGGGGCTATAAAGGACCACCTCTACCATGCAGGAGAGTGAAGCCCAGATGACTTTGCCCTGCCTGCACGAGACAGAAGGTTTGCTGAGATCTCGAACATACTGTAGGAATAAATAAGTTCTCCGTTGATTGAGTGTCAGCCTTTGAAAACAAGAGTTCTGCCAGTAAATGTTTTGTGCACCACAGTTCCTCTGTGTATGTTTAAAAATGAAATGCTCACTTGAGAGAAGGCTGTTGCAGCTATATCTGGACGCATCACACCGAGGGCCGTTGTAGATCTTAACAGTCCATTTCTATGGTTGATGGGGTCTGTAGACGTGGTATCAGGGGTGGAGCAGAGACAGATGTTGGAGAACTCTATAGCGTCTCCACTCTCTCAGAGATGTGTTTGCTGGGGAGAAGAGTCCCCAAGGACCCAGAGTTTATCTTCCATCTCCATCATCAGGGCCTGTGATTTGACAGGCTCCCTTTACCCGGGCTCTGCCTCGTCTCCAGGACAATAAGCAACACCATGTCTGATTAGTTTCAGAGTTCAGTGGTCTTGAACGCAGCGTTTGTATCGGTTGTTGTTGCGTCGTAACCACTGTCTGTTTGACAACGGTTGCTCAGGCGCTGAGAAAACAGAAGCCTACAGTAGTATGCAGGAAGTCTCGGCGTAAACAGACCTGGGCTTCGTGTTTGGCTCCATCAGCCTTTAACTAAAGTTCAAATTAATGTCCCAAGGGTTCACCCTGATAACAAAGTAAGTGTTCCTCAGAACAATGCGACTAACGTGCGCGAGCAAGGTTCACAAACACACAATCCACTTTTCTAAACTGTGACACACAGTGATTGGATTATGTTTTATTATAGCCAGCACTAGTTGAGTGTGTCTTGTGACATTTGTTTTTGTTATGGGTAAGGCTTGCTGTGTTCGCGGGTAAAAAACGTAATGGCACTGATCAAGCTGTTTGTTGAATACATAGTGATTTAAGGCTAACCCTGAACATTATCTGCCGTGTTGTCTAGTATCAAATTCTGGTGGTGGATGGAGATTGTTACGCACCCAAATCAGTCGCAGGGTAACTGGACTTTTGAAAGCTGTTTCCACTTTAAAGACTTTAACAAAGCACATGTTAGATATAATTAACTGAAGAACCGAACTGTGCGCCAGCCATTTGCAATCATTCCTATATATGCGGACGTTGTTTCCAATAAATTCGTGACATACTTATACAGCGCATGTGACAAACTTCAGGCCTATCCAATTAATGCAAAGCCCACTCATTAGAATATTTCTGTTCATGCCAGAGATTCGTGGCAACCAGCTTTTTAATGATTTGATCAAAAAAAAACATACATAGTTAGACATTGTGCTGTTCCCTCCATAACAATGCTATTTGTCTCAATAAGATGAAGGCATTGTGAGTAATTGCTCTACCTCTGTCTAAATCCCCGTTTACAGCTGTCACAAAGACAAAGAGATTTGGAAAACCTGCGATACATTTCTATGGGAAAGCAGTCACGTTCCCTGGCATTAGGTTCATAGGGCTGACAGGGTTGCATCCCCCTTCCATAGAACAGCCCTTATCTTAATGAGGAATCGCAACACACAGTCCTGTTGTAAAATAACAATGATGGGGGAAGCAGCTAATGAGGCTATCATGGTGTCGGGAAAGAGCCATCTCTCCCTACAGGCCCCAGCGAACACAACAGGCTCTGCGGCAGACGTGGAGAGGCCGGAGACAGAGCTTACATTGATTGCATAGGTTCAAGAGGCAGAGCCGGTGAAATGAAAGATGCCAAGACTCATCAGCCCAATTAGATCAAAGTGTAGAGTTTTGAACTGTCTCCGAGCCGATTGTTTGGTTATTTTGGGGGAATGATTTTGTTGTGAGAAAGCAGCCGTGAGATTATGTTGTTTGTTTTCCCCAAAACCGTGGGGAAATTTTTTACGCATTTGAGCTTGATTGATCAGGCGCGATGTGTTGCTGCAACATTTCACTGGTGTATGTTTCCACTTAGCCGAATGAATTACTGCTGGGTGCATATGAGATTATTATTATATGCTATGTAAATGAACAAATCAACTGCTAAATACTGCTTATCTATTCAGGATTCATATGAAATGTCTGGTTATAAGCTGGTGAAAAATAGGAAGTTAATGTGTAGGAGCAACTGCACTTCTTGTAATGATCCTTATCCTTTATGCTCCCTTTGAATTATGTCGAAAATCTGCTAAGAATTTGGAGTCCCATCTCTGTTTGATTCATTGTTCTGTGGTAGTGTTCGGCTATATGCATGACAAGTCTAAAAAGATCTAATGCGACACATTTGGTTTGTTTTCGCCTCTGCACAGAAGTTTCCCATTTGGTTATTTGGACATTTAGAAAGCTTTACATCCATCCCTCCATACATCCGAGTGACTGAAGTGAATGTATGTGCAGTATGTGTGGAGTTGCATGTCTACATTATATCTAGTTTTTTTCTTTCTTTTTCTTTCCACCTGGCAGACTCTCACCCATCATATCCACCTTCCATGTGTGTAAAGCGAGAGCCCCATGAGGCGTCCTTTGCCCCCTTCACCCCCTCCTCTGTTGGGGATTCTGCTCTAGCCGACATCTTGCCCCACCAGTCCAGCCTCTCTGTAGATGCCTCTACTCCCAGCTACCCTGCCCATGCCCACGGCCCCCGCTACAGCCAGTATGCCAGCCAGTCCTATATAGCAGGTACAACTTTACCCATAAGGCCCTGTAACCAGATCAAAACCCAATCAAGCTCACTCTTTTTAGCTGATTTACCTATGTGTTTATCTTTAATAATGTAGTAATTATCAAATAGACGCAAATTAAAGTGTCCGCCTCTCACGTTGCAAAGCCATCAATCCCATCATGCATTGTGGCCCGACTGTTTTGTATACACAAGCAAAACTGACTGCTTGCCCCTCATTAACAGCGACCGCTCTCTCCCCCTCTCGGGTTAACAATAGGCCTCCAGGTCCCTCCAGCCTCGTGACAGGCCCAAGGTCTGAAGGGCAAGAGGAGGCCAAAGGGGGGTTGAAGGGGGGGTGGGGGTGCAGAGGCAGAGACGTAGGGCTGATGCTGTTTTGGACCTGTATGTCCCTGTCCTGTGTGCCCCTTCATCCAGCCATGCCCGATGCTGTCACTGTTAATTAAAGGACTGAATGTGGAGCAGAGAGAGCCCTCATTGGCCTGATGCTCCTGTCAGTTTCAAAAGCTGCTTAGGACGTTGGTATATTCATGTTATACAGCAGTTGTAGTCACTGATGAGATCATTTCATCACCTGTCATCCAATGCAACTCCAGACTGGATAAGAAGTTCCGCCAAATGGATGAAAAACATGCAACATGTTACATATTTGTGGTTGATTTTAGCACGTTTGAACTATTTTTTCTTTAGTATATTGCAGAAAGATCTTTAACTTATTCTCAGTGACGATATGAATCGCTCCACTTTGGTGTTTCTTGTTTATGAAATATTATAATTGGAGCACTTGGAGTGAAACAATGTTTCCAGATAAAAAAAGGAGTGGAAAATATTGTATGTTTAAGCTTTAACGTCAAGTAAACATTGAAAATATACATTCATGTTCAACTATCCCTCCTGTGTGCCTGCAGGTCGAGACATGGCCAGCACCACCTTACCTGGCTACCCGCCTCATGTCCCGCCCACAGGACAAGGCAGCTACCCCACCTCCACACTCGCTGGAATGGTCCCTGGTAGGTTCCACTACTCCCTTTTTATGATGCCATTAATTCTACTCTTACAGGTTTCATTTCCAGTAGGCACTACCCTTCAGTTGATCTCGTTGAGGTCACTTAAACATGTAACACATACAAAACCACATTCACTCTTTGAGATGCTGAAGAGACCTTAAAGCGTTGCTCTCGACCGAAAGGATTGAAGCAAGCTTGTTATAGCTTTGTTAGACTGCGGTTAGCGTGCGGTTAGCGTCTGCGGCCGAGGACATTAGATGAACTCGATAGGCGATCACCACAATCAGTGGCCGTGTGATAGGACAGTTCCTCTCAGTTACACTCCAGCTCCCAGCGCTCATTACCCTCACCGTGTCCACACAGCGCACTCTCACCAGCCCCGTCGATAAACACTGCTTTTGCTCCTCTGCTCGCCTCCTCGCCTCCCCGGACACCCAGGGCTGCAGAGCGTATCTCTTTCCCCTCTACTTAACCTGCAGTTCAGGTTCACAGCAAACAGTTAAGGGTCAAAACACAGAGGCGTGGAGGGCCTGTAAATATTTAAATCACTATCTCTCTCAGGGATGAGCTCGAGTTACACGACCAGCAGTGGGGATGCTGTAGCTTCCAGCGTGTGTAGATCTCTCCTCCAAACAACTGAAAACACAATTCCCTTTATTGCTCGGAGACATGTACCTTTCACACTGACCAATAATCAAAGCAGGCGTGCAGTATTTATGAGTGAGCTCAGTGTGCATGAAGGTAACATTTTCAGATAAACAAGGAGGTGAAAGCTGATATCTGATACAAAGAAAATGACTTATGCTTTATTGGATTACATGCCATGAGCGAGTGCTTATGATATACTCATACCAGCTCAGCTACCTTCTTAATCCAGAGGCTGTAATTTTTCTTTCATCTGGTGGTGAATGACTAAGATTTAGTGACTGGACCCAAACACTGTTAAAGCAAAGGCCATTCTTCAGCGGCTTCATATAAAACCCAGCCTTTATAGTCTCGTAAAAGAAGGAAACCTGTGGACCCACAGCATCGCTCTCTGACATCCCCTCAGCCTCCCGTCCTTCCCACCACGACCTGCACACGGGGGACAAAAAGCGAATGAGAGTCTCAGAGAACCTATTAGGGAGTTCTAGAGCGCAGCGTCATCACTTAAAAGCAGGAAGAAAAAAAAAAGGCACCGACGTCCTCACTTAAGGGGAAGATTGAGCAAATCCTAAAGACTAACAGAGGATTAATAAGACAATCAATTCACATGAAGGGAGTGCATGGAGACAAGCTATACAAGCAGCCGGGATAAAAATGCAGCAGAAACATTGTATCGTGACAAGATTGCAATCATACTGCAAAGTAACTTGGTAACTTTTTTACAGCTTAATGTTTTATGAAAGCTGACAGTCATTTCAGGTTGTTAGCTCCTTGCTAATGTTTGTTTTTATCGATTTGTTCTCCAGGAGGGGACTTTTCTGGAAACCCTTACTCTCATCCACAATACACCACTTACAACGAAGCATGGCGGTTCAGCAATCCAGCATTACTAAGTAAGTGACTCTCTCTCGTATAAGACAAACTGTCAAACATAGCCGTAACATTAATACACTTTAAAATGAATGTATTAATAAAGCACAATAATAAAAATGTATTCTCTGTCCTCGGAGTTTCACACAAACGTGTCTTACACGATGTTCGACCTCATGGTTTCCAACGGCTCGTTCTTCTGTTAACTTTCAGGTTCCCCTTATTATTATAGTGCCGCATCCCGTGGCTCCGCACCTCCCACTGCTGCCTACGACCGCCACTAGTTACCATGGAAACCAGTTCAAACTGCAGGCCCTGGGCTTCGGCCTCCATATTGTCCCCGTCTGAGAAACACTGAGGTCAAAGGGAAGCGAGGTGGAATCCTAAAGGAAACCCTGTTATGTTACGCGATGTGGAGAGGAGGGATCGGCGAGGTCGACGCCGGTGCATCCAGCCCAGCTTCAGCGTCACACACTTTGGGTCAAAAGGGCCCGCGGGCGTTCAGAACTCACCCATCATGCCCTCACTCTCTCTCAAAGGCCGGAACATTTCCAAAATGACTTTAAGAGATTATATAAATATATATATTATAAAATATAAATTGAAGAAAAACAGTGTGAAGAATACCATGTGGAAAAAAAATGTTGTGGGTTTTTATTTTTGTTCCTTTGTTGCTGTTGTTGTTGTTATTTTATTCATGGATCCTCACATTCCTTCTATGTGATGAACTGCAGTATTTTTCTGCTCTAAAGAGAGAAGTCCAGGGGAGATGACAATGGTCCCATAGCGTGATGATGCAGCGACTTGAATCAGTGTTGCGAGGCCCCTTTGACACCTAATGAGATCCTGGCCCCACACTGTGTGGGGGGGGGCTTTACTCTGGTGCTTTGACTACGTCTTCTGCTCCAGTTTCTCCTGTCCCACCTACATGATCAGATAAACACAGCATGTCCTACAACGTTTACCGACCCTATATAGACCAATGGCAACATCACACTCCCTGTGGCAAACAATCAGATGTAAAAATGTAAATCATTTTGCAAAGTATTAAAAACATGGTGACCACAAAATGGCCTCGCCAGAATTTTAAATACTTTAAATTATTTTTTTCCTGTCACTGTTTTTTAATGTAAAAAAGGCTATCAAAGATTCCTTCAGAGTAGTTGTCACATTTTCCCTCCTTTTCCAGTCATGTCCATGTCCATGCATGATCGTCCTTTGCTCTTTTTTTGCACTAAAACCTCAGCTTATTTAATTTATTTGGTACATTCACTTAAAATTAAGTTTAATAACCTACCAATTTTAAACATAAGTTGATACTATTTATGTTGGATAGTGTAAGTGTAAAAACAAAAGCCAGACAGACAGAAACATATTTTTCTGGGTAAAAGCGATGCTTTCAAGTTTCTGAGGAGGTTGTAAGCCATAGCCCTATGGCTACATAAACAAATTCAATTCTCCCGGGTTATAATCCATTCAGCTACTTAGTCATACCACTAGATGCCTACACAGTTTAGAAAGCTGTACGCAGTTGAGCGAACCAACTGTAAATTAGCTTCAACAATTGCCTTACAAACCTGTTTTTTCAACGTAAATTCATGCCTGTTCAACTAAATTAATTGCCTTTACAGACACATATTCACCACCCTCCTTGATTTACCTTCTACTCTCCACAGGGACTGATAGGAAATACTGATTCAGTTTGCTTTTTGGAAAATATTTTGTGAATGTACTTTTAATTACATCTGCCAAAGACTTAGTTTGATATTTAATATTTTATTTACAGTATATGTATGCATAAATAAAGCAGTATTATCTTTTAAATAAGTAGTCAACACTGATCCTGTATGTCGTGACTTTTTAACAGGCGAACAACATGATGCATATGACTGTAATGAAAAAGGTGAAATTCAGTGACTCAATACTCCATCGGTTGCAACAAAATGCTGCTTTGTAGAATGATTTGTGAATAATGTGAAGACAATTCTTCTCTGTAAATAATATCACACACACCATTGCAGTATCATACTAATGTACTGGCTCTCTTTGTAGATATACAGACTGAAGAAAACGTGCATTACATTTGTGTCGTAATGTAATGTTGTGCTCTAAGGAAAGGCACAACTACTGTATAACCTGCGGCTACATATGCTGTAGTAGCAGGTTTCAGATGCTAACATCACATAGGTTGTCTTTGTCATTTTATTTTGTTTTCATGATAATGTCATGATGATGTTTTATGTCACTATGCAATGAGTTAAATGGCTTTCTGTATCATCTTTTGTTGTTGGATTTAGATTAAGTAATCCCCATGGAGAACAGCATACAAGGTAACAAATACAAAAGACCTCCAGTGTGAAATGGCTTCTCTCTCATTTCACTTTTGCTCCACAAATTCCCTTAAAAGAAGATGTGATCAAACTGAAGTCATTGGCAACAATCAAAGATATTGTCCTGTTTGCTGTTAGTAGATGTTGTGATCATTATGTTAATCCAAATTACAGTCATCCGTGCCTCCATGTATAGAAACACATCCTCACTTATTACCCATCTCTACTCCCTCCTTCCTCTCTCTCTACCAATACAACTCTTTAGCGTAAGGCATCCAAGATGAAGTTTACTTTAATTCCACACAAGCAAATACATCATCTGGTACCAGGGTTAACTGTCGCTGAGGGCATCAGATAACAGGAAACAGACTGCAGTCCTGCTCTTCAGGAGAAGCTATCCTCTACCAATTGCACTTGGGATTTGCCTATTTCTGTCTACATGTAGCTCGACATATCCGAAAATGAAACACTGGCGCAGAGTGCGAGCCACCGCCATTCAGGCGAAGTCTTTGCTTAAGGAAACAGAGCACCTCTGAAGGAACGGGTCTTCCGCTGTTGTAAAGATGATACAGGAGACGTGTCATGGACATAAAAAGGATTTCTGATGAAAATCTATACGGAAAGCCTTGTGGCCTCAATCATTGTTCTGTTTCAGTTCTGTTCCAATTCTTTTTGTGCACATGAGAAATAAATTCTTTTATATGTCAGTCGTCGACTCTGTGTCCCCTCATTATTAACCCCATAAGAAAATGATTCAGGGTTCAAGGTTCCCGAAGAGCGTTCCTGCTGCGGGTATATTGATGTTTGGTTTTATGAACAGTCAGGACTACAGAAGGCACTCAGACGGGTTAGAGCTCTCAAATATGAAATACATGAAAGACGCAGAGCACGTTGTTTGTGTGTAAATCTGTAGAAATCACATATGTTATGATTCCTGTTAAAAGTAGCCCACAATGAAAATAACTGCACTATGTTAACATGTATGTGTGCAGGATAGAGGGAGAAAGTAAAAAAAAAAAGAAAAGAAAAGGAGAGAGGAGAGGGAAACAAATAAGCAGGACAGTTGGGAAGGCAGGAGAGCGTTGCCCGGCTTCTGACTCCACTATAGTTAATGATGCATCGGTTTCATCCCGCTATACCACAGTGATGCTGCTTCACCTCCTCTCTGCACGCTCCACTCTGAAACACACAATTGTTGTAATTCAATTTCCCTGCTTCCTCTGCCTATTGTTTATTTCATGGATCCCCTGTGAAGCATCAAAAGCTGCTGTTTCTGTCAGCCCCCTTACTGTCCTATGTGTTTGTCATTCAGGCCTTGTTAAAATATAAAACACACACACACATACACACTCTTTCCTCTCCCAGCTGAGAATTCCCAGTGGTAAAATTATTCCATTTAGATGGGAACTTTTTTTGTCACAACCCTGTCTAAATTGGCATATCTGGCTCCCTTGTAGAAACCAATAAACTGTGAACCCGGATGCATCTGTCAGTCAAGCTCATCTTTACTTTAGCGGGCCAGATGACAACAACAGGAGAAGAGACACACACCAGCAGAACGGGGAGCACTGATTGGCTCTTATCAGTTAGGCATTACGAAAAGCACCTGTCATCCTCGGGGCTTCTCAAACCCCGCACAGAGAGGCCCTGCCACGGGGGCCAATGGGCCTCGCTCAAGATTTACTCAAACACTTCACCCTCATTGTCAACTTGGCTTGGTGATGCCCTACAGCTAGGCCTCTTTGGCATGATTCATGTCTGTCACTGATAATATATACAGTGAAATAAGCCCATTGTACAGAGCTGGTGGATGGACTCGGTCTGAAGCAAAATTGGAGTTGTATTCAGACATCAACATACTGCATTCAATTATATCAACTTCTATATTGTTTATAAGTATCTCAAATAAGATTGCAGGTGGACATCAGTAGTGGAAAGTTAATGTTCTCTATACAATGTTGAGGTACTTGTGCTTTACATGATTATTTTCCTTTTATATTACTTTTTATTAAAATGTAGGGGAAATTAAAAGACACATTTGAGGAAATTCCCCAAATGAATACAAATGTTAGTTTCAAGACTTTGATTTCTATTCCTTCCCAGATTTATCTTGTGGCTCTCTAGATGGGAGACCACTGGACTAAACTACCGAACAGTATACAAAGCAGTAAAGACTAGCTGCACCTGGACCAGCTACAACAGTACTACTTGCATTGATGCATTAATATTAACAAACCAATAATGTCATGTATGATTTTTAGCAGCCAAGTGCTTTTACTTTTAAAGTGCATTTTGCTGATTAAATGTGTGTACTTTCACTTGTGAGTGTTTATAGATTGTGGAAATGTTTCCTTTTAACAGAAATAACAGTAGCAAAGTTCAAGAAAAACACCTAGAATTCAATATATAATGATTTATCTTTGTGTGAACATTAATGAGATAACCAGAGAGCAGGATTCTGAATCTCGAGGTGTGACACGAGCGCTATACTGAGCAGAGATGAGGTGGTGGTCTAGCAGTGACGTCCTGTCATCTGCCTGCATGGGAGCCTGTCATCAGCCTCATCATGTGGCTGTCATAGTTGATGCTGGCGAGGGGAGAGGCCAACCCTGCTGTGTCAATCAACGAGCCCTCATTAGAAGCGGCTTTAATTAGTGGCTAACACGGGTGCAGTATTGTTCACAATGGCGCCTTCGTTAACTCTGTTAATCCCAAATGGATTTTGCTGAGAAGAGGCAGCACTAAAGCGCTCCAGAGGTATAATGTGAAGCTACTTTATGTGTTGAAAAGAGTTATTTCTCCTGTTGTTTATAGCTTGAAAGTGAATGTCTCAGATAGATATAAAAGTCTTGAAGCAACGGTGTGTTTGTCATCCTGGTCCAAAAATAAACGGCTTTGAAAAATAGAATAAAGGTTTGAGAAAATGTCCTTGTGGAAATAAATCATCATCTCATACTAAAATTATTTCAGCGTGGCAGGGGAGTCAGAGAGTTCAAGCCCGGTCTCTGATGATCCTGATCCTGACAGAACGATGATTATGAGGTTATTTTCGCTGTCGGCGGGTGAGACCATCCAGGCGACAAGAACATGACTTTGTGATGTTTGTAATGAGTGAGCATTGATTGACTCAACACAGCCTAAAGAGGTTTCCTCCATGTTCAAGCTCAATAGGATGCTCGGGCTCTGTGTGCAGCCTGTACTGTAGCATAGTTCGCAATTAGAATAATGAGAAGTCGGAGAGCTGTCTGGAGAAATGCATTTGCTGCATTTCTCAACCCAGGCCTCATCTGCCAACTATATGCTATTAGACCATTCCCATCCCAGTTAGATCAGTCAGCAGTGCAGAGCGATTTCCCTTCAGGAGCTAAATTATCGTTTTGAATGGCCTTTGTGCGACACATTGTGTAATTAAGCACTAAATATTCCTCGCTACCTGATTATGTCAGTCTCTAAAAGGGCTGAGGAGCTGTGGGTCTAGAGACGGGGTTTGTGTGTGCACATCAAGTGGTGGGGAGGGATTTAAGTTTGGGGAGGAAGTGTGTAGGGGCGTAACAAAAGGCCAAAATGTGTAAAATGGGGTATACTGACCTGCGTGCTCCCTTCAAGCTGAGAGAGGGTCTTCTGTCTGACAGAAGCTCAGCCTGAGGGGGGGTTGATTAGTTTGAGTCCCAACTGTTTCGGTGAAACGGTGCAACAAGAGCATCCAGCCTTCTGTAGCTTCCAGTAGGACGGAGGAAGAAGAAGAGACGAGGCAAAGAGGGGAGAAAGAAAAGTGGGAGGCCACAATCACCAACCCCCACCACCTCTGACTGGCTCCCCACACCGCTTCACCCCCCAACACACACACACACACACACACACACACACACACACACACTCCCCGCCGCCTCCACCCCCTCCTCTACCCAACACCCAGTCACTGTCAGGCCAAACACATGATGAATTGCCCTGTCAACAGAATTCATTCAGGGACCAATTAATTCAGCAGAAATGAACTAGAGCCATCAGTCGCTGAAAAACTCAGTGCAAAGAGAGCAAAGTAGCCCCACTTCAGAAAACGAGGAAGCGAGGGAGGGAACGAGGGAGAGAGGGAGAGAGGGGTGAGCGTAGTGGAGACGAGAGGGCAAGCAAAAGAGAGAGGGAGAAATAAAAGGAGAGGGAGAGAGAGAGAGCGTGGTGGAAGTTAGTCTGACAGAAATTGGTCATTTAATGCTTTAGCGCACTGGAGACAGCCCCTGTCATAGACGAAGGCATGGCAGGGGCTCCCCTGGTATTTTATTTATTAATTATCCTATGCAGCGAGGGGCCTTTAACTGTCTCAGTCCAGCCTCGTCAGCCCGACTCCCTGTCATTTTCTCTCCACAAACAGATCCTTTAACACCGCGCTCCAGGTTAATGGAGACAAAGCCAATATCCAACCAACCTTGCCTTCTCCCCCAAATACAGTATTCATCTGTACCTTATCCAGGTAATTATGTCTCAGACGATCTCCTGAATATGTCGTTGGGATGCTAATAAACCACTTTAGAGCTGGCGTGCAGAACACGTCTGACCTTTTCAACTCACTGCTTCATGGTGGCTACGCCTCCCGAGGAGGGCAGCTAATTATTTACACCTTATTGGGAATCGCATGTCATTTGGAATAGACAAAGTTCCAAATAATTGAATGATGGTTGCATGTTATTATTCAGGACATAACCGAGACAAACTCGTGCTGATTTCCTCATAATTGGCTGTTGATACGTAACATGATTCAGTGTGAAATCTTTGTTGATAAAAATAAATGCTTTGCCAAGTAGAGCTACCTGTCACGGGGGATTTTACTCCCAAATATTTGTCACCTCATATGCTCCATCTCTGTTTCCTGAGCGGTGTCGACAAAATTCAACAGAACCATGCTTGCCAGAAGCTGTTTTGTTGGCGGTGACAAATTAGCACGGTGAAGGGCGATATCAACACCAGCTAATTAAGGTGTCGTGTGATTTTGGGCTCCAGATCAAGAATCTGCTGATTCATCCCACGGGTGATTATGATGTCCATATGGTCAACGTACAGCGTGCTACGCAGGGAAACACTATCGACCCGCTGCGGCGCTGGCTTTGCCAAAAGTTTGATCTTGTCTTTTGTGGCGGTGTTGGGTGGTGTTCATCAAGGCTCTGAATTATTAACGGCATCTTTTCTTCAAGCCCAGGATCCTCTAGTGGAAAACACAGGATGAGGGGCAGCTGGGAGGCTGCCTGCGACCGGCTGCCCCTCTTCTCTGACTTCAGGAAGTGAAATTCAACGCTGTTTCCACTGTCGTTCATTGATGTGCTTGTGTACCTTGGATGCCCCCTTCTTAGCGTCTCCTGGTTTTAAGGAATTATCACACTTCCTGCAACATAAAGGTGATATTAGGATAAGTGTTTGATGGTTTTAGCGTCAGATATTACAATGCATTCAAAGCTTGACATTCATTAAAACTATAAATAGACCTTACTATTAACTTACATTTGTTAGGGCTAAATGATGAGTAATTACACCAGAGCTAATAAACTCAATTGTCTCTCTCTCTCTCTCTCTCTCTCTCTCTCTCACACACATTCGTCTCAATTCAGTCCTTTACTGTAGTGCTAAGCCCAGTGAAAACACACCTAATAGACAACGCTGGCACACAAGCCAAGTGAACCTGACAAATGGAACCGAAAAGCTAACAGAGAAGAAAGAGGTGCTTAGGCCAACTGTCACAGGTAAAGTGCTTTCCTGATTTCTGTTTACTCACCATGCTTGAAACTTGACTTGTTTTCCTGCAGCTTACTGAAGAGATTCTGTCTGTGAGTCAGCTGGTTGTCAACGTGTCTCGCAGGCAAACACGCTCATTTAGCATCAAATTTGGAAGGTGGAAAAAGTTACCAAGTGCTGTTTTTTGAGAGTATGACAACATGGTTGACAAAAGGAGGTATTTCTTTCCATTGTCCAAAAGGACATCGCGTTTATAATAAAAGAGTTCTTGATTTAACCAGAAGACAGCTGCTACTTTAGCTTTAACACAACCTCCTCTGCCTTTCGCCCTAACTCCCATAGACAACATGGAAAGACTCTCTCTGCATATGAAATACAAGGACTTAGAAGAGTAGAAGGACAGGAGTGAGACCGACAGAAAGACACTGCATATGAACAGAGAGATGTGCTGTAGAATATAATTAATTAAATAAGACTAATTAGGAACATGAGAGCAGGTGCCAGGCTATGAGCTGACAGGGAAGACAGCGAGACAACATGCCAGCACAAAAAAAGAAAAGCACAGCCACACACACCTACACACATGTGCAAGTGCACAAACCAAACGCACGTACACAAATAATGCACACAAACACACAGCTGCGGTTATGAGGGTGTATCGTGACAGGCACGGGGACAAAACAACTTTCTGCGTTTTGTCATGTGAAACCCCGCAGGAATACTCCTGACAGGAAGCAGAGACCCAGGCACCGTAGGGGTCTCTTGCCTTTGTCTCGCACACATTCTCTTTATTATTTTGTTCTGCAATGGTGGAAAGAAGTTTGCACAAGCCAAAGATTTCTCTCCCCTAATTATTTCAGCACTTGCTCCAGACTGCCAGCGGTGTAAATTCACAGACTGCTTTACTTCCTCTCAGACTTCTTAAAAAGCCTCTCATAGAGCTGCTGCAACAGGGTACATTCATCTAAATTTGATATGGTAGAAATGTATTGGGAAAAGTCTATATTTCTTGTCGGGCTGAATCATTTCCCATAGAATGATGTACTATTCAGTTATTTTGGTAATCAGACTGAATGTGGACAAAAGACACATTTATCACTGTGCAGATCAAGACGTTATTTTACGTTAATGTGGGAAAACACTGCAAACAGTGTGAGCGAAAACTAAAACCTACCTTACCCAGCTCTTGATTTTTAATCCTAATTCTGTGCAAAAGCTAAATAGATGTGGCAGTAATCTCATTGTTATGCGCCAAAACATTATTATGAATCTACTTACTGCTCATATGAAATTATACAATAATTTGTGTGTTATCCAACTGAGGATAAAATAAAGCAGAGCTGAAACAATTAGTTGATTGACAGAATATTAATCTGTAGCTATTTAATAGTCTAATGAAGTATTTATTCAAGATAGAAAATGACAAAAATGTACCAGTGCCAGCTTCTCAAATGTGAGGAATTGCTGTTTCTAAGTATGTTATATCACTGTAACCTCGGATTAAAGAAGACATCACCTTGGACTCTATGAAATTGTATTCTATTTTTTTTTTTTAAACTATTTTTGAGATCTCATGAAATAAATAATTAATGGTTAAATTGCAACAATAATCGGTAGATTTATCATAATGGTAATCTTTAGTTGAAGCCCAAAAGATGTCGTCACAAATGGTGGTGCTAGTTAGACACTGCAGAACTATCTTGCATTTAGCTTTGTCCTTTCACAGAAAAGAAGTAAAAAACAGACCAAAAAGCCAACACCGGGCAGAGATGAAAAGAGCTTGTACTTGCTCTCACTGCCTGGTCGTGACAATGAGGTGAAGTACTTCTTTGCACATCAGTGCCACAAATAAAAGAATCACCTGTCCCCGCCAACTACAAACCCATGTGAGCGTGCTGCTTGTAATGACTCCAACGCAATTTATTGTCAGGTTTACAAAGTGTGCAAGCTTCTGCACCGCACAGCAAAACAAAGCTAGACAGAGACAGGTTTGACCCAGTAAAGTGGGCCTGTTAACCATTTTCTGTAACTTTCCATGAACGAAGTCAGCTGATTTTTTTATTTCACAATTTACCCAGGTAACGATTACAAACATTCTATTAAGATGATTTGAAAAACCACAATTTCTTTAAGACATCCAACAGGAAAGCAATGATTTCTGAAGCTTAAGAATAATTCTTCTCTTTTTGATGTTGACTGAATTAACTATAGCACCGTTGTTTTAGCTTGAGTGAGACAAACGGGGGGGGAACCATTTTGACAAGAAGAACATGACAAAACCTCAGACTTTTCAGCTGTCAATCACAGCCAAACACCAAGGATCTATATCTAACTTTCCCTCTAGAAAACACACAACAGCATTTAGAATGCTACGCGGTCCTGCAGCCAAGACTCGACAGCTCAATATCTGGCCTTAGTGCGGCTTGTCAATGCAACACCAAACTCAAGACAGAGAGAGATGGGGGTCTGGTGTGGGGAAGGCTTTTTTAATTATCTGTGGTTGGGTCGGACTGTGCATCATCATTAGAGAGACTAAATAGCAGTGGTCACTGACTCAGGTAGTGGTAAACGGCACAATTAACAAGCTGAGGAGGGAGAACTGTATTCAATTTGAAAGCCTTCTCTCCTAATCCATCTCCAGTGATCAGCAGTGCTGCTGAGCTACGCCCTTTTACATTCAATTACATTAATCAGGTTATTACCCAGCAAAAAGTCAACATTTTAATCAAGAACTGGCAAAGTAGGGCAGGACATTATATCTTGACAGGGCTAAGTGACAGTCAGAAGAGTGGAGTGATGATATTCTACTGAAGATCATCTTTTACTCATGGAAAATGGCACAGCATGGATAGGTTTGTAAGATCTGGATGCAAATAATGTTGTTATTAATCGGATTTTAGCATTAACCAGAAAGTATCTGACATCATGTTTACATCTGTACAAGTCTAAATTAATCCCATCTTTTAGTTGCCACTTTTTGAATGTGTATAGCGCATATCCAGAATTTTCAACTTTAAAAAATAAAATGTGTTAATGCCTCTCGCCTGCAAATCCTCTGGATATAATCCTTGCAGGGTGTTGTTAACACAGCAGGTGTGTAAGAAATGTAAAAACACAGCTGCAGGATTCACATCCCAATAACTATCGTGATCGTCTCAAAATCCTTTGACGTGCTCTTTATGGAAACACACAAGCCATTATCCATGTACGGATGGAAACAACTTGTCTAAACGTATGTAGAGCAATCCACCGCGGTCAGGTAGGGGATTATTTCATTCACTGCAGAAAAAAAGCCAATTTATATGAATATGTGCTTACTTCACAACCGGTTCAGGTTGACTTTGCTGACTGATTGCTGACTGCACACACAAAGTGAATCTAATTTAGTAGAACCTCTGGCTAAGCAGTAGTTTCTCACCCATTTTTTCCCTCTAACAGGGAAGAAATCAATTCTCGGGAATCTATGACATTCGGGAGATGCTTGTCTTGTTTTTATTTTACTTATTTCCACACTTCTTTTTTGCATTTCGGCTTGTTAAGAGTTGACGGCTGACCCGGGAATTGGGTTCTGATTAATGGAGGGAAATTCTTGTTCTCCGCCCCATAATGAGAGAAGACAGAGGTGAGAACAGCTCAATAGGAGAGATAACCACTCTTTGATCCAAACAGTCATGCAGAACCTATACTTGCTGCATCGTCAGAACGTGTACTGTTAAGCTGCACACTTTTAAATCTCTCCTCATAACTTTGAAAGGGACAAATGTGCTTTGAGATCATTTGTTTTACAAAATTATAATGTAAAACTAAACCAATTTGAGTTAAAGTCTGTCCTTTGTTAATAATATCCTTTGCAAATGATAGCAAACTGTCTGCCCTTTGAGTACATTGTTTCTAGATCACAGCCTGCAGACTTTTGCAATATAATAATTGACTTCTTACACTCAGTTACACACAAACAGTTGCCCAGCGATACAGCATCTTCACACATATTCAAAATATTAAACTGTCTAAGTGCCATTTTTGAATCCCCACTAACAAGACCCATCTCAACTTAAGATGTCTTGTTAAATTGAGACCTTGTTCCCCAGTGGACTTAAATGTAAAACATATCTCTACCCTTGACAAGCAATGTTAATCCATTTAGTGTAACGAACTAACATGTCCCTAATTAAAATATGCCTTTTAATGATACATACTGACATCCTGGAAAACACTGTCACGCTTCCCTCCTTTAATACAGGAATATGCTAATTGCGTCAGTAACACTGGTGTTCAAATCCCAAGGCTACCGCCACATCCTGAGGGAGTTTGCGGGTTTTGAAACCTTTCCGTTAAAAAAATAAAACAGGGCCCCTTTAACTGTTTCTTGAAGACTGTTTTGGCCAGCAGCAAATGTTAGGGAGCTTCAGGGTCTGACACTGTTGAATTCCATTCATTTACAGACATTCAATTTACCATTTAGGAGCCTTACTCTACACCCCTTCAGTCCAGCACTTCACCTATAGGTGCTGCAGGGCAGATAGAGAGCATCAAGCTTCCACCTCATCCCATGGCAGCTCATTTAAAACAAATCAGGCTGATTGCTGAGTTGCTGCGCTCGCAAGGCCCAGGTGATAAAGCAATTAAAGCCCTCTAATTCTTTGGTTCGGAAAGGTCCAGTAGGTAATTAATTATATATAATGAAATCCTTTTGTTACCTCTTGGTTTTCTCCACATTTGATTTTCGTTTCCTGATGTGTGAGGCTGTTGGTTTGATGGGCAGTCAGGGTCAGGTTCGTGTGGGTGGAGTCTGCAGCCCTCTGTGGTCGTCACCCTGGATGAGAGAGAGGCTTTAGTTAATAGGCTCTCTCTGGACAGATGAGGTCCGTTAGGAGGTTAATTTAAAAATGAATAGAGGACATAGAGAGAAAAGGAGATGGAGACCGAGAGAGGGGCAGAGCACAGACCTCACAGGTCATGGAGAAAACAAAATATAGCATCTAATATTTTTTTCTCTGTTTAGCAATCCTGCTAACCACGCTCCACGCCAAAGCTTCAGAGGAACCATTATCAGATTCTCACAAATGATCAAATTAAAACAAGGAAGCCCGCTCCAGACCAAGCTGCGCAACTGAATCCTATCACTTCCCATCCATGAGGCCATTTCTTAAACATTGAGGCATTGTTCAGATGCATGGAGTGCAGCCCCTGCCTCCCAATTTCCATTTCTTTCCCCCCTGCAGAAGGGCTGAATCTGATCCGGACCCATTGGTGTGTGGATAATGAAGGGGTTACCAGGAGCTGGGAGAGGCCCAGTAATTCCCCGCACCGGGGGAGTGAGTTTTTGGGTGGGGTTTGGATGAGTACCCCTGCTCCGTGATGCATGCACTCATGTGAGCTTGTGACAGCCTTTACCCAAATCCAAGGCCAGACATAGACACTGCATGTATTATATAGAGATACAGTACAAAACCCGGCTTCAAACATTTTATTGCTACAGAATTGCTTTTTTCCACACAAATGGAGCTTACGCTGTATACATTAGTGTTAGTATTACTTTTGATCTTCTGTACAAAATAGAAAGGATTCTACTAGAAAATGATTGCATGGACAGTTACAGAGCATGATAAATTAGTTTCTACTCAATGACTCACTACTAATGCCAATGTCGACATTAAATTCAAGTTAAAGAGATGTAAATAAAATCTCAATCCCCTATACGTCGCGCTGAGCTCATCAACCTCTCTTTTCAGTAGAGGTGGGAGTAACCCAGCTCCTTCTAAGGTCACACAAATTAGCATATCATCTGGCAAAAAGGGTTAGCCAATGTGTGGGCGTCTCCCTAAGGGGGGTCACCTTAAACATCAGTGTTAAGGCACTAAGAGACCCCAACGTACTCCAGGGTTAAGTATCTCCACTTCATTATGATAAAGATGTGAACAACTACCCATCCTACCAACGCTGTCAATAGACATTGAGTCCTGGCTCTATCCAGCCTGACTCGCCCTCTCTCAGGGCCCGACATGAGCCTCCATCCATCATCTGAATACTACGGGCCTGAATCATTGCCGATCATTATAGTAACAGTGAGAGCCCTGATGATTGGCTGCGATTGTTAGATCACAGGGATCCGAGGGGTGATCCATCACGCTGGGTGGCACGCTAACACCTCTGTGTGATGGGGTTCACCTCTGGGGTCAGGGCCAGGTCAGCCAGAAGAGAGCCCCTCCACAGAGAATAGCTCCAACATTCCTTACCAAAGGCTCCCGAAGTGCAAGGGGAAATCATCTGATTAGACTTAGTCTTGCATTAGCAATCAGGAACGATATATTGCTATCTTTTTAAAAAGATCACACATTAATATGAAGAGTAAAACCGTGAGACAAACGGCTCTCTCAGCTGCTTCACAATGCAAGATGAGCCGCTGACCCCATCCAACTTGTTTCTCAAAAGTGGTGGAACACAACATAGTAACCCGAGGCTACGTGTTGTCATCCAAATGAGATAAGTTTATTTTCCCTAGACCAGCATTTGTTCCGTCAGCCTGCAGGGTCGCAGACCACACTAGGAAGCAGTGGGGAGTCCTTCTCAGCACCTGCAGCTCTTGCGAGGTGGCCCGCTAGCAAGGAAAGGCTTTGGCCGCTGCCCAAATATCTGCCTGCGCCTTCTGTGCAAACGCGCCAGCCTCAGGAAACCAGGAGGCAGCAATATTGTGGAACAAATGTTCCCTAATCTCAGCCTGCTGGTCTGGGGTCCTAGGTGGGGCCTCCTCCTTAGAGTTTGACCCAGGATAGTGGTCACACAGGACAGTGTTGCTGGCGAGTACACAGCACACACCTCCAGAGATGTCACTCACAGCAGCATCAGGATCCAGCAGCTCCACCAGGATGGGACCTTTTACAGTGACGAGCAGCAGAAATGGGGTTCTAATGCATATAGATGAAATTGTTGACTTTAAGTCACAATGAATAATTAGAATAAGTAAATGACAAATTATTCAACAGAGGAGATTTTAAGAGCAAAGGATTGTATTGTTCCATCAAAATGTATCTTTCCAAATCCTTTCAGGCAGTGTGTTGACATTTAGAAATTAATCTGTTAAAAATCATATATTTTGTGTAGAAATGTAGAATTGCTGTCTTTTGCGAGAGAGGTATTTACAGATTTCTATCTTTGACTTGAGATAGCGCTCCAAAGTCATCTACTGTGAACCCAAAAATCCATTCTTGCTTTTGCATAAATACATTTACTTTTCATATGGAGATGACGTTCACTGCCGTGGGAACACTGACTATTCTTTGAAAGTTAGTGCAATTAAAAACAGATCAAATTACACAAGTGTTTCTCACATGTTCCCATTGGTATTCACAGAAAATACACATACAGTATATATCCTTCAGTGGAGGCTTTTCAGATGCCTTCCTTATTATCCTATTAGGTTTCTGGCATTGCTAGAACTTTCTCTTTTAGATGTTTTGTTGTTCTTTTTAAGAAAATATAGCTTTTTTCTTTTTTTTAAAGAGAGCAATGTGTGATCATATTACAATTCACAACATAAATGCTGTAAACAACATTATGCTCTGAGCTAAATCTGGCAACATTTTTAGAACGCCTTTTTATGAGAAATGATAAATGATGCCCCAAATGCCCAGTGAGGCTGAGTGGTCCTCATACGTTTCTGAAAGAAAGAAACATATGCAACAGTGTTACCATATGAGTTTGAGTTGTACACAAAGGCTATTCATTCTTAAATATTCTATTTGTTACCTCAGTTTTTGGAGCCAATTCATTTTTAACAATCTTGATCCCTTATTTAAGGATTAATAGATGGTTACTTCCTGGGTCACTTTATCACTCACTACATCTTTTATACTTTAAAGTAATTGAATATACTTGATACAGTTGAAAACAAACATGAAGTGTGATGGCTTTGAAGATGAATGATCCTATAGTATTATTCATTTTCAAACAGAATTTATCACTGAGGGAATTTCCTGCATACAAAGCAAATTCCAGTCCGTTGAGTCAGTGAACAAGACCTGTGTCTTTTGTAGCCTGGCACACAAGAAGTTGCCCTGTGGAGTGTGTTATTGGAAAATAATATTTGAAATTATTTTCCTGATCACTGGTTTATCTCTTGGAATTCTTCCAATTTCAGTGAAAAGTTCTGCAATTTGAGCAAAACAAACAGAAACGCAGTCATGTACAGTGCTTGCGATTTATTTTTACTGTTCCAAAAGCTGACTTTCCATTTTTCATAATCAGTTCTAATAGATAACAATTAAACCTTAGAGTGCATGAAAGGAGAAGAGTTTTCCGCTTTTAGATTCAGTATTCATGTTGTTCAGTGTTCACATTTTGGTTCAGTTGCTCAGGGAGGAGAATATTAAGAGAGATCAAAGATCAGCCACTATTAACTGATACTGTACACAGTATATATGCTGTGTGTGTGTATATATATATATATATATATATATATATATGAGTGTGTGTGTTAACTTCAAATGAGCAGTCGATTGGGGGTGGAGAGTGTATCTATGGCAACGGTCTGGTCCCCAGCTGTCACGGTGAAGAAGAAGATGGGTGCCATGAGTGAGGAGACCACTTAACCTCAGCTGCTCCTCAGCTTAGGGGAGTCAAGATGCTGCTGAAAACCTTACAGAACCTCACTTAATATGTAGACAATAACCCCCCCCCCCCCCCCCGCCAGACAAAAGATGACTTCCAACCAGCCCGTGGAGAAAAAAAAAAAAGAGAGAGTGAGCTTTACAGCAGCTCCTCTTCCTAGAAGTGGAGTTCACTTTCAGAAGCTCCGATACAGCAGATGGAGAGTTTAGGGGTACGAGAGGGGGGAAATTGGCAAAAGCTAATTAGATCTGGTTTAACTGGAGAATCGCTTTAATCGTTAACTGTTAGCTTCTGATAGAGGGATGCCATTTTGCAGCAGATTTTTAACTCTGCTGTAACCATCTGCTGGAATTACATCAAACTACACAGTTTGAATACAAAACAAACTGGCGGAAATTAGCAAGCGTGAGTATGTTATCTGTGGAGGTTTCTTTTGAAAAAATATTGTAGGCTAGTTGCAACAAAGAAATTCTTGCTCAAGCACCTTGTTAAGGTTAGGAAGAATCTCGGTCTTCGTTAAATTCTGAAAAGTCAAAAACAAGACAGGATATGTTGATTTTATTGGGTTTTTTTATTGATCCATTGTACTTTTGTTGCCTGAACCTAACATCACTTTTAAGGTACCCCTGTCTCCAGTATCAGAGTCCTGAGCCTCATACACCCACCATCCACCTCAACCACTTGATTAGCTTATTGTACAACACAGTGCCACTTCCATCACACGATAACAGTAAACATCTTCCAAGTTAGAAGAATATAAACTGAATTTCTAGATGACTTAATTGTTTTTGTCACTTTTGGCATGGCCACCAGGACACTTGGAACTTCTCTGTACTTTGGTTTCTGTTATGTTTTGTACTGAGCATTATCAGTAAATGCAATATCAGAGCACCACCAAGGACACCAGAGGGCTATTCACTAAAAGTCATACACTTACAAAGACACATTATAAAGAACAATACATAGTCTGGGCATGCTATAATAGCAAACAGAAACTTGAAACTCTTCTGTACTTTAATGTGGAGGGTTGAAACATAACTTATTCCCTTCTTCTCGTACCGACACTGTGGAGCTTTCGCGCAACATTGTACCAATGTAAGTCAAATGTAGGACCATGAACATAAGATCTCCCTTCATCACACCTGCTGTGCTGAAAAGTGAATAATTTGGGGTTCGTCAGCTGACAAGGTTGGACTGACGGCCTTGAGGTTGGAGGGAGGGAGGTGGGTGATGGAGAGAAGGAGGGAGGGGTGGGTCTGACAGGGTGTCGTCGCGGCTGTGACACGTATTGCCGGTGACAGAGGTTAGGGGGTCAGACAGGAAGGTCTGTTGTTATGAAGGGGAAGCGGGCTGCATTGTTTAGCCCTCCCTCCCTTACTGCGCAGCGATGGTCTAATCAGGCTTTGTCGTCGCTGCCCGACATAGACAGCACAAGCCCGCTCTGTGTTTTCTCCTTTATCTAGCATTGTCTCTTTGTCTTTTTCTGTCTCCATTTCTGTCTCTCCTCCCCCCATCTTTCTCCTGCAAGGAATCTCATATTCGTTCTGTCTCCCCTTTTCACGTTTTTCCTTCTTTTTCTCTCTCTCCATATCTTTCTAAGTCTTTGCCTCTGGCATACCTCCTTCTGGCTCTCTGTATGTGCATGCACTTGTGTGTGTGTGTGTGTGTGTGGGGGGGGGGGGGGGGGGGGGGGTATTCGCCTCAGGCCATCCCAGGGGAGACTTCACAGGCTTTAGAGGCCAAATGAAGTGTAAGTCTATTAAAAGGCAGAGCCAATGTGCAGATTCCCAGCACGGCATGTCGTTCTGGTGCAGTTAATTTCCACTTGATCAACAGTAGATGTGTTACAGAAGTGAGCACAGGGAGACTGACAGGTCAGCATCAAAACGTCTGCCATCTTCTTAACATCTTTAGCTGAACCTTTAAGGCCTTTTTATGCTGATAAACTACAGCTGCTACTGAGGTTTAAGTTGCAAACATTATGTTACTGATCACGTGTAGAGGTCTGATCTAATTCAAAACACTGTCACAAGTCTACACATAAATTCAGAGAATGACGGATCGTACTGCATCTCTCTGCAGTTCATTTGCAATGGAGATTGTGTTGATAACCATTCAATGGAAACAGGACAAAACATGCATGTTTGTAGGCTACACATAGCTTGCTTTTAGGGTATATGTGCCACGAAATCCCATGGAAGGACAGAGAGATTAAATAGGCCTGTTTATTCATATGAAGATGACAAATGTAGGAAGCTGGAGGAAAAGGAAAGGCTCGGAGGACACACTATTCATTATAAGAGCGCCTGTGGGTCATCATGTTTTTATCTAAATCAGGTCCCAGCCCATTTTCCGAACCACACCACCAGGCGAGACGCATGTGTGTCTGCGTAACCTACTTCAGGTGTTCAGGTAGTGTTTTGAATGCACGTGCCATTTGTCTACACTCATAAAGAACATACGCATTTAAGCATAACATACACAGCAAGGATGGCCAACAAAATATGCTGATGATCCCTGAAAATAAGACATAATAGAAATTGCACTGTTTTAATTAGATATGAATTATAACCAGCAACTGCTGTGAGCGGGTCTAAGCAGTGTGTGTATTGAGAGCAAAGTGACACGAGAGCAGCGTAACCAGAGTCTGTCAAGGATAATTACAGGTGATTCTGAGTGTAGCTTGCACTGCTAAAAAATTTAATTTGCTATTGATTTGATACTTAAATGGTGTACGTCCATTCCTATCATTATAACATGGAAGCGGGGCTGCCAATACACAAAGACCACTGACTCCTCTCAGGGTGACTCCAAAAGGCTGTGAGGGAGTTTTTATATACCCAGCAGCATCAAATGAAGTCCTAGAATCTCACTTTGCTGAGTCACTTATGCAGATCCTTTCTTCAAATACAATATGATATGATATGTAACACAACTTCATGTCCAAAACTTGGGAAAATTATTCCGCAAAAGAAAAAAAGAAGAAATTCAGCATACTGAGAAATCAGAGCAAAACAAACAAATCATGCAAACCAATACAACGCATCTTAAAATGTCTCTGTGGTAGTTCCCGCTACAGTAGGTGACTTCAGGACCACCTTCAGGCATGATGACTCACACACAGGCTCACAAGGTGAAAGTAATACCAATGTCGCTGTCGCGGCTCAAAATTGCACTGTACAGCCATCAGACTTGTATTCAGATCCCTGCTTCAATTAATACTTGGCAAAAGGATTTCTTGTTAATATTTGATTAATACTCAAGCACATTTGCCATGTATAGTGAACTGTGAAGAGACTACAATCTGAATTATGATTTGATCTCTTTCATAGTCATGGAACTTCGAATGTTATCACTTAGTACATTAACATATACATGCACATTGATATCCCGCTTTTGACTCTAATTTCATTTACTGTAATATGCAAACCCAACTCATACTGAAGGAACAACCAAATATATGCTGTAAATGTGCACGATTGCAAGATTTGTTGAACCATGCATTGATGATGAGTTAGATGTGGAAGTTTACTGACATGACTGAAAACGTCTATTAATTGTTTAAAAGTCTGTGTGTAGGTAGGTTTTGATAAAGGTGGATGGACACAAAAACAGACACCTGCCACTATAGTCTGCGTCAGCCTGCTCTATCTGTGTGCGGTGGCTGAGAGGGGGTGGAGGTCAGTAGCCCAGCTCTGACCTCTCTGGGCCTATTTCTCTGACAGACATTTGTCACTCCGCTGAGGGCTGAGTGCCGTAATAGATTATTGACCACCTCAGCAGTCCCATCACTTCACACGGCTCAGATCCCCAATACCAGCCACCTTTATCGCCACACGGGAGCCAGAAGGAAAGACACAGAGCAACAGTATGAGGAACACGTGTAATGATAAATGAAAAGATAATACTTTAAACTGAAGCACCAGTGTCTTTAGGAATCCCAATATCACTTAACATTAAAATACAGTTGAATTAGCGGGATTTTCAGAATTTATGTGAACCTATGAAATGCTAAAAACAGGACGAGCAAACAAGAAAGTCAAAGCCTGTTCCTTTAAATGAGAACGGGACACTGGTCTGTCTCTGATGAATTCAAGGGAAAGTAGGTCTTTCCTCCATATTGTGTTTTTTGTATTTTGGCACATTCTGGGGTCCTTAATTGTATGATAATTCATCTCGGAGCACTAATTTACCCCCCGCCAGTCGCTTTAAATGTTGGACCATTTTGTGAACCAGCACTCAGAATTAGAAATGAGCCGATGGCTCAAAGAAGTGTGTCTTCCAGCTAAGGAGCATATTTATACCCATATTCTCAAGTGTTTTTTTTCTTCAACATTAGGGCTTTGGGCATATTAGTGCACATATGTGGTATTTTCTCAAAGAAAGACATTTAAATGTTTCATGTTTCATGATTTGTCTCTCTTCCCTAAAAAGTTTAACAACAATCGTTTAATGGAAAGTAATGCTTTGGCTTTTCACAGTAAGGCATATAAGCTGTGAAATAATCAGTTGTGATATTTAATAACAAAAAGCAAAAATAGCAGGAAACATTATGCAGCAAATTAGGTTTATTTCTTTACTGAAACGCACACATAATGATTCAAATCCAGCGCAGTTTGATGGTTTTGATGTGGCATGTTAGGTCTGCAATATGTCCCTCTCTAGCAATTCATATAATAACTACCTGCTGTTCGGATTCTTGGGCCCTGTCTGTCATACGATTGGGGGACATTTAGGCTTATTTAGCCATTGCTTATTTAGCCACGGGAGGCCTATTAATTTCAGCAGGCCCTGTCCTCTCCAGGGGCGATAGCTACCCGCAGCACGCGCGTCCCATTGTTTAGATCCATTTACATCTGTGGTCAATGAATAATGACAGCTCCAACACAGCAAAACACATACTTGCACACAAATGCACGGGCACAGAATCAGGCCCAAGCTGAACACACAGTTCCCAAATGCAGGGTTAACAGAAAAGGAAAATAAATATTCCAGGGTTGCTTCGCTTTATCTGTAGAGAATTATGATTAAAAAGCTGCATAATGCCAAGCGGAGCTGTAACTCCTCTTTGTGATTCTCCACCCTGTTAGAGATTCTGCTAGTGCGTCTGTTATTTTGGCACCCTCCCAACCGTATTTGACCCATTAAATTAGCCACATTGGTTGATATGGTGCCATGCTAATGTTGAGGGTTTCTCTCCATCGGGTGCACAGACTCCTGGCACCCGGTATTTCACTCTGGCTGTGCAGAAGAGGCTGTGCCACTGCTACCACACATCATAGAATATTAACCCTTTTCTGTTCCCTGGCAAATGCACCAGATGGCACAGCACAATAACAGCTGTCAATTTCAAGGCAGCGCCTCTTCGGTGGATTTTTTCCCCCTTGCTCTTTGGTACGCTGGGAGGATTTTTTAAGACATAATAAGCGAACTGATGTGCTGTTTCAGATCGTAATGAATCAAATGTTACAGTGGAGCAAGAAGCGTGTTTCCTCCCTGGGAAACCAAAGAGGTGTTACAGAGTGAGTGCAACAGCCAGCTGCAGCAGCACACACAAACACACAACCAGTGCTGGAGCTGTGGAAGAGATCTTGCACGTTGAAACGTGCGGCACCGGGTTGAGGTTTCCCCTCCTTCCACCCGAGCGATCGTAGCAGTCATGAGATGAGGTCCCTGGTGCCCCCTCAGCTGCCACTCTAGTTAAATTAAAACTGAGGCCTCCAAATACATTCCTCATTGTAGGCCTAAAGCGCAGGAAAGTTGTATTTGGCTCAAGTGGCGGCTGGGGAATTGTCCCCCTAACCCAGTCCCATTCGCCTTATTTACATGATAAAAGCTGGAGTCAGGAAGAGCCACAGGCCCCGGGCTGTGCTTCTTTTTTTTTTTCATTTATTCATTTCTTTACCAACATCACTTCTCCTTCACCAGAGGCGAGTGACGAAATCATAGTAGCAATTTAAATTTTGTTTAACACACTCCCTGGAAAACAGGACAGGGAATTGCCTCTGTGCCCGTCACATGTCTCCAACGACACTTCGCCTTACTGAAAGAGCAGGGGAAGTGCTGCGATTCCCCAATAGCAGGACTTAACCAGTCATGTTTTGAATGGCGCCATTTCTCTAGTGCTCTTTCTCAAGAGGACTCAACCTGCTGCAAGATTACAAGAGTATGAAACGAGTAATATGGATTTTTACCTTAGTCTCCCTTTCAGTTCAATCAACTGACTTTCTTCAGCTGGAGTTATGAAAGGCAGACACAGACTGTATAACTGTCACAGAGGTCATCTATCCCTCTCATAGTGTGCTTTGTAACTCAATTTCCCACCTGGCTTGAGCTGAGGGCGGCACACAGAAGTCAATTCCAATAGCGACTCCCCAAAGTGCATGTCCAATCGAGAACTCTGCAGTTTAACCTGAACGGACTTCATCAATCGTAAAGTTGAGGTAAATCAATTTCGATTGACCTAAGTCCCAGCGCTCTTTCAAGTGACACTGCATTGTCTATACGTGCTGGCTGTCCGCACCTGACTCCGCTAAACATATCTGACTTAATGACACTGGAGCGTATAACTACTGTGCTTGCCGGCTATCCTCGCTCTCATCTTCTTCGCTTCGTCTTTTATGCCACAGGTTTCTGGCCCCGAGGCTAAGAGGAGAGAAGTGCAGTCAGCAGGAGGTAAAATCCATACACATCTCCTGAGATCTCATCACACTCATCAGTGTAAGAACTCATATAATCCTGCTAATGTCTGCGTGCCTGTCAATAGCAGCTCTCGCTGAGACAAAAGTGTCCTAATTAGAAAATGAAAGTGCAAACACACTTGATGTGTCTGTGTGTGTGTGTGGGACGGAGGGAGAGACAACGAGATGATGAAAAGCTAGTTAGGTGAAAACAACACTGGAACACACACATCATTGAATTTGTATGAGTGGATCGTCTATTTGTAATTTTCATAATTAGCAGTATACCTTTCACATCTACAAACGCCCTCTTCATATCCCCCCTGCCATTTCTCTCAAATGGTATCCTCCTCCTTAAAGATTAATTGAAGCTGGGATAAAACAAAATGGTTCCCAGGGGGTGGCCCACTGTTTGTTATTCATGTGGGTCTGGAAACAGCAACAGTAAATCCTCTAAGTTGTTGTTAAGCTGGGGATATTACCATATGTGTGCCATTTCCATAGACTGACAGCTCCCTCTGGATCAACTGGGGACTATTGATCTTGCAGCACTCCATTTCAAGTTAATTGTGCTTGAAATGAGGTCCACACTCCCAGGCATACCTTTGTTTGAAAGGTGGATATTCGTTTTTATTTGGCAGGATGTTGATATCAAAGACAGAGGATATATTCTATATTTAGTTTATATTTATCCTGCAGAAGCAGTTTCTCTTGCAGTGATTGGTCAAACAGTCAAACACTTATAATAGGATCAAGAACGCTAGCGTTCAATTTCAGTCGTGTTTTTCTCAGTTGTTATTGGACAGAAATAACGCCCCTCCTGCACTGATATAGTAGGCAACAGAAAGGGGAGAACATTGTTTTCAATATGTGGTAGGAAAAGACGGTCCAAATGCTCTTCTTGTGTGACAGAGAGGGAGTTAAAGTGACTTTAGTCAAGGAGAAGAGAGGCTAAGAGGCTAGATCTTGTGCTGAGATGCATTATTTTCAGATCATTTCTATGGTCCTAACATTTTGTACACATTGCAATAATGAAACATCTATGAAGATACATGTATACATATATTTTGGAACAAAGGCTTCGCATTTGTGTGCCAGCAATTGCCTTTGTTTAGAAGTTTAATGAAATGTTGATTTATTCGGAAGAGTTTGATACAGATATTCATGTGTGTGTATGTGTTCATCACACCGGTATTCTTTTTAATTTGCTTTGAACTGAGTAACTGAAAAAAAAATCTGTTGAATCTACTCACACTGTTTAAAGCAAAGAAAGCAGACTTTCCCACCAACTAGCCAATGCACAAACAAACACTTGAGCCTGCATTTCATCTACTCATTTGCGGCGATTATTCAAAGAAAAAGCTTTATAAGCTACTTATGCAAGAGTTCTTAGGATTTTTCTTCTCGTAGCCTTGTTTAGCTTTAAATCCTAATCTGAGAGAAATTGTCTGCCCTGCAAAGTTGAACCAAACACAGAGAAAAGGTGAACTTTGCTGCTGGAAAACAGAAAGAACACTGAAAGTTTCACAGCTTTGTGGCTACTGTACGTAGAGTATAATCCATGTCATGATCCCTGAGCGAATCGGATTAGCATATGTGACATATGTGTTTTTACAGCTACCTTTGACAGCCCGACGGGAACAGAGTGTGAGAGGTAGACTCGGAATGAAGCAAAGTACAACCTCATTAAGACAAAAGAGAAAACGGTGAGGTAAGCTCTGTTATGGCCCAAATACTGCCACTCTCACTGATTAAACCTCTCAGTCTCAAATGCTTCGTAATCCTGCCTGGAACTCAAGAAGGCGGATTCTTTAAGAGGTGAAAAAAAGGGGATACAAAAGAGTGTCAGTCCCAATCTGTAGACCATCTTGGAATATTCCCATTGCTTGTTCCTCCGAGGCAATGAGCACTTTGCCGGGATGAGAAAGGTTGCAAATTCCATCTTCCTCACTAATCACACCCATACCAGTCTGATGTCCCTGACTGTTGCTGGAACCATATCTGTTTGCAATATCAGACCACAACAAATAAAAGGTGTGTAATGGAGGACATTAGAGGGGCCAGTGCATAGAGGCAGGATTTAATTTGCATGGCAGATTAGCCTTCTAGTCCCACTGGTGGGGCCACAGCCTCGGGGGCAAAGGCGCCTCTTTTCTCCTTTCTTCCATCTCTTTTATTCCTTTATTAATAGGATCTAGTCTCTTCAAATCCATTAAGTCAATTGAGCAGGCCCATATATAATCTGATTTCAAATCTACCATGAAAATGCTTAACCAGTGGCTTAACCAGCGGCTCCATGCTGGTTTTCCTCTTCAGGGTCCTGAGAGGAAGGAAGGAGATTGAGGATAGAGTGAAGATAATCAAATCACTGAGAAGATGTAAGAAAAGGGAGATTGTACTCCAAAGAAACAGCATCAGTCCAAAAACAACATTTGTTTACATTCGAGTGAGAAAGCCCTCGAGAGGACAGAGGAATTATGACTCTTGTTCATTAGGAGCAATGGAGGAAATATTGACAGACGGATGAGGTCAGGGTTGACGGATCGGTCAACAACACTTTGAACTGTTCGCTTCCCGTTTCCTTCCAATAGTCAGCGTTGCTTTCTTTTACCCATGATGACTCTTGTTCCCCAATCTTAACCAAGTGGTTGTTTTTGTACCTAAACCTAACCAAACCCTATAGCCATAGCTGTGTAAGACCAAAGGACAAGTGTATGAAATGTGCTGCAGTGATTTGTAACTGTTCTGGAAGGCACAGACAACTTACACCGTCTTGCTGATGTGTATGTAAGATCAGAAATGGTGTCCCTCTGAAGGGCAGCTAGAAACGCTGCATTTTGCTGTTTGATTGAAGGACTTGAAATTGACAAATCTTAACGAATGATCTACAAAGTTGATGGGGTCATTTTTAGCCATCCAATGCACGATAGGTAAAATGTACTGCATGTGCATTTACAAAAGAGCAAAAAAATCCCTGAGTGTTGTGAACAAAATAAATACTTGTTACATCTTCTGGGCTACCTATTTCCAAATCCCAGTGGAAAAGAGAGAGAGAGAGAGAGAGAGGGGGAGAGAGAGAGAGAGAGAGAGAGAGAGAGAGAGAGAGAGAGAGAGAGAGAGAGAGCACGGCTGGAGGCTTTTTGGTCTCTGCCCTCTGCGCACTGGCCTGACTGGGGCCAAGTTTCGCCTCAGTGCCCCGGCGAGCCTCAGCTTTACACAGGCACACAAACAAAGACACACACACACACACACACACACACACACACACACACACACACACACAGCTGGGGATACCAGTTATTAGACAGCAAGAGGAGAGAGCCAAGTACACACTTTCACAAAATCATGCATTCATAAATACATTTACAAATCCTGAACTCTTCTCTCTACAACACATAACTGAGTGACATGGCAGCGAGCAGCTTGACAGCTTGAAATGCTGCATAAAAGGCACACCGACTACAAATACAGGGCGGTTATAATGAGCTTCAAGGGCTTTCTGTGTCAAAATATTATTGAATATATACAAAAATAATTTGAGAATTAAACATTAGAAATATCTAATCTAAAATGATTTCGTCACCATTTATCCGAGCTGCCTGATGTGAAATCATCATCTGCAGGCGTGTCTTCTGTATTGACTTTGAAACTTCTCCTAAGGTCTGCCAAATGCAGGATACCCCTCACAATAGGTGCATTATGAATCCTGTGATGTCAACCTTGAATTACATCTGTGCACCCTCCACACTCCCTACCTCAATCCACGTCTTATTAACATAGGAGGCAACCGCAGCAGCAACAATCTTTTGCTAACAGTTCATGCATTACTACTCAGGGGAGGGTTAGCACCATGCATCCCTGCATCTCAAACACACACACATGTTCCCCAGTGTGATTCAGTGGGAAAAAAAAATAACACAACGCTGCTGATCAGAGCTGCTCAGCCTGCCTGCTCTGCACTCGGGGCCCCTGACAGAAGCGGTGATGTTTGAGATGCAGGGAGCCCTGAGTTTGTCCATCACTGATTAGTAAAAACTCCAGCTCTTCTTGGCCAGCTGCAGCTGATATGCGCATCTGTGGATCTTGACACACGCTCCGAACAAGCTTATTTTTTTACAATAAGCCAAAGTGGACACACACAAAGGCACATCTCAACAAAGACACACAAACACACGTGCGTGAGGTGCGTGCACACACTGACAAATGCTCTGCAGTGCGCAAGAGCTGTTATTTAATTTGTAAAACACTGCTCAGCAAAGCTGGAGCAAAACAGGCAATTAGAGACTCTTCTTCCCGAGCACTTGACTGTATTCCTTTAACCTTTATACAATGATTCCTGTCAAAGGATTTGTCACCTTCGCAGTGGGGCCTTCACACACAGCTTTTCAAAACACACAATGGGGGAAAAGGAGGGGAAGAAACTTAAAATCCTCCTGTGAGGATTTGGGAACTTATATAACTCCCAATTATCAAAACTTCTTGCAGCCTTTGCAGGCCTCCCCTCTGTTTGTAAGACTCACAAAATATCTACAGTGCCACTGAAGAGTGTATAATGCCTGTATGCCCACATGACTGGCGAAAACACTCCTGCTCTTTCTGCCCCGCTGAGTCCTGCTGCATAATGGGGGTCTTGAAGGCTCTGGGCTCAGAGCAGGCCTGCCTAACAAAGCCTTGGTGGCTTGCAGCAGACAGGAGAGTGTGTTTGCGAGCCGGTTGCCAAAAACTAATTTTCAGGAGTTTTTCTGTGGGATGCAGTGGCAGCAGCATGACAGTGTGAGGTTTAGATATCTTGGTGAGCGGGGAGGGTTGGGGGTGAGATATGTAGGTCTTTTGTGAAAGTCCAGAGAGTTGGTTCAAAAAAGAGGAAGTTCACAAATTGGTAGTTTAGAATAAATTACCAAAGTTAGTATTGGCATTTTTTATTGCCTTCTTTACTTTTTTGTTTGTTTCATTGCAGTTTGTATATTTCCACCACTTCATCGAGCAGTTTTTGGAATTAATTTCAGATTAACCGCACGAAGGAGTCCACTTTCACCAGTCAGCCAGCTAGTCCCGTATTTATTTCACTCACTCTGTATCCATCTCTCATGAGTATTTTTATCCTCTATCCCCTCACCATTCACTTTCCTTTTTGCTCCACAGTAATGTACCTGTTTACCTATTGGGTGGTCTTGAGCTGGGCTAAACTAAAGCCCCAGTCCCTGCAATCCAAGTGTAGAGTAGCTGCTAATCCGATTTCAGGAAACAGCCAAGCTCCCACCTCCCTACGCTCCAACCCCACCCACCTCCACCAAACACTACTCCCCCCCCCCTTGCTTCCCCCTTCTCCTCGGAGAGGAACGGAAATAACAGAAACATGAGTGACAGTGAAGGAGTTGGAGGGGAGAATATTTAAACTTTGGTTTGGTTATTGGAGTATTTCTCAGCAGGAGCATAACCAGGGCTCATATATGTATCTGTCCCTTTAATAAGGTGCGACACTGGGGACATATTACCTGCTCACTGACTGGTCTCTCCTCTGAGTCCACTCTGCCCTCTCTAGTACGTTACCGGGGCCAAACATAAAGCAGTGTTTCATGGTGCTGGGGCTTATCTGGGCTCTGAAAGTATGTGAGACATGCCAGGAAACAAAGGAGCGTCTCTGTGCCAACTGCAGGGTGAGCATATCCCTTTCACAGGCCACACATCTCCCTGGCTTTACTTATTTGACAGGCTCATGGTCGTTTTCAGTGGACAAGGTCTGCACCTGGAAAGCGACTAACCAGCATGGCGCATGGACCAACCTATATGAACATAATATCAAACATATTTCAGTACACTTAAATGGCCATTTAGAGGTTAAAACTAAAACGTTAACAAACAACAGACCATAAACTCTACAGCTATGGTTAAAATGTGGAGATTGTTCAGATTTTTAGGTATCTCTGAAAAGGTTATTCACTCACAACTTCCCTTTTGTTGTAGTTACTTCTGTACTCGAAAGGACAGCATGTGATAAACATTCTTAAATGCTGATCTGGGGATGCCTCCTCTTAGTCGATAAGTCGAGTAATTGGTCGGTTTGGACTTAGTCGACTGAGATTTCTTTAGTCGTTAGTCCTTTTTTAATGCTTTTTTTGTAATTCTAAGTGACTTATTTCCAAGAAACTTATGAGCACATCTCTGGTAAACACTAGATTTAATGTGGTGATTTTGTGTGATTCTTTCTTAAGAAACTCAGAAATTGTGTTTGAGTGTTAGCAAACTAAGAATCTCTTAGAAAGTCAAATTAACAATCCAATAATAGAAACACTGCAATCTTTTAAAGTGTAAAGATATTCGCAGTAAGTACACGTACATTTTCTAAAGAATGGCCCCATGTGGAATATTATAGTATCAAGAAGCATTGTGCAAAGCTGAGACTAGTAAAGAATATGTTTTGCAGAAAAAACATATTCTACAAAACAGAAACTATAACTGAAGAGGAGAAAAAAAACAAGTGAAATGTAATGGAGTAAAAGAAAAGACACATACACTGGTAATACTCAATAAAAAATACTCTGTACAAGAAATTATACATGCTTTTTTACTTTCCACTGCTGCCCAAAGTGTATAGAATGCAAGATGATTGGAAATGCTTCCAATCGCATGGCCCATACAGACAGCTGTAAGGAGAGAAGTGGGCCAGAGTGACAGTATATGTTGAGGCTGGAGTCAGACTCTGCTTACCCTGAGGAAAGCATGGCCTCAACTGGCCAAACATGAGCAGTACAACCCACAGCACATCCCAGCTACCCCTCTGTTTGAACAGACACTAACAAGGCAGTATATAACCTTGCAAACTCTAAAACAACCAACAGTACTTTTAATGCATTTTTTTTTTTTTTTTAAACTCATTTTGAAGCAATGAAAAAAAGGGACATCAGTGTGGCAGACACGTTGAACTGTGAAGGTGCATAAAGGTGAACAAGACAATGTCATACTACTGGCATGAATACATCTGCTGTAGTATATTTGACATGATGAAACCCCACAACGCACATTCATACACACTCACACAGACACGGTGGTGTTCGGACAGCATTGTGTGTGTGACATGAGGGGATTGGTGTCACTGTGTCACAGCTGATCCCTGGTGTACTGTCAGACAGCAGAGACCCTCAGGGCCCTCTTTTACAGCTGAGAATACAACGGTCCATACGGCATCTGTCGTACCCAACTGAAACACAAGCGAGTGTGCGTGTCTTTGTTGTACATGCATGCCTCTGTGGCCACATTTGTGTGTGCATTTCTGACATCTTGTTGCAATGCCCAATTTCATTCAAATGCTTTTCCCATTGCCTCATCTGATCTCCAACACCCACCCTGCACACCTTTTCTTTCCTGCTCATCCTAACCAGCCAGCCACCTGCCATTGTGGCTCCCTGATTAGCCCCAATCTCCAGAGTTCTTCCTGTGTTTATTTGTCCCATCTTTAACAACAGGTCACTCTGGTTGCAGCCACTGGTGACCTTGTTCCAGCACTCCTGACACAGTAGAATTGCTCCATAAACGATAGGTAAAGACGGAGTGTCTGGGGGTTAAAAGCCTCCACTTTCACAAACAAAGGTAAGTTAACAGTGACTTGGTTGTGATTGTAGTAGGGCTTCTGTTCCTTCTGGGACAACTGTGTTCTCAGCTCCTTTTAGGGGAGAGTGAGTCTTTATTGCCTGATTCAGAGAGTGACCCACTGGTGTAAAATCAATAATTTGCTCTCTCTATATAGGCTAGAGTGAGAATTAAACACCAAAGAAATAAAAGACAACAAATTAGTTTTGTTCCTCGTTTGTTTTTGTTTAGTATGGCATCTGTATTTGGTAAATGGACTTGTTCTTTTCTAGTCTTCTGACCATTTAAATCGCTTTTTTACACTACATGTCATTCACCCATTCACACTCATATTAGATTTTCACCACACAATTGGGCTTTAAGAATTCCCAACACAATATTATCTTGATATTTATAGAAAATTAGAGAAAAAAAATATATATATATATAATTCGGTCAAATTCTTCATTTTTTACTTTGTTTGTTGTGCGTTTTGTCACATTTTTGTCAAATTAATTAAAATCAAAATAGTGTAGGGAAGTGGGAAGAGAGTCTGAAACCATAAAATAATTTTAAAGGTGCTGGATTACTAATACAATATTATCATACGTGTATTATTAACATGATATAAATATGTAATTTCTAAATATCACGGTTATTGTCAATACCAGTATATCAAGACACCCCTGTTTGGGACATTCATGCCTTTCATGTTCATGTTCCCCTCAGGACAAACGCTGATGATCCCTCAACTTTTCATGCAGCGCCATCATTAGGTTTATATTTGTACTGCAAAACTTATTTCATGACATTCCCATCAGCATTAGCTGTACTTTCTGTTTAGCATTAATTAATAAGTTTTAGCATCTAAATTAAGATGCTAAAGATAACATTATACCTGCAAAACATCAACACGTTAGCAGTGTCATTGTGAGCATTTACCATGATGTTAGCATTTAACTTTGCCTAAGTAGAGCCTCACGGAGCTGCTTGGTCATCATGTAACTTCAGTACTTGACTTTTCCGAAATTTGAAGGGTGCTAAGATAGGACACAATAAATGATGAATGTTGTGTGGTTCTTTTTTAAATCAGAAACATATTTTTAAAGCCTTCAAACTCAATAAACATTAAACAATGACCAAAAAGGCTAACCACTCATTTGTTTCACCACTTTGTCTTCATCAGAGCGACTGAGTAAAATGCTGATGTATCACTTCTGTAGTTGCTGTGATGAGAAGCCTCTTGAGAGGGCACCAAGGAGCTCGGTCCACTCCCTGGGTAGACACAGACAGAATGCTCCAGATTAACTGGTTTTCTTAATGTCTCCTCTCTGGCGAAGTTTCTTTCAGAGGGCTGAGAGGCAAACAGGCCCCGGTGAAAGACTCACTCTCCATTAGTGGAGGTAAATGGCTCTTCTGTGAGCAACCGGCTAAAGCACGGCGGGATAAAGGGCCTCTCCACACACTTCTTCAGCCAGATTAGAGAGGTGACTCTTGTCTCGAGGATGTTAATGTTTATACGCGCACAGGGGAGCACTCTACCGTAGGAGCCTCAGCAGTGTCACTACTACGTCTACCACCAGGAATTCACAAGGCCCTGGTCGTCAGCAATGAAACAGCTCATATCAATGCATAGACATTCTACATTCAATCATCTTGCACAAAGCCGTTTTGTTTATAGTTTGAGCTACACCGTAAGCTTGAAATGTAATCATAACCACTGCTTTAGTATTAATGTAATATGTATTATATGTTGATATACATGTAAAAAAAAAAAAGTTGAGAAACTATTACAATACATTTCCCCCTTCCCAGTTTTTCAACTCTAACTCTTCCTTACTTTTTGAGAAGGTAAGAAAGCTGCACCTAATCGTAGGCTCATTGCTTCCTTGCCAGCTACCAGCCCCTGATTGCATTTCAGCCGAGAAGTAAATACTACATGCTCAGTTACCAGGTGAAATCAAGCAGGCAGATGTGTCGGCGGCCTCAGTAGACACTCGCTGGACCCTGCCTCTGTCTACCTGTGACACAGAGTTTCTAGCCAAGTCAGCTGCTGCTGATCCATGTTGCTGAGTAGGTATATGTGTGTGTGTGTGTGTGTGTGTGTGTGTGTGTGTGTGTGTGTGTGTGTGTGTGTGTGTGTGTGTGTGTGTGTGTGTGTGTGTGTGTGTGTGTGTGTGTGTGTGTGTGTGTGTGTGTGTGTGTGTGTGTGAGTGGGTGTGTGTGTGTGTTAGAGAAATAGAGAGAGATGGAAAAAAGCAGGTAGCACAAATTTAGTTGACTTTTTAAGAAATAAACATTGAGTATGGATCTAAAGCAATGAATTTGTACGATTTCTTAAAGCAATACCGATAACTTCAGATTTTTACTGACACTCTGCAGAATCCATCGGGCCTGTTTGTTGTGAAGAGTGTAGAAAGCAAGAGAGCAGCAGAGGCATGTTTGCCAGAGAAGGGGTGAGAATACAATAGCCCTCCTTCTAAGGGTCTGTAACCATAGACTCTAATAAAGTCACTGCCTGCAAATAAAGAGCCACCGCGCGGCTCGCCTTACAACAACAAGGACGGCATTATACAACTCGACTCTTTGTTTTGAAGTACACCACCACCGAATGTTAGAGAGCAACAAAACACAGAACAATGTACGATATGGATGACCCCGGTTTACCCCGTATTATTCTTATTGGTAGAACAGCTATTGATGCTATTGTCTAGCGTTGGATACGTGTTTTCGAGTGATTCATGCACTAAAAGCTGGTTCACTGACTAAGAATCTTTACACCCACGTGCTGTCAGATCTGAATCAGAGAGATTATGTCATTGTATTCACAGACAGATTGGATAGTGTAATTTAAAGGTAAGTTACCTTAAATACAATGTTTACAATGTGTACATTTTTTATATTTAACATTTTTAAAAGAAGTAAAAGATGAGACTGACAGATTGAATGATTGTTTTATCTCTTTTGAACGGCCTGTCAGGGCATTGTAAAGAAACGGGTCGCTATATACCACAAGGCTGAACTGAGCAGCATTAAATGTTGAATTTAATTAAACGTGTTGGTCATTAACCTTAATGGTCTATATGACACTGTAGCAAATATAACTTAATTATCAAATATTAAGTACTAATGCAAACAGACTTGTTTGAGGGAAACCACAAAAAATGGAATAACGGTGATATTGACTGGACTTTCCTCTAAATCATAACTTTCCCTAATAAACACTCGTCTGTATTGTGTCAATAGTTGCATCCAGCCAAAGAAGTAGCCTCTCTTTGCAGCTTTCAGGCCTCCCCGTTGCTTAAGGTTGTGACCCCTCTTTTTATTTTTCCTGGGGCTGTTGGGTTAATGAAGTAACAACAAACCGGGCCTGCGGCTAATTTGGAGTGGCACTTCCTGGCCCCTGCTGTCTCCACGAAGACGTATTTCATTTTCTCTTATCTCTGCCTCGGTCATGTGGCTTTCCGCATGGACGCCCATGTCTCCCCCAGTTGCACGACTAATGGAAACTTCGTTAATGTCATTAATCTGCAGACCAGGACATGAACCAAACACGTTTAACCTTTCTGGGCAGGCCTCTGCCACCGAAGCTGTAGTGACTGTCCACACGCTCTTGTACTTGTAGCTCAGTGGGACGTGTAACAATATGAGATTCTCTTGTTCGCATCAATTGAAGGCACTGTAAAGCTTACAACAGTAAGATTTATTTTAAAAAAATGGTCAGCTATTACCAACGTTTCACCAGGAAAAATGATTGATAACTAATGCGTTCTGATTTCCTGCACCTCTCAGTTTTCACTAAATATCTATCTTTTCTAATCAGCCTCACTTGACTGAACGGGTGTTTATAGATGACAGCACTCTCACTTCCACCATGCACATTTAAACAATGGTAATGTCAAAAGACTACTTAATGACTAATCAGGTGGCTGTGATTCATGCCTCATTCAAAGCCCGTATTCACACATTCCACCAGCTCCATGAATGGACACTCTCAGCCCCACATGTCATATACTTTCATTCATAAAGAAGAAAACAACGAGAGGGGGAGAGAGGTTGGAAAAAAAATAGGACTCTCTCTTGTAGGATGGGTAACCCAGGGGACATTTTCTTTTGTGTGGCGCTCAGCTTATGGGGCCAAATGCCAGCAGGCTTACCTCCACACTGTCTGTCTGTGTGTGTCCCCCTTTCCTTTGCACACAGTAATTAGGAGGATCTTAATGGAGAGGGGGTTTATTAGTGTCTGAGGAAGGCTTTAAACGTCACTTTAATTAAGGGGGATTCGGCAGACAGCTTGTGTGGCGATGTCACCCATTTTATAAAATCCTTGTTTGGGCACAACAGAAAAATAGAAGTGGGTCTTTAAAAGGAAGGGAAAAAGGCTTTCCACAGGAAGGCCGTCTAGACCTGCGGTCAGAGGCAGAATAGATAGTCTGACCCTGGCTGAGCATTAAGATGACGGTCATTATCTGCCAAGAAATTCCAAATGTGTGCATGCGGGGAGAAAACTAACCCCCCTTCAAGAAAAATAATAATCAGCCAAACAAACCGCCTGTCCCTCTGAAACTGTTAAAAGATAACCTCACTGCTAAAATGTTGGGTGGGGGGGGGGGGGGGGGGGGGGGGGGGGGATTAATTTACTCTCAGCATATCCTATGGCCATTCATGCAGGATATAAAATCCTAGATTATTTCCTGCTTGGTTAACCCGCATCCGGCCAGTCCCTCTCACAAAGCCATTCTAATGTTGCCATTAGTTATGCTCCTCTGGTGGCCAAAAGATTGATCCCAGAGACTTGGAATCCAATAAATGTGTACATGAATGGCAGAGGGAGATAACACGTTTCCCACAGATAGTGCGAGGGACCGATCAGTGCTGAAACACGATTGAAAACGGCTGATTAATGATACCATATTTGTAAATAACCTCAACATTAAATTCAGCATTCAATTCTTCAATAGGCTTTTATTTACCTTGACCGTTCTCTTTTTATGTTTATTATAGTAGTCACTCATTTCAGAACAGCAATATTAGCCACTGATAAATTGAATTTGTTTACCAAAAATCGGATGTGTCAGGTGTGTTGTAAATTCTTAAGGAATTTAATAAGGCTTTATCAGATGTTAGTTGATGAGGGGGAAAAAAAGAGAAAATTTGGGGAAAGCTTCTCAGTCCAAAAATAAAAGGAAACGAGACACACAAGACAAAATGTACTCACTCATAAACGCTGGTGTTGTTACAAACATCATGGGGCTATAAAAGTCAAGTCTTCCACAATAACTGCAGCTGCTTGGAGCCCGCAGAGGGGATCTGATAATGGGCCTGAGGGGAAACGTCAACGTGCTCAGGGACCAGGGATTGTCTGGAAGACAGATAAGAAGACACAGGAACAGGTTATCAGCTAGTTTATGAGGTGTCACTCCGCTCAAACACTCACCTGTTCTGCAGGAGAATCACAAACAGGCGTCCTGTTAAATCATGCAGGGATCTCGCTGTTATGGATCATATAAATGTAAATATCTTTTACACCTTTTAAACCAGGTCTCAAACACAATGTTTAGATTCTTTTATACAGAATTAGCTAAATCTTTTTCAAATGAATGAAAAACTATTTTAAAGAAAAAAACATATTTCATTTATACTTTATTTACATGTTTTTATGAAGAAAAAATATTCTTAGAGTCTTAGAGTTATTGACATAACTCTAAGACTGAATATAACATCAGGATTCACACTGTAAACCCATGTGGCATTCTGGTTGCAGCCAGTGTGTAAACTAAGACAAAGCCTCATGTCTAACATGGAGGAAAATTGATGCTGTGCTTGAAAACTCGTGAAAACATATCAGAGCAGGCTCCTGGGGCTCGCAGGAAACACAGTATGTCCACACAGAACTGTTTTCTAACAATGTTATGAGAAGACGTTGTCAAAGTTAAATGTCTAGATGTTTTACTCGTTACTGCCAGATAGATTCAACTCTGGCTGGATTAGCAAGCTGTCACAATGCACTTACAGAAATTCCTTAATTAGTGCCAATTATTCAACAAAGCAGTGATTTTTCTGCCGTCTAAAACACTGAAAAACACACAAACGTGGAAATACAACCTGTTATTGAAACTGCACTTGTCTGAAATGTATCTTAATAATGATATACAAAGTAATGCATTATTTAGAATGAATTGGTTTTATGCTTCAAGCGGATAATACTGTTGAGCAGCGAGAGGGAATTAGCTGAAAGAGCATCTTGACCGACTGAGACAAATGGCAGCTGACCTGGGTGTACATAGAGGTGATGTGCCTTGTGGCACTACTGGACAGGTACTCTAAAAACACTTCCTGTGTAGGCGGAGAACAGTGGCGTCACCTCACCCTGGGCCTTTCTGAAAGAAAGTCACAACACAAAGCTTTTGTTGGCAATACATTTCAACAGCCAACCTTATCACTTCCTATAAATGCTATTGTACTTGTTTACTTTGTTTTAAATTAAACCAACTCCTTCATTCACTTATACAAAAACAGACAGAATAAAGGAGTACAGTTTTAGTGCAAAGAGAAATTGCATTTTTCCACAATGAAAATCACTCTGAACTAAAAGAAACAATGACAATTTCTCTTTTCCAGTGGCTTCTTCCATACATGATAGCAATCACCACATCATGAATAATTAAGGAGTAGTTTTAGTTATCGTCTTTAAGCAGCTTGCCACTGTACACTAATGTACAGGAAATGTATGCTTACTGAAATGTTTAATTGCTAAATATTTCTCAACACTTTCTCATATCACTCGCAGCGTTTCGTTGTTTAGTTTTACATGAAATAACATAGTTTATGACATGCCTCAATGTGCAGACCACGAAGCCACTAAATCAGAGAGGAATGTTCCTTTCCTTGACAAAAATAAAAAACAAAACAGCGCAACTGTAGACTGCTCAACTGCTTGGGTACATTCTCCCGATTTTTTATCATTATGCTTTCACCCACATAAATGATCAAAACAAATGACAATCTCTGCGAAAAGAAGAGACGGAGCCCACAAAAGGGAGTCTGACAGCCATTTCCACAACAGATGTTTTTACAGAGGGGTGTCTTCTCTCCGCTGAGCAGTCTCACACATGAGAGACCCCCAAAAGCTTCAGAGAAACGTCCAGAAAACCAACATGTAAATTTGTAACTGCCATGTCTCCGACTAGCAGGCCCGCGCCAATTCTATTTCTTTAGCATTGAAACAAAGGAAAAAACGAGAGATTGTTACAAGAGGCATGCCCAGATATACATATCAGTGTGGATGATTTAAAAAGGCGGAGGAATAGAATTAGAACTCCAATACCACAAAAAGACAACAGACAACATCGTTATGTGTTATCATGAAAAGATAAGTCCCTATTGATCCAGGTTGTGGGCAAAGGCTGCACTATTGACAGGAAGACAGAATATGTCGGAGGGGCAATATTTCATACATTTGGTCTGTTCACTCCATCACTGTGAGAGGGTGTTTTTCTGGGCTGTATATAATAACACGTGTGCTCTTTATTTCCTTCAGATCAATGGTAATGCGAGGGAGGCCACACAAGATGGATGCCACGGGCAGGTTAACCTATCGACTGCTGAACAGAGACACGCAGACCAAGACAAGGGAGACCAACCTATTTCCTGAGATGAACCTAAGCTAGCTGTGTTTTGAATCGCCCTACTTATTGCCCCCCCCCCCCATCTGTTGTGCCTTATTATGCCGAACAAAACCTTTTCTTTTTACTGCAAACCTGCAATTAAACTATCCAACGTCTTGCATTGTTTATAGATGTATCTAAAAATCCATCCACTGTATATGCTTCTATTTTTTTCTGCATTAAATATATTGATGCAGGCTTCATGGTCTACATGTGCTGTCTAACCCTGCCCTCTTGAAAGTTGAAGTGGAGGGGAAAAGTGGTAACGGGCTGCCTGGTGACAACTTCCTGGAGACAGTACGGGAGGCAGACGGGAGGGCAGGCTATAGCCTACACAGGTGGCCCGGATCTGGATCGGGTCAGCCGCGCCCCTGGACAACCAGCCAGCTAATCCCATGCCCATGCACCAAGTCCCTTCAAATCACTAACCTGCAGCTCTTTATGAATAAAAAAAGTCTACGGGTAAAATTTAATTAACAACGTGCCAACTTTGATTACATAAATGTTGCTAACACTGTATATTAACTGTACTGTGCTAATCGAGACAATAACGCTTTGAATCACACAACCTCCAAGACCAAGCAGAGAGGTGAAATGATCAGTCAGCCTTTGATTTGATTTGAAGATGGGTTATGATCGTAAAGGAGGCCTTATATTGTAAAAGTTTTAATTAATTAAACTGTGCTGTGCTTCGATTCACTCTGTAAATGCACCTTTTGTAATGCTTTAGAAAGATTTAACAAATTCTCTCTTTAAATAATGTGCGGATCCCATCTCAGGTGATTCAACTGAAATGATCAGATAAGTCTGTGCCTTTCTATTGAGGATGCAAAGCTACACATTCACTAAGGAAATACAATAAAATCTAAATATGAAGTCACTCTGGCTGAACTGCAAATCGAACGTTAATAGAATAATACTGTTCCGACAGACAGCTCCGAGCATTATTGTCTAAAGTTGGGTAAAGGGTAATTAATTTGGCAGTAAATCATTCAGTGTTTGGGTGACTCTGATGAGAATTGTGATCTCTTTTTTTCTTTTTCTTTCGCTCAGACATCCCCCAAGCCAACCCCCAGTCCCCATTGTCTGTGTGAAAATGGAAATCTGTGCCACCAGTACAATATCCACATTATGTGCCCTGCCTCGACATTGTTGCATGACATGCTTGATTGTACCCTGGTATACAGGAAGGGAAATGTGTAAACATACCATTAGCACATTTTAAGGTTTGTCCTCCACTTACTTATCAATGTGTAATGTATGAGTTTATACGTTTTTTTAATGATTTCTTCCATGCTTGAATCAAATACCTCTTAATGCATTCATTTCCAAATTAGTTTGCCTTCATATATGTGCTTTGGACGAACGAAAGCTGTCTATTTCAAAATAGCATTAAATAAATTTTATAAGAATATATTTTATTATCTATTTTACTGTCACACAGAAGCACAAAACAATCACAAGGAAGTTCTGTCACACCGTTTTAACTCAACTATTCTAGGCATTGTTTTTACCTCCCTGAAAGGTAATTTTTATTATTTACATTGCTTGAGGCTATAGGTGCAATATGTGCCTTGTTGTTATTGAAGGTATATGACATGTAATAATTTGACTTATGTGCCTGTTTATCTGTTTTACAATGATTGTACAGCTGAGTGCCTGGGCGTCTCTCAGAAGGTTTGTTTCAGGTAATACAGTTTGACGAGTTGTGACCAAGACAAACCGCCCGAAAGAATACTTTCACCGTTATCATTAAGTGGTTCTATATCTTTTAAGTGAGGCTAAATTCACCGGAGAATTGTTTGTCCTATATTCATCTTAGAGAATTAAAATCAGAAATGTTCTCTTTTGCAATGTGTTGCTATGCACTCATTTAAAATGTGATTGGATAAGTGCATCACTGGCGGAGGATGCTTCGGTACAGTCAGTCAGTAAATGCATGCATGTCTCCCTCTCTCACACAAACGCATGGACTGCTCAACCACTGCATGCACAAAGATGTGGAGCCCTTGCTAAAAAAAAGACTTTGAGAAATCGTGGAAAATAACCAAACATTAACGACTGTTGCAATTGTATTTCTTGTTCCCTGAAAACCCACAAAAAACATCAGATAATGCCAGCTGATTAAATTCATGCTCAAGAATGTGTGTTGGTGAACTCCACTCACAACCTCTGTGTTTTAAGGTTAAGGTGCGTTACAGATTGAAAAGGGCTGTTTTGTCAATTTCAGTCAGAGTCTTTCATCCCCAAGAGATGCTATGAACTATTGTGGATGTGATATTCGCAGTGAATCTCTTTAGTTTTGTTTCTACTGGAAGGAGTCCAGAGTGAACAGTGGTTGAGGTCCTGCTGTCACTAATACCTCAATGCTGCCACCTTGTGTTTGGGAAACCTTTTACTTTAAAAAGAAGAAGAAGAAGAAGAAGAAAAAAAGAACCCTGTTTCAGCTTTAGTAGGTCTGTCAGATTGAGTTAATATTTACCACTGAACTCTGCATTGGTGGAGATGAAAAACATGAATATACAGGAACCAGGGTGGCTTTTGGATCATTCATTATTGATTGGGGCTAAATGTGACGGTGCGGTTAAGAATTGGCTTTGTTTGTAAAAGTGTGAGTAAACGTTGCCTGAAGCTTGGCTCTGTAGGATTATAATACAAGTGTGAACAGAATATAACAGTATATCGATGCTTCTGTGTATGTGTGTTGTGTGGTTTGCAGGTTTCTCTCAGTGTAAGAGAAAACCGAGATGCTGCAGATTTAACACGCTCTCCTCTGATACCTCGGCCCCACCTGTCTAGCCATGAGCTCAGAGTTGAAACAGAGTTCAGCCAAGTCGAGGATTGTTCTTGCTTGTTTTATCAGCAGCGTGTACCATATTTCCCCCATGAAATACTACAGCCGGCGAGAGAGACTGCCAATGGAGAAGGGAAACAATTGAATGGGCATTAATAATTCACAGGTACATATCTGCTATAATACCAACACAGGCGGAGGTAACCGAGAGCAGGATCTGATGACATCATTGATGTTGCCTCAGATAACACCTCGTTCATCAACTATGTATGGCTCTGGCAAAAGATATAAGATAATGTCCAAGTGAGAGTAGAATGTTTACTGACCGGTGTTCAGACAGTGAGTCGGGGAGGTGGGTCACAGAAAGTTTCACATTTATTACAGAACGAATCTGGATCAAACATGTTAGCTGTAAAAGCCGAGGTTTAATATTTGACGACAGCTGGAATGCATGAAATAGATTTTAATGTTTTACAAAAGGGTTTTATAACCTTGAACAGCTGTTGGACTCCACACATTAGAGCCATTAGTAGCGTTCTGATGCAGCTTTCATTGAGCAGCAGTCAAATTTATTGTGGAATCACATATTAACGCAGAGGTCCCTTCTTGTTTGTTTAAGCCTATTGCATTTTATAGTGTTTGTTTCATTACCAAAACATAAGGAATAGGTTTAAAGTTGACTGACATATTTTTTTGTTGCCTTCAAACTAGGGCTGAGCTATATATTAACATTATCAAAATTGACTAGATATTGTCTTTTTGACTTTGGATATCTTAAGTGTTTTAAAGGCTGCTTTACAGTTCAGTGACGTCATTTTCTGAACTTACCAGATTGCTCCAGCTTGTTTATTATTTGCCTCTACCCTTAGTTATATTATATCCACATTACTAATGATTTATCAAATACGCTTTGAGTAAATATTTAGTAAAAGCACAAATAGTCAACCCTGTAGTATTGCCACAATACAGGGAAGTATTAGGTCTAAAATATTGTGATATTTGGTGTCTCTATATCGCCACGCCCTGTTTAAAATGTATAGTTTCTAAACAATGTTGTGACGTATGAAACACTGTTGACAAAACAAGCTTTTATCATGTAGACAAGTGTTAACTCTATAATAAGCATTATTTGTAATCATTTTAGTAAGTTTGTTAAGGATAAAACTGAAAAAGGGAAAAGGCGATGAGAAAGAGGTTTTCAAGCCCATGATAGTCTTCACAGTTTACAGATTTGTTTCCAGGTAACTTAGAGCAGCAAGTATATTCAACTAATCTGTTCTAGATCAATGAATTAGTTGTTTGGTGTATAAAATAAAAATAAAAAAATTATGAAAAACACAGATTACTGATTCAAAGAGCCAACGGTGATGTCATTTAATTGATTGTCTTGCCCAAAACCCAAAAATATTCAATTTGAAACTATACGAAACAGAGAAAACAGAAACCCCTCACATTGGAGGGGCAGGAACAAGCAAAGTTGGGGCATTTCTGCTTGAAAATGACTGAAATTATTAATTAATATCAAAATATTTGTTGATCAACAACTATACAAAAAAGTCTCTCAGGATATGTTTCAGCTGTGAATAATTCCTGTAGATATGCAGGCATTTTGCAAGACAGTGAATTGAATGAAATGGTCTGCAGGACATTTATTCTGTCGGTAAATTAACCAGTTAATCGACTAATTGTTTGAGCTCTAAAAAAAAAAGCTTCAGTGTCTAATCTCAGCTGAACTGGTGTAGGCTTTAATGCATTCAAATCCATGTTAAACACTTAGTTTACCACACACAGCTACAGCCAGTCATAACATATTCTGCATTTAGCCACGCTGCAGACTATCACCGGAAATGACGTGCCAATGTTTTGAACCGTGCGGGCTAACGAGTAGCACGGATACCTCTGCACTGACCAACATCCCCCTAATACATCTGGGGAAAACACAGCGCTTCATGTCCCCATAATATCTGTCACAGTAAGTTTGACTCCATTAAAAGTCGCTCTAACATATAAACCGTAGATTGCTTCGGCATTACGCGTCAGCTATCAGCGGTCAGGAGCTACCAGATACCCACGCTAGTGCTAACAACCTCCCGCAGCGGCAGCGAGCTTGCACAACCAAAGCTTTCGTAAGAAATACTTTTGTAACATGTCCATGTCGGGCTGTACCTGACGAGGTAGGCTACCGCATTTGGTACACGAGGGAGAGCTGTTTGGTAATTTAAGGTGTGTAGTAACTGCTGCTCCCTATATCTGGCCTCGCAAATCCAGCACTCCGGACTTTGTATTTCCTCTGCTGCACAGCAGGAGAACGCAATGGACCTCCACAAAATCATCCACAGTGCCCTGCAGGAATTTATTCAGGCGTACATCCCTGATGCTGACCTCAGGTAAATAACCCCCCCCCCCCCCCCACCATGTTCGCATCCTTACATACAAGTTCTCTCTGGTTTTCTTTAAGGTAACCTCTTGTTTGTTTGTACCTCTCAATGCAGCACCCTGGATGATGTTCTCCTGTCCTACATCACTGGAGTCCTGGAGGATCTGGGCTCCCAGCTGAGTGTGGAGGAGAACTTTGACGTGGAGGTCTTTGCAGAGATGTTGGAAGCTTACATACCTGGCTTTGCCGAAATTGACAGGTAGACAGACAGACACGCGTTTTTGTTTTGATCTGCTCTGATTGTACTGTCACTTAATGTTATCACACACTAAAACTGTTTCATTTTGCAGCATCAAGGTCTGTGAAATGATGTTCATTCTGGCTTCAAAACTGGCCAGCGCTCGGACCTCAGGTAGTGCTTTTAAACATATTATTATTTCTAATGCATGCAGTATGCTGTGGCAGTTTAAATGAGTTGCCAAAACAAACTTTATTGGTCAGTGCCACTCATTTTAGATGTAGATCATCAGCTTGACATTTATACTACAGTGTGCTGATTTGTTTCCTTTTGAACTGATGAAGAACACGTTGAGGCCAAGGCAAGGACAGAAGACAATCCACTGAAACTCACCCCCCTGCCCAGTGCACCGCCACCAGGAGAAGAAGCGCAGTGCCTTAAAACACAGACAGAGGGCGCCACTGCCAAGGTAATCATTCCTGCATTCAGCAGCACATTATCTTCCCTTTCTTGAAGCATTTGAATTCCTATAAATTAACGTATCCTCATTGTGTGTGTCCTACTGCTGATATCCGTAGTTTTAAATTCATCAAAATGTGAGCTAATGTTAGTGTGTTTATGTCCAGCTACCGGTGTCTGAGCGGGAGTCCCAGGAGCAGCACCTGCAGGAGATGTTTCCCAAGTGCGAGCTGTCGCAGGCTCGCAGCGCCCTGTCGATCGCCAAAGGAGACATGGAGGAGGCCGTGCGCCTTATCATAGAGGGTGACGTCCAACTCAGCCCCACTCCTCATAACGTGAGTCTCTGCTACACAAACTCACACCGCCACTGTGCATGTCACCTTGTGTGCGTTTAGCAGTCTGACTCGATGGTGTCCCGTTGCCTCAGGTAAACCACGGGAAGAGTGCTTCCCCACGAGCAGACCAAAAACTTAAAGAGAGCATCCTCGAGAAGTGAGTAAGATTGCTATATTATCCTGTGTAGAGCAGAGCTGGCCTTCTTAGTTTCCATGTTTATGACTGTGTTTCTTCTCCATAGGTACATGCTGGTGGACAGGGAGGAGGATAAGAAAACACACCGGCCTGTCGCCCCCAAAGATGTCAGTTATACTCTCTATTCACTATGTAACTATATCATACAGTATACATACATTTTATATGTTTAATGCAATACAACTTGCATTTTTTTTTTTTTTACAGCCTCCAAAGAAGCTAGTTCGGTACCACAGTAACCAGGTGGTAACCACAAAAGGAGAGCGGTATCAGCTGGTGAAGAAAGACGAAGCCGAGGACATGAAGAAGACGTACGTCAACGTCAAGCCGGCACGAAAGTATAGATTCCATTGATGACGTGCACAACGGTGTAAGAGCAGCTACTGACAATATTGTTTACACTACTTTTTTATTTATTAAGTTCATTTGGCCTAAGTTTGTTAGATTTGTTTTCCAAGTAAAGGAACATAATTTCTTAGTGTGTCAGTGGCTTATTTTTAAATATTGTTGCCATTATACGCCTTGGTTAAAACATTAACTACGTGTTTCAGTTACTTGAGGAGCTTTTGACATTTTGTGATATTTTGGTGAGGTTGATGTGACAGCCTAACCGGTCTACTTTTTTGCCATTTCAGCAGGTTTGATGTTGCACTAACATCAGGGGCTGTTTTACGTCTTTGTTTTCTTTTTTTATTTGTATTTCTTTTAACTTCCAGTAGACGACATAGATTCCTAATCATGACGTGACGATGTAGAGATGAATCTGTGGTCTTTCTGTCAATAAGTTCTTGTGGTGCTGTAGAGATTCTTCTGGACATTACAAGTCTCGACTGCTTTTTTTGATGTACATATCAATTTATTTTTACATCACACAGAGATACAGTGCTGTGAAGACGTGTGGTCAAGCCTTGTGATTTGGACAATTTGTTGTGCTATAAAATGGTTTTCAAACGAAAAACATAACTTTTAATCATGAAAGAGATTCTATGCTTTCGAGGCAGATTAGCACAACCTTGAACTGTCCTCATAGCAAGTAAATGTGCTGCAATTAAATCCACAAGATCATCTCCCATCACACCCATTAGTGCAAATAAAGGAACTGTATGTGATAATATGCAACGTTACTAAACATTTTTTAAAATGAAAACTTTATAAAAAATGAAGCATGACGACCTGAGAGATCTTTTTGTCGACGCAATTTTAAAACAAACCATCAATAAATTCATTGGTAATACATTTTCCCAGCACAACAAATTCACTTCTCAAGAGTACATAGCATTGCAGCGCTCATTGTTTTTGGCATAATAACGTGGACGACCGTGGTTGCTCCCTAAATGTTTAGCGAAAACGCTGCCGGAGGACCTGATTTTTGAAGTCCACTCCAACCGCGTTCTCTTTATTTTTGATATAGATGTTTAGATTTGCAAAGTCTCCGATCGTGTATTTATTGTGAAGAGGGTCGTTGTGTGCTTTCAGGGTCTGTTTGTACAGATGTGTTCCCTAAGTGGTCCTCTATCACGGCTCCCTTCATCTCGTTGGTGTTGTGAATTTTGCTTCGTTGGTGATTGTTGGTTGTGGCATTTTTTTTATGATTGGATTCTTATTTGTTGTATATTATGATAAATGGGTTGGTCAAGTTGGTTTTTTTTCAACAAATATATATTGTTTATTTGTGTTCCCCTTTTGTATCTATTTTTAGGAACTAAAAGCAATTGTTTTTGATTGGTGGTGATCTAGTTTTTTTATTTTAGTGTATGTGTAACACAATCAACTGTTGAAAAGATGTTCCTGATTATCAGCAGCAATGTTGTCTTTAATTACTAGAAGATGTTTAGTTTGAACCCTGCGCTTTGAGAAACCGCTGACGCACAATTTGTAGTAAATAAATAGTAATTTTTGTAGATCACTCACATTCTTTGATTTGTTCACTCGTGTTACTAAAGATACTAGTTCAAAAGCACCCAATATTTTATTCATTATGAGAAATCATCACAGAACTCAGTACTGTAGAACTTTGCAAACAGACTTTAATCAGAGCATAAAGGAGAGCACACACTATGTTCAAACAGGCATCCATCAATAAAAACATGCCTCCATTTCTATGAACCCTTGTCAATCCCACCTTTTAAAGCTGTTTAAGGCCAGAGTGAAAACAAACATTTTGACCATAAAAAAAATCGAGTCATTGCAACATTTAGTGCCATGCCTTTGTTAAGCGAGGCACACACGTGCAGTAAACAGGGTTAACCTAACAATAGAAGAGGTCTTACATCAGGTAAACTCTACACAGAGGAAGTGTCTCCGTTCCATCACGGTGCAGTCTGAATAGAAATAGATATGCACGATATCAAGTATTTCAAAGTTAAACCGTAATCATAAGACCTGTATATTCCAGGTGAATTAAGTGCTTGGATATTCCTATACCGCTCACCACTTCATCCAGTGACACATGCAAACAAACCCACCCACTGGTTTGTATGATGGTTTGGCACATATACAGCACAACATGTGAAATTATCCTCCCCTTTAGTTTCATGTACATTTTTACAACCCTTCTGAGGAGCACTTTAAACTTGCACAGAGACGGCCGACTTTTAAGTTGCTCTCAGTTTTAGGTCTTCAAAATATGGCTGCATGTTAAGTGAAAGTAGCTGCATTTCTGAGGACTTTTAATCAAAAGAGCAAGTACAGGTTTCCATCTGGAATTAGACTTTTGTACACATTTCATCGTCCCTTCATCTCAGACCTGCTGCATTTAATACAGCATATTGAATAGTTGTATTTCATGTACAACATTGTACAACTTGACCACTAGATGGTACATTGTGTTGCATTAGCTGGTACATAAGCTACATCCCAGCAGATGGCCCTGCTACTTCAGTCCCTTGATTTAACATAAATCTATCATTGAAGCTGTGAACTTTAACCCCTTTTAAAGTTATTTCTCTTTTCAGTTTCCCAAAACAGTGACTTACTTTACTTTGTTTTACTTTAAGTCGACTATATTTGCAACTAAGATGGCAGAATGTAATTTATTTCCAGTGTCCCCTCACCTATTACTGGTAAGCAGAATAGCACATTCAGTACAGTCAAAAAAAAAAAATCAAACAAGCAAGAGCATAAATAAACACAAAGCAGCATCACTCAGTTAAAACTATTTAGCTGCGAGCGGTCACATTTTCCTTCAGCTGAAGATATGAGCTACCCGCACGTATTGTTGATCATATTTAATTGCAGTTTTTAAATTGACTGTACTTCTGTGGTTAATTCCATGCTTTCCTCTTTGCAACAGAAACATCTTGCTGATCACTCCCTGAAGCCATGTAGGAAGGCGTGGAGATGATGCAGATTACGTGGATAAATATATTAAAAGACACTTAAAAGACCGGTCGTCTTTAAAAGGTATGCACCACGTCAGTTTTAAAGCTGTCTTTGTGATAAAGACGGAGAATACAATATGATCACTCCACACTTAGTAATCAACCCACAGCTGCGTTATTACGTGTGTATAAGAAATGTTCTGTATTTAACTGGTGTGTATACCCCTTAGCTCATCCATTAGTGATCAAAATGTTATAGTTATTCCAAAGGTACCGATCTCAAGACAACTTCTACTGGGTGAGCAAATGCACCCAAATACATATTAGCTTGAATTAAGTCGAGAGAACACTAATTCACATAAATACATCTGGACTAAAGCCAAATCGGGCCTTATTCTCAAAGACAAAAGAAAAAAAAAACACTTCTTCAAGCAGTGCGGATTCCCGTGAGTTAAGTCAGATGTTTCTTCTCCGATTGATGTATTTGCAATGACCATGGCACTTGGAGACGACTGGAGCCTAGTGGTTTCAATATGGCCGCTCATTGCCGTGCAGTGACGCGTAGCTCCGACATCAGAATGTGCGTTACGCACGCAGCAGTCTTTCACGTTCACACGGCCAAACCGTTTCAGAAGCAAGTCGAACAAAACAAGAGTTTTAAGATTGGGGCTCTAACTGAGATCCTGCTCATATCGCCCCTTGATCATGGTTTTCAGTAAAGGTCCAACCTACGGAAACACAAAAGGGACTCTTGGTTAGGATAAGCTACTTCAAAGTGTCAGACATTTTGTTTTACTCATTGTCCCAGTCTGCATTTATCTTTTCCTTCGTGCTAAATCAGGTGCGCCATAAATATTCACAGTAATTGGGTTGCTGGAAGGGTCAGCGTGCCCCGGGGACTCCATGGAACAGGTGACCTAAATCTGATTTAATGTTCTAGAAAGTGGCAGAGTGACATTCATGTGTGACTTACGCAACTGGTGATAGGAAAAAGTTTGTGTTTGTGAAGAGGATATAAAAGTACGTGTTTTTACCTCATGTGGGTCTCCAAGTGCTTCTCCCAGCATTTTCTCAATATTTCTCATGATGGCCACCTTCTGATGAGCCTTCAGCGGGTACTCTATCTTTCTGGGTGTGGAGGCCCCCTGATCGAATGAGTCAAAAAAAAAGGTTTAGTGAACATGAAGAAACATGTCGGGGGCAAAGACGACACAGAGGTTAAAATAACTGCTGTGAAGACTCAAATATGCATACTTTGTACCAGAAGTTTACAGTGATTGTCACTCCACCGTTTAACAGTGATTCAATGTGATGCCACCTGAGGAAAGAAAAAAAGTATCAATAGCGAAACTCTTCATCAAACTCTGGCTGTCAAAGCAGTTCTTCTAACCAGTAAAGTAGTTTATAAAATAACACCAATGCCCAGAACTCACTGCGATTCAACACATTAGATTTATGAATAGAAACGACAACCGCATTATACAGTAGTTGCCTTAGACAGCATGAATGTCTATCAATTCTCATAAAACACATTGATGAATAATTATTATAAATTAAAGAATATGAAGAAACTGAAATGCATCCAAGAAATTCAATGCCCTGGAGAGAGTCAGGTGATTTGGTGGTGGAGCTCATTTTTCTACATAAATACAGAATTTCTCTAGAAATGTCAAACAGAAGTACTTCTTACCAATACATGGGGATGTAGAGCACATCTCCTGGGCCCACAACAGTCTCATAACCAACAATATTTTTAAAATCGGGAAACTTCTCATAATCAGGGTTATCAAAATCAACCTATAAATGAAAAATATGGATTCATTACAAAACATGAACATACTGAACCGTGTGCATCCAACTGTATTCAATGTACAAGACATTAATTGCTTCCTACTATTCTGACATTTGCTTTAAAATAAGTTAATTAAGAATAATGTGCCAGTTTTTCTGTATGTCCATATTTCAAGTAATCTTAACACATCAATTTTTATAATAACTGTATTTAAAGTTACTACAAGGAACATTCATTTTGTGTTGACGTTGGCGGTCCCTGTGGACAGAAATAGTAGTGTTTCAAAGTACCAGATGGTCTCATTTACTGTTTAAATCATAAAGAGGCATCAGTATTCTATTGTTTCATAACCTGTTAAAAGTTCCTCACAGTAATTTTAAATGTGTAGACATCATTGTATGATGTCTTTCTCCCTTTGACAGCGTTAATGTGGATTATCTCGACCACTATAGATGAAGATAACAGAGCTAAATCACAATGGACTTCTACCTATCTGTGGCTTACTTGGCTCTGTCTGTCACAGGGGTGGTGCACAGGATATGGATAGAGACACTCAAACTGGTCTGGAGGAAAGAGGATGCATCTCTTATGGCCTTTAATCTGTGCAAAGAAGTTCTGCTGCTCGTCGTAATGTGCTGGTGTCACATTGCCTGTGACGAACAGAAAATTAACAGGAAATGTGAAGTGGGACAAACGTCAAGGACAACATCACACAGCAGACACTGTGAATCCCTTTTCACAGTGGGTAACCTCTGTGAGAGCCCTCACCCTCCATGCCTATCAGCAGCAGGTTGGATGTCAGTTGTCCCCAGTTTCTCTTGGCTTGCTGCTTGTTGATCCAGTTCCAGTTGAAACCGAGGAAGTCGACAACAATCTTCTTCCCTACTGTGTCGTTCAGGGTCTGCTGCAGATAAACCCTTGAAATGCATGAGAAAAGAGACGCGCAAAATGTATGAGCCACCTTGATTTACCCTCGGAGACCTGAAACAAGTCGCAACGCAGCTCCTTTTCTACATATCTTCACTTGGTTATAAATGTACTTCTAGTTTAGGGGACTACTACTCCTTTAGCCCACAAAGAACAATATGATATTGAAGGAAGTGGACAACAAAATCCATAGAGAGCCCCTGTGAGCATCAGTGAGTCAAACAGTGACTTCACTTCATTAAGTGATCTGTGTGTGTGTGTGTGTGTGTGTGTGTGTGTGTGTGTGTGTGTGTGTGTGTGTATGCTTCTCCCCTGATTCTGTGTTAGTGCTTAGTCATTTGCTCCACCTTCCTGTGCACAATAACATTTCGCGAGAGAAAACACCTTTCGCTGTCAAACACACCTGCACACTGATTAAGTTTCCAAGAGAGGACTTTGTTTAGATTATGCATCAGTCCAGAAGAGGGTTGACATAAACATAGCTTACATCATATTCCTGTTCCAACTAAAATATCCTTAGAAATACGTCTTACCTCTCCTCTCCTCCCATTTCTTCCGTTATATGCATTTTATCCACAAATTCAGAGAATTTCATTTCCATCCGTTGAGACTTGGGGACAAAGTTCTCAAAATTTGCCATTTTCTTCTCGTCGTAGTAAAGGAATTTGTGGTTTTCTGCCGTGTAAACAGAGAAGTCCCCGTTCCCAATGTTCTCCTGGAGGTATGCAATGTCCCATTTAAGAGCTGGATACACAAGGTTTGTGTCCGTCAACACCACCGGTTCCTGAAAACAGACAAAGAGCATTTCAATGCAGTCATATCACAAAAACTGATATTTATTTAATTCAACAGAACGAGCCTATACACTTGCAAGAACAAGCAAATGTCCATAGATCAATGCGTTATGGGATAATCACTGCAAGACCGCTAAACGGGTTATGTCACTGGTTGTCCATACTACATTTAAAGTGACTGTTCCTAATGATCTACTATCATGATTATAGAATGTAATTATTTTGTTTCATAATCTATAGCTGCATAAAACTGCAATTAATAGTTTAATTGTATATCACATAACAGACTGTTGTTAATGTATACATTAAACAGGTGAACTCGTTTTTCATTTGTTCTTTAACATTTTATTCTGATTGTTTAAGTAAAAAAACATGTTACTGTACATCATCAACACAAAATCTCGAAAATACTGCTGTTTACATTTCTTTCATAACGTTTTCTGCAAAAAAGGAACATAAATGCCCAACACACGCCCGCGCAGCACTTCGATAGAGCGGTTTATGGCATTGGACACACGGAGCTCCGAGGACTACGTGACTAACTGAACGTAGACCGCTGGGCGCGCTCCCGTTGCCCCTCTCTCTCTCTCTCTCTCTCTCTCTCTCTCTCTCTCTCTCTCTCTCTCTCTCTCTCTCTCTCTCTCTCTCTCTCTCTCTCTCTCTCTCTCTCTCTCTCTCTCTCTCTCTCTCTCTCTCTCTCTCTCTCTCTCTCTCTCTCTCTCTCTCTTCTCTCTCTCTCTCTCTCTCTCTCTCTCTCTCTCTCCACCCCCCATGCTCTGCATCAGCTCTCGGTTTCACTTTCGCCAGAGAGCGCGGGGAGTCTGCGGTCCCGAACAGCGAAACAATGTGCTGGTTTGCGTGTCGTCTTTAATAATAAAAGTGTATCTTAGCATCATGACTCAGCCTTGATACGACTTGCAGGGTTTCAGCGACATGATTTATGTGATCCCAGGGTTCACTGTTTTAACAGGGATGTTTATATATATGTAGTTTATATCTAATAACGAGCCAGCATGGACGAGACATTTATATTTGTATTTAGCTTTTGAAGTCACTTGGAATGAATATTCCTTTCCTTAACATGTGACACTAATAATGTGTGATTCAAAATGTTGTTCACTGCACTTGACCTATTGACCTGATTCAAGCTGCATGGAAACATGGTAAATGAAATAGTGGCAATGATTAGTGTGCCTTTTTCTGTATGGTGCGGTCCTGATTACCTATGTGATGTTTAATTAACCTTCTTCTTTCACCTGAGCCACATTGAACTAATGCACGGGAGTTGAAATGTGGTGGTTCCTGTGTGCACTACATCACTAGATAAAAGGGAAGGTTTCACTTCTTCTAATGCAGAATCTATTTTTGCTACGTTAACATATCATTTTGCACGTGTATCTGGATGACACACTTAAATGAACTCATGGATGTTTCCAATTTCTCAAGAACCACTAACATCAAAAAGCATCACTCGTGGGGTTTCCTCATCACGACAAACACAAACTATGATTTTGTCTCATTAATGAAGAATGAAGAAAATAGATAATAGTTTATCAGTAAGTACAAGGCGACTGTGAGCTTTAAGTAACAGTCCACTTCTCGATATTCATCAGAACCTTTTAGGGTGGAGTGAATTGCCACCCTAAAAGGCGTCATAAAGAAGTCATGCACTTCTATACGTGAGCCACGTGCATGATGACATGCCCCTTCAGGAGATTTCTGAGAAGGCTACGTATTGTCTATGTTGAGCAGGTAAACCTCCTGGGAAATGTTCCAGCTGGCATTTGACACTGAACAAAAAACAATGAGAGCTGGGATGAGGTGTGTCTCCACAAGTGGAAAAAAAAATACGGTCCGGCCTGTACATCTATTGTACGCCTGCTCGGCGGCTTTATGGACGTGAATAAAGCTTGTTCCCTGCTTTCCACAAATACCACTCAGAAATGTAATTATGTCGTCCATAGAAAAGATTAGTGCTGAATCATGCTTACACTTAAACCTACAGCTGTTTCACCGAAGAGGTGCGAATCAAAGGGTTGAAAAACTGCTGCTGACTGCTCTCTATAGCATGATGTATTTCTCAGTAGAAGACACAATGATGTCCGCAGGTGTTTTCAACCAGATGTCCAATGCAAACAACCTGATGTGACATCGCTGATTGAATTACCCTTGGGACTTGAGTTCCAATGGGTTTTGTCGTTTTATTATGCTTTCATTCCCCAAAACTATCAACAGCTCACTGATAGCAAGCAAAGATTCACACATTTGCAAACCACCATTGGGTGGCTTATTTTAATGTGCAGATGACCAAATGTGAACAGTGCCTTTCTCTTGTCACTTACTTTGGGGCATCATTTATTGTCACTAATATTTGCTTGAAAGATGATTTCATCAACGTGTCAAATATCTACAATTCTGTCAATTGACTTATTGTTTCAGCTCTATAGATGTATCTCTTAAAGTCGAGATCAAATGAAAAATTACTTTCTAACCCTTTTAGATCACATCGTCCTATTATGTACCTATATAACAAATAACGCAAAGAAAATAATCTAATAAATACATCTTCGTACTTTCTATATAAAAATCCAATCATCATTATTTCTTGTAAAACAAACTATGACGTGTGCTTACGTAAACTAGTACCAAGTAATTTCAGCCAATGATATCATGACATCCACCCATCAATCAATTTGCAAGTTTTAGCGACAAGGGAAGTGTGTGGAGCCGCAGTCTGCGCTACATTGCATTGCTACATTACATTGCACTACGTTGCATTACTGATGTAAAACAGGGATGCAGGTCTAACCTTTGTACGTGCTTATAACGGTGTTTACACTTTCAGCATCTAATGAAGTGGGTTTACCTCGTTGTTGATGAGCATCTCTGCTCTGGGGTCCGTGTGAGACAGCCTGGGAATGGGCTGTGTTGGGAACGAATATTTTCGCAGCTGAGACTCATCCCAGTCCCAGTTCTGGACGCCAGTGAAACCAGTACCGCCTTCGTTCGCCGCCGGATCAGCCTCCGCAACGGTCGCCGCCGCCATGGTCGCCTCCGTCCTCCTCACACAAGGAAATAACCCGCTTTTCTTCCGGACCGTTTGCCCTGCTTGGGCTACAGAGTCAGCAGCGGGACGTTTGCACGAGCTTTCCCATTCACGGTCATTAAATAGATTGAGGGAATATGTGCCGTCCTGCAGCAGCGGCAGCAGCAGCGGCGGCGGCAGCGGCGGCAGCTACTCTCTCCGGATCTGTTCCGTAGTGTTTACACACCGGTTTCTCAGACAGAAAACAAACGACACAAGCTCAGGCAGTAGAGGAAACACCTCGGCAGTGTTAATGCCCCGGATATCGGATAGAGACACCTAGTGAGCCGGGGGACTAAATGCTCGCGCTGTAATATGTTACTCTTACCACGAGAGGGAGCTGTTGTACTTTGTTTTCTTGCAGGGTTTTTTTCCAGAAAATTGATCGCCAGAAAGTCTTTTGATTTATCATAAGTGACAGAAATAAAGTCACGATAATCACTATTTTTATCTGAAATCGTTTTTTTAGTACATTTCCTTAAGTTAAAAAAAAGGTACTTTTCTTGAGAATTTAACCTACTTTATATATTTCAGACGGAATATTGTACTTTTTTGTCCCACTGCATTTATCCGACAAAATAGACATTTCAGATACATTTTTTAATACAAAACATATGATTAACTTAATAATAACAATAATAATAATACTTATAATTATTAGATAAATAATAACAATCAATAATTAATATTATACATTATATAATATAAACATTTACAAACTCTGAAAGTGGCCACTCTACATAATACATTACATTACACTCTGAGTGAGCATGATCTACGTTTCATGCAGGGGTGGACATTTTAAATTCACTCAGTTATAGTACATAAGTACAATTTAGGGCTACTTGCAGTATTATTTCCATCTTATGCTACTTTTGACTTCTACTCCATTACATTCATTTCACAGCTATAGTGACAAATCATTTTGCATTAAACAACCTTTAACAATCAGTTCCATCTGGACCAACTACAATATTAAAGTACAACAATAACAATGTAAGGGGTCATTATAAGTACTTTACTTTTGACACTAAGTACATTTTGCTGGTAATACTTGCATATTTTAAACAACTTGAATCTAAATACTTCTTCCACTAGTGTTGGTCTGAACAATGTGCTGAACAGTATGACGCAATAATGCAGTAATGTAGCTGAAGAAGTACAACATTTATTCATCAGACAGGTTGAGAAGTTGTCCTTGCTCTCTCTCTCTCTCTCTCTCTCTCTCTCTCTCTCTCTCTCTCTCTCTCTCTCTCTCTCTCTCTCTCTCTCTGAGAAGATATGGAAATGAAAGACTTAGCAAACACTTTTGAAATCCTGAGCCAATATTTAACTATGGTCATCATTGCCTCAGCATTGCTTTATTGATCCCTCTTCATGAGATAACAGTGCACAGAGTACATTGCTCACTGGACTGATCGGCTGATGGAGTCTCACTCTGTCATACTGGTATTGAACTATATTGAACTAGATGGAGAAGAATCGTATCAATCACATTGATCGTTGCTACTCTGTGGTTTTCACTTTTTCTGACAGCTTTTTAGAGCCACAAAAAGGCAGAATCTGAGCTCAAATGCATCTCCTGAAGTGTCTGTAGAGCCTGATACATCTTGTATGTTTTCTCTTGAGTCAGGCTTTATCAGCAGGTTTCCACGGCAGGGACTAGTTTGAGGCTCCCTGGTGGGTTCCCATGCTCTGTGTTTCCTGTGCAGATCAGTGAGCTGAGCTGAGCTGATCCCCCGATGCTCCCCTCTCCCCATTCTTTGCAGATAGAACCAGGAGATTGACCACCCTGGTGAGCCTCAAGAAGCTTGTATCTCAATCCTGCTGATAGCAACAAACATGCACCACGGCCGCCTTCTCCCCAGCAGATGGACTGCTGTCAAAACAAAGACCCTCTGGAGGAGATACTGTTACAATGAAACACTTTCCTGATGAGTGGAAGCGTCTGATGTTTCTTGAGCTTATGGCTAATGTAATCTTAGCTAACAAACCACCACAAATACACACACACACACACAGGTAAAGTTATTTCGCTGAGTTTTTTTGTCTTAAGAGCGTTTGGTGGACGCCCCACTCATCTGTACTCATTTGGCTTTCTCTCACATTCATATTGACCCTCGCCCCTCTAGGTGTTGTAGGTCCAGAACCCTTAAGCCATAAATCCTATTAGCCAAGGATTCTCTGAAGCATTATAAGTCGTTTTCCCATCTTTCAGTGATTGCATTATCACTTGCTACCTGAGAGAAATCTGCCCCTAAATGATTTATATGTATGTGGTTTGTTGCAGAGCCACAAAAGTTTTCCATCAATAATTGTTGGTGTTCCTACAGAAGTTTAAATTGATTATTGAAGCTCTGTGAGAAGGCATCTGCTTAAAAACCCCACTCTTCCTCCGCGGTGTCCCCTCTCCCTCCGTCACCTTACGGCAAATTGGACATGGCAGGGCCGGCCCAAGAGACGGAAGTTCAGACCCCCGCGGTCGGAGGTCGTGTCACTCTCTGGGAAATTATGTGTCATGATCAACATTGTTGTGCTGTTTCACACGCCATTATAATGTGTGTGTGTGTCTCATTCAGTTCATCCCCCTTCCGTTTTCACATTTGTGTGGTTGTTCATTCGAGGGAATACAATTGACAGAGAGAATGCTGATGATAAAGCCATGTGTTTGTGTGTCTGTAATTCAGTTTTTTTTGCCTCAACTGTGGCCTCTGGTTCTTCATGTGATTCTCATAGTCTATTTATAGTAGTCCATTACGAACACACCCCTGATTAAAGACTAGTAGAGAAGTATAGTGCAGCAGGTTGAAGGGAATGTGGCAATTTTGTGCAATATATGCATTCATTTACTTTGTCTCTTTAAAGCTGAGATCTTTTGCTTCTCTCAGTTGAACCTGCAGTCCACCACCTGACGTTAGGTCTCCAGTTTAAGCATAGTATTATCTTTATATACTGCCAACTAGAGCAATTTCCTCTCATTAATCTCCGCTGCTGATGCACAGCAGATCTTGTCTGAATACGTGAACAGTGCCACAGGTGTGTCAAACTGCTGATCTTCAAAACAGCTAAACACGTTTTTCTGTCTGTCTTTCCCACACGTTAACGGTTCGCTGCGTCAACAGAATTTCCATCGGGAGACGTATTTTTTCATCTGGGCATAAGTCGTACATTTTCTGCTGATAGTGAGCCAGCGCATGACAACGTGACTCACATGCTTCACCAAAAGAAAAAAGTCCAAATAAGAATCAATTTATTCTGCGCGCAGAGTTCAAAGTGGCTTTGTTCAATTGAATCCAAAATGCATGTCCTATATTTCTAGCTTCGCGTTACCTTTAAAATCCTGTGAATGAACATTTTGATGTGCCCCTGTTGTACTTACTCCCTGTCACAGCGCATTGCAGAACTTCCACAGAGCCGCAGGGCAAAAAGCTTGGTATGCTGGTTCTTTTGTTGGTGAGAGGGTTTTGCTGCATGCCAGGCAGAGCAATCCACCCAGCCACAGGGGTCATCAGAGGAGGGAGGAGTTTTGATTATGATCATTATTTGGTAAATAAGATGTCAACAAGGTGTTTCCTTGACACTTTATTGAGTAAAAGGAGGAAGGTGCAGAAATGAACTCCCCCTTCTCAATGGGAACTCTAATCTCCTCTTTCATGTCCCATCTCGTCTGAAGGGTTTCGGCTTCGGCTGCCATGTGCTAGTTTGCCTGGGCCTGGCACTTCTTACTTGCAGGTGGGGTGAGTATCCTGGCAAGCATGTGTTTATAAAACCCACTTGTTTGGGCACAATACTTGAACTAACTTCTTTTGAGAGAACAGTGTGAATCAGTGCAAAGCCTTTTCCCAAAGTTCTTTAGAAGGCGACAGCCCATTGAGAGCAGAGAAGGAGGGATTACCTTCCTCGACAGTGGTGCATTTCCGAGAGAGCTGATTAGCTCTGCATTCATTGTTAAATCGAGCAAAGGAAGGCCCTAGAGGAGTGAAAGGATCCAAATAGGTGGGCCCAGAAATAAAACAGCCGCAGGAAGCCCTGCACAGGCAACCCAAAGTTTTCCCAACATTTCTTTCCCCCTCTCCTAAGGAGGTGCGGCGTGAAAAAGGAGATTAGCATACAAAATTAGAGGCGGGATGATTTTTTTAAGGGCAACTTGCCTCATGCCCTCCACCCCCAAGGCCCTACTCTGTCTGGACAAAGTTAATTAAACTAGTATTAAACAGTAAAGAAACTTCCAAGCGCTTGGGAGTTAGGGGGCTCTTTGAGGATTACCATGATGAGGGAAAGAACGGGGAGGTATTTGTTGAGGCGCAATTGAGAAAGGCGTGATGGAACGAAGAGTATACGCTGGAACGTTTTCTATTCTTGCTGGTTTGCCCCAGAGTATCCTGACCCCGATGTGAACAATGTGAAAGGAAGGTTGTGTTTACTGCAAACCATCAGGTATCACTGCCACAAGTAAAGAAGGATGAGCGGAATGAAGATTGAAGGATTTATTATTTTGTCATCAGAATTTAATAGAAAACAAACCACAGAGGCAACTAACAACAAGAAAGAACTGGGAAATGTTGTGCAATAAATTAACAATGTACAGTACAAAGTGCTTCAATTTATATACAATTAAATACATACAGGAGGGCAGCAAACGTCAGGGCGAGCAAGATGATGGGAGAGGAGACTTTTCCCCGAAAATGTAAAAATATTTCTAAATAAATTCAACGCTTGGCTGTGATAGTTGAAAAGGATTACTGGTAGGTCGTTTCATGGGAATACAACCTGAAGGGTTGTTAAAAGTTGTGATTTTAGAAGCTAATTTTGCCGGTTCTCAACGGTCAGATCATCCATCACTGAAAAATGTATAACTAATTCATTTTTTTCCCAAGGTTTATGTGTATGTATGAAAATAAATAAATCATCTTGTGGAGAATTTTGAAGTCAGAGAATTACTCCTCAAATGCCCAGTGGAAAAAAAAACGTATAAAAAAATATATCTTAAATACATTTATACCAAAAATTCTACAGGGTTGTAAACATCTCTATCATGTGGATTTGTGCACATCTCACTGTCTTTAACTCTTAATACAAATTTGACAATGAAGATGGTCTGAACTTGTAGTTTTGCTAAGCTTTTGTCCAAAACACACACACTTTCTGAACATGCACAGAGAGTTGAAGTGTTGACAGGAGCTGCAGTGGTACGAATATGATGACAGCATGATGAAGATGCTCAGTGCTTCTTCCTCAGTCTGAGGTTCTTCCTTCGGCTACCGGCACTCTCATTCCTTCCCCTCTGACCTCCTTTCTTTACACAAAAGTACTTGGTCACTGTCTTTCTGCACTGCTCACACTTAACCGTGCAGCACCAGTGGAATTTACAATTACAGCTCGACACTATCTCAGCTTTGCGTTCCTCCACGGCCAGCCCGCACTCCCCGCATAGCCTCTTGCAGCTTCGCTTCTCCCATTTGCTCAAGTTCTTGCCCTTCTTGAGGCACTCTCGGCCCTCTGTGCCTGGCAAACCCAGCGTGCGGTTTTCCAGGCAGTAATCGGGGGAGTCTTCGAGGTGGACCAGCTCCTTGCGAGAGATGGGGCTAAAGGTCTCGGCGACGGCCCCCCGGCTGGCCGCGCTGTTCCCCGCTCCTCGGAGGAGATCCACCTTCAGAGCCCTGTGGTACTTCTCCTTCAAGTAGTTCCCCACTTCCCTGAATTCTGGCAGCTGCAGCCAGCAGGTCTGAGTGGTGCAGCTTCCTGACACCCCGTGGCACTTGCATGTCTTCTGCATGGTCCCCTTCACGGCCTGGAGACGCCAGAAAAAACATTGTTAAAATGTATTTATAGTTTACTGTGTTAAAGAATGCCAGCTTCATATGAAAAACAGTGTCAAAACGTGTGTGTGTAGGTGTGTGTGTGTGTGTGTGTGTGTGTGTGTGGGGGTGTGTGGGGGTGTGTGTGTGTGTGTGTGTGTCTGTGTGTGTAAAAGACAGGATGTCCATTGTCTCTTGATTGATGTGTTGTCAAATTAACTGATTGAATTGATTGAATTGAAGTTTTCCAGTTAAGTAAAAAGAGGGATGAATACATTGAAAGGAAGAAATGATAGCTTCAAGGTCCATAGCAGAGTTCCTTAGTCGTCCTCAGTGTTTCCTGACTTTACCCGACACAAAACAGCTGTCGGTTGAAAGGGGACGTTTTCTTTTCGTGAGGAGGGGATGAACTTTCTGTTGAGGTAAGGCTGAATCAAAGTTTCACATCGAGTACTATTGTCCCCCCAGAAGAAATAGGAGTATTTATTTAGCATGTTCATTATCAACATGTTTTCCAGTGTGAGAAGACCCAATGGAGAGTCCCATTGAGCGGAGCAATGAAAAAAGGGAGTTTTTTCTCTCTTTCTATCCCCATTTTTTTCTGTTACAATGATGCTCCAGGTGCCATGGGGATCCTAGGGCCCAACAGGGGGGAGCAAAGGCACCGTAAACAAAGAGCACTTCAGCTGCACGCCTGTGGTCCCCTCAGACTCCCTCGGGGCCAAACAAAGACCAACATAAATGTGGGATCCTTATTGCAAGAATAAAACTAAACACTTATTTTAAAAAGCAGCATAATACAGAACGCTGTGCAATGTCTGGCTCCCCAGGATCTCTAATTAAGCTTGCACCAGTGATCCTGAGATTCTCGAGTTGAGGTATTGTCATAAGGGGCATTCAGCACTAGTAAATAGGCCCTTCTGGTACACCGAACACACTGTTATTATTGGGGACGAGTGGCACCTCACTTATAGCGACGTGAAAGGGATGCTTGGGTGGCACACTCAGTGTAATTCTGAGCAGGGGAAAATTATTCAAAAGGTGCTTTACACTGTGCAATCAGTTGGAGGGCCAGGAGACATTCCCAAAATATCAAGCGAGCCGCCACCCAGTTTAAATACTGTAAGGTTCAAATCAAGGCATTAACATCACATACTTGCACTACATCTTATATCAAGGGCTCATCTCTCATTGCCAAACGGATGGAGTGAATTATGGAGCAGCCACTGTACCTTGCGCCCAGCCTCGTTGTTGTGGAGATTCATGGCTGCTCGTGAATCCTGTCCAGTCTCCAACGCATCAACAAACTGTTTGGAGATGGCCTCGCCAAAGCCAACGTTGTCACTGCAGCCTCCCCAGAGCCAACCATGGCCGCCTGGGAGAACGAAGAAGAATTAGGTTCAAATCATCTGCGCCATTTGATTCAAACGTGGGTATTTATGTGCACATTTTCGTATTTCTCTGACCTCGTTGTCCGTTCATGCTGTCATCACAGCCACAGTTGTCAAAGTCTCCGAGACTGCAGTTTCTGGTTAAAGTGTACATGACTCCAGCGGAGCTGATGGCATGAACGAACGCAGTCTCCCGATTTGCTGTCAGCAGAAAGACTCATTACTTATCAAATTCACACAGATCTATTTATCCTATCCAAAGTAAGTTTATTTACCTGCATTTTATGTTGCATATTCATTTTATTTATTTTATAAAACAGCTTCAAAAAACTTTGACTTAATTAGTCAATTTCCCATCTTGTGTTCAGGCCCATAAAACCAGACCTAATGGTATCTGCATTTCTAAACTTTCCCTGCATGAAGTTCATTTTGTATTGACAAACACATTTCACTCTTTGTCTTGTGTCTCTTAATGTATTGCTTTCATAAGCTGCAAATAGAGGCAGCAATTCAGGAGGATGTTGGGAAATGGATTAGTGTGTTTGTTTTGCCTCTAGCGACCATGCCCACTGTAACTATCCCAAAGCGCGATGAATGCTTCCACTTAAGGAAACATCTCTATTTCACAAAGGGGGGGAAAAAACCTCCCCTCTAACACAGAAACGTGAAACACAAGCAGACAGTTGCAAAACGCATTTGAAACGTCTTTTGAAATTCTGTTAGCTAACGTTTCCCATTTAGAGGTGGACTCTCCCACAGCCGAGCTGCAGTGTAGCGGCGTTGGAGCTGGTGTCTGGGGGCTGTGGACTTACCGCTGCGCAGGCTACTGTGCGTGGACAGCTGCAGAGCTCTCTCGGGGCAGTTCCAGCGGTCCCATGCAAACTGGTATTTGCACTCCTCTATGCCACTCTGAGCTCCTGCTGCCACACTGCTGGAGTAGATCAGGTATGCCTGCAGCAGCAGAGACATTGGATATATTAAACCCACAAGGTAATGCACGAGCACCCCTCATCCTTCAACAGTGACAACATGATAACTAAGAAGTTGAGATGTTTCCGAAGCATCTGGCATGATTTGATACCCATATATATTAGATGATATATTAGCATCGTCTTGGGGGAATAATTACCTGATCCAACCAAATTACTAGAAAGTAAATCATTTTGAATAAATTGCAGAAGCCAGAGCCCAGAAGATAGAGATCAGTCATATGCCACTTGTAGACAGTCAGTGGCCACAGATCCAACAAATCACGAGAGCCCTTCTGGTACTTCTGAACACACTCAGGGTTCATAAAATCAAATGTTATGTGTGGAAGAAAACTAGGAATGGTGATGTGAACCAGTCTCAATCGCTTTATCATTTGTATCTTCCTACTGGAGGGTCAAATGTTTAACTCTTCGATGTGCCTTGCCACTTTCCAAGAATTGAATTTCTCAAGGATTTCAAAGTGTATAACACATCAACAGGTCCTTCATGGAGATTGAACTCATTGTCTCATGACAAAAACAATATGAACTGATTAAAACATGATTCTTCTTTTTAAACTCTATCAGCCGCAGTGAATATGCAGAATTGTTGAGCTCTCTTATTAAACCAGTACGCTCTGTCCTTGGCTTTCGCCCGCCTCTCTGTGGCTTGTTCACACTGTGTGAGCGATAATATAACTAATATGTCTCAAGTGGCCTTTGGGGAGATGGAGTGCCACCTCTTTCACAGGGGTCTGGTTCGCTAATGATGACCACCCACTACAGCAATGCCTGCCCTCGCCTCTTAAAAAATTCAACCCGCAGATACGCAGAGCCTCTGAATAAGGTCAAGTGTACGGCGGGGGGGAAAAAACACAAAGGACCAAGAATATCACCGATATATCATTAGTGTCATTGTTGCATACATACAGGTACAAGAACTTGTCCACACACTTGAGTTCAGACATCACAAGGACAACACAGAAACCATGTTTTCTCTCCGTCTCTCTTTTGGGGAAAGGACAGGGAGAAAAGATCAAAAGAAAGTTGGCTTACCTTGGGTCCAGTCATCAAGAAATTATTCACTGACCTGGAAAAGGAGACAGCTTATTCACTCAGGGAAGCTCAGTGTCCTTCACAAATTCCTCTGCTAACATCTCTCATTAGTGCGCTTTGTAACATGTTAAACCGTGACACCAGTGGGCATCCAAACCTAGTGACTAACTACACTGCTAAGTTTCTTTTAGAAATGTATATATATAGAATATTAAAAATGAATGGCAATAATTGTTTTATTAACAATTTATTACTTACAATTTTGGGGTTGCCAGGTTCTGAAAACCTCCCTGACTGGTGTTCATCCTTTATATTTGAAAAGTAATTCTGTTCCAAATGTTATTAGCCCAATTTTAAATGCTCATGGGTTTCTCACTTTCTAAAAAAATACAAATAAAAAAAGTAGTAAATAAATGGCTTTAACTCATCATGTCCACAGTTTAAAGTGTTGATACGTTGATAAATGGGTTTTGGTCTTCAGCCCTTTTCTAGCTTCACAACCTGGCAACCAAAAAGTTGTTCTAACTAATGGCTTACAACTGATCTATAACGAATTAGTAAATTATTTATTCACCACTAATAAAGCCATTAGTTACAACTTATAAATCCTTTATGAAAGATGCCTTATTAAAAAGAGGTGTTGGTGAAATGCATAAAAACAGATCCAGCAAGTCCATCATTTACGTTTCCTTATTTCCAATTGCAAAATTGTTGAATTAAGTGATATTATACGTCAGATTGTGCCTTTTTAATAAAACTATATGAGAGGGAAAAAAATACATATAAATGAGGGCTTACAAACAACACAGAAAAAAAGAAATACTTGTTTTGTTTTGCATATATTTCAACACTTGCCACTTGCTGTGAAATGAACAGTTTGAGAGATGAACATCATCAGGACACCAAATGAATCTGCATAATTAAGAACATATTTATAATATTTCATGATCATTTAAACTTACCAGCAGCAGTATGGCCTCATGTGAGCCAGGAGAACGAAAATGTAATAGAAAACCTCCAAATGCATGAACATCCTGACAGGTGAGTGAGGGGGGTGACGGTGACTCTGAGCCCGTCCAAAGCCTGCAGACAGTCTAACGATGGAGAGGAAACTGAGCTACCAGCACATGCAACTTCACCAGGGCTTCCCAGATTCAAGGAGGGGGCTCTGAAATGGAGCTGCTCTCGTCCCAACAAGAGATTATCTGCTTAATTAAAGAGTTTCCCCCTTCTTACTCTCTGGGCCAATCAGAAGATTTGCACCAACGAGAGACTGAAATGATCAAAAGGGCACCCTGGGCCTTCAGGGCCGGGCAACGGTAGGTTCCCTGCCTCTATTCAAGAGCAAAGGAAGATCTCTTTAATCCTATAGGAAAAGTGTAACACTGATCCCTTGAATTTTTGGCCGGAGAAAAAAAGTTTATTTAGGCAATCTAACGCGCAGTTGATTGTCGGGGATTAGTGGAAGATAGTCCTCTGGATGACGAATTGTTAGTTTGATAGCTTACAAATACTGTTCGTTCTCGAGGAAGTAATTCGTGGTTCAACAAAGGTGTGATTGAATCAATGTTTATCACCCTGAAACAGACTATTAATCACATGGAGCCCGATACAGCCTCAAACATGTGTCACCTGACCACTTCATTTAAAATGGGATCAAACCGGCTCATTATATTTACAAAATCGGCGACAAATAAAAGCTATTTCCACAAAAGGATCGACTGCAGGTGGCTGTTTCTTATAATAATCACCGGGGGTATCATTTATCTTTTTTTCCCCCGATCTGCGCAGTTAGAGCCAGAATTTCATTGGATGAGACGATAGGTCTATTCTGATTATTATTTCGGACATGCGTAAATAAGAAAATTTGTAATTTCCTATTTCGTACAATGTGTGATTTTGTGAAGAGAGTGTTTTGTGGTACACGATTCACTTGAATGAGACTTAACATTTGCATCGCATGTTTGTAATTTTCACGTTGTCGTAATAAACATGACTTTATGAGAATTTAACAGAGAGATTATCTCCGATGATGACCCCTCCAACAGAAAATAAAAGGTGCATTGGGGCAGGCTGAAGGCCTAGCCATTGATCAGATATGGGGCATTTGCATCACTAATCCAGACGGTCCCTACCTAACACTGCATGGAGGGTTATTCCCCAATAACCCCGTCTGACCCTTAGGACCCTTTCCTTTGGCACAGGCATCCCTTTAGCAAACTTCTTGTGTGCAAATTAGGATTAAAGAAAAGTGATTTGGAGGGGAGGGGGGGGGGGGGGGGGGGGGGACTTCTGAGGGATGTTTTTGGATTAAGATTTACAAAGGAATGACAAGTAAAGTTAGACAACAGCAGGATCCATCCTGTTGTTTTATCATTTTTATACAAGACAAATGATCCCTTGAAGCGTCACCAAAAGTGCGCAGTCATGCATATATGTTATTATAACAGGTCGTTTCCCAAGAGCGAGGTGTCAGTAAACGTCCGCAATTGTCGTTCAACGTGAAAATAGCGGCCCTTCTGTCTTTTGTACACATTTTTGTCGCTGGAGCCCGATGAAATGTGCGTCTAATTGGCGCCGATGGGAATAAAACACGTAGGCCTATATCAGTGAGACTATCTGAATCATCTCAAGTCTGAGACATCAGAAAGGCTGCCAGCAGCAGCAGCAGCATTACACCAGACAACACGTCCTCAATGTTGCACAAGTCTGCAAGAATTGAAACTGCGTGACTGTCCGCAGTGATGAGGCTGAGCTCTGACTGGCAATGTGAGCAACACCGAGGTGTTACATGCCACGAAGAGGATGGCCTGACAGGCAGCAGCCAATGGACAACAGGCTGATGTCACTGTTGGGGCATCACAGATCATCGGTGGTGGGACCACTTACATGAACATTTGGACGGGACTGAGAGCGGCGGCTGCACTCTGGAGCAGACTCCAGCATTTTGTGCCAAAACCACCAATAGCAACAAGCAAATCGCATTTACTGCTTTTACACAGAGCAGACGTGTCGCTCGTTTCTTTGACTTGCCATGAAGTCATTCACCAGCAGAGGGAGCCAGTTCACAGCTCCTTCAAATGGTTGAAAGATGTGTTGATAACATACACCAAATCCTCTTTATTTGAAGAACCACGGGGAGGAAATTATCTTTTTGCTCACCCACTGCTGAGCAAATCAGGCTGTTTCAAGTTTTAAGTCTCCAAGACTGGACACATGAAGCTGCAAAACACTAAGCACCGTCTGTACCAATAGGAGTCCGTCCTCCAGGGACCCTCAAGGAATGTTCCAACAATATCTGCAGCTATTTTAAATATGTATGTTGGTGTTACAAGTGCAACAGCGTTACATGTGGGCGAGACGGGCGAGTAACGCATGAAAAGCAGAGGTAGATCCCCATCAGAATAGGCATGTAGACAGGAGACATGGCTGTCAATTAACAAGCGCAACATGTCAAAAAACAGGAGCGGCGAGATGAAGATATAAGCATTTAGAGATGTTTTAACTCCTGTTGTGTACTCATGCGATCAGTATAGAAAAGCACATTGCATAGACGGACACAACGGTCTGTATCTCTGTTCCAAGTATTCCAATTATGTCTAATACCACGTCAGTATACTGCACTATGGGAATGTGTTTAAAATAATATCCAATCAAAACATCTTTTTATGATTCAGTTACACTTAAACTTATGCTTTTTGGACATTTAACATAATAATGTAGGTCAGTGTTTGTCAACATAAGTTTCAATGACACAACCTTCATTTTATAACTTAGCACCACATTTCTATTATTTTTGATAGTGACTTATGTTTTATTCTTTTTGTCACATAAATAGCAAAGCCCTTTGTTGCTTTTAAATAGTTTTTTTTTGGTATGGTTAATATGCGCACAATAGTTCATTATCAGTAGCTGTTATTATTGTGGTACTCACAAGCCACTGATAAAGAAAGTAACAGAAATGTTATGATCATATATTTATTCAGTGTACGAATAAGGAATATTACAGACTTTCAACAAAAACAGCAAAACATATTTTGTCACAAGTAGAAAATTTGGTTTATTTACGGTACATACAGTGGGCAAAAATATCCTTTGAAAAAAAAAAGTGCCATTTTAAGGCATTCAAACTTCAAGAAGTTAACACTGTAAAAAAAAAGTTGCTCTGTAAAAGAGGAAGTGTGACAAATATCACAACATTATCATTAATGATATAACAAGTTTGGATCTTGTTTTAAAGCAAAATATGTGTTTGGTTACACAAATGTTAAATCACTGTAACCCTTTCTTAAAGATTGGTTGAATGGTCCCTCTTTGTCATTATAAATAAGGGATTTTAATTTTTGAAGTGTTCCTTAAAAACAGACACAAAACAACTGTCATTAGACAGAAAATGTAAGCCCGAATTTATTTCCATAACTTGCACTTTTAATTTTTTCATCAGGTGTGCAACTCACATAAGGCAATTGGGCAAGAGTCCTGACACATGTTTCAATAATATATAATCACACAGCACAAAAGGTAAATCCTTCATTAGCCTTGTCTGAGGGAGATCCTCTTCTCTGAGTGTATTTCAATTGAATACAAAATAAATGCAAATATATATCTCTTTTCAAGTTAAGACTGAGAAGTCTGGTTCTATGTTTCAGTCTGAGGTGGCGTCACTACTCAACCAGAGGTATACAAATTTACACCAGAGTTTCATCCTCATTAAGAATCCCTCTTGTACAGTTGAAGACAGTGGGTGTGAAAATATCCCAAAGTATAACACATCTGTACTCTATTCACCCACTCAGGTATGATAAATAAGGGCAGTTCAATTGAGTGTTGACTGTCTTGGTGTTGGCCTTGAACACAGCAGCTTATGATTTAGTAAGACGACTATCTTACCAAAAATAAAGACAACCTTAGCTTATAACAGACAAGACAAAAATAAAGATGAAACTCCACTCCTTGTGGAATGAGACAAAGCAGTACTGACTGAAGTTAGAGCGAAAGGCCCTCAGTATCGCCTGTAGAGAAACCTCACTGTTAAGAGTTTCAATAAAGCTTTCAAAGTGCCAAAGACTATTAATAAATAGCACATTAACAAATAAGATATACAGTAAATTATTCTGTAATCACTGCTCACACAGACTTATTCTGGTTGTCCTACTGCTGCCAATAGAGACTTTAAATCCCAATTTTGTGCCTGTTTTATATATTATGGTGAAAAGCTGTGCTTGCACATGTAGCCAGGTCACTGGCTGTGACCAAGAGTTGGTGAGGACACTTCAAAACTTAAAAAGAGACCCACACATTTAAGGAAAGTCTACAACTCTCAAAAGCCAATATTAGTCTCAGGAGGAGGTTTATCTTATATTCAGAAGCATGGTAATCACCCCTAACCACCACTGAAATTCTGCTATACCCGTTGCTACGTTCTGTCTCGGTTCGACACATAGGTATCAGTTTCGGAGCTTGCAGCTAGCGTGACTCAGCCACTTTTGTTGCTGCTGTCACCCGTTCGCTGTCGGCGCGCAGTGATGATTTCCTTCGACACCCTCTTCGGGTCCTTGGCCAAACCCAGGAAGCACATGGTGTCTATGAAGGCAGTGGTGAGATTCAGCTTGCAGCCGAACTCACTCGTGGCGTAGTCGAAGGGGAATGTGTGGTGGTAGTTGTGGAAGCCTTCCCCTGGAAACCAAAATGAAAAGGACGTCAGTGTTTTTGCTGAATGTCAACAAGTTAACTGCGCGAATGAAGATGTGCATGCAACAGCTACATGGTGAATTTAAATTAAAAAAAAAAAAAACACATCACAGGACGGTAGCATAGGGACAAACAGCTATTGATAATGTCATTTGATGCCAAGTTATGAGTGAATTAGGGACCTTTTTCCTTTAGATTTGAAAATCTTAAAAAAAAAAAAAGCTGACTGATATGTAATGCAATTTAAAAGCTACCAAAGACCAGGTGATCAGATTGGCTTAATTAGTCTTTTGTTATCATTGCAACCACAGTTTAGTTGCCATTGTAACAGCATGGGTGTGCCTGGAGCCTTAGGAGATACGACGCCAAAGAATCTCACGGGGCACCGCAGCAGAAAACATCTCATCAACAAGCTTAAAAAAAAAGAAAAAAAAGGATGAAGCCCACACAGGTAATACCCGAGTCTCTACTGCTCCATTTAATGAGAATTACTACAGCTGTGCTGGGTGCGTAGGAAAAGGAGAGTAACATGGGAACACTAATTCAAATGACACAATGGGTGTGATGGACTTGGTAACATAATTGTTTCCAATACAGTCATTGGCTCTCACAGTTTAACATTTAGCTTCAATGCACTACGATGATACATCTGGAAAGACTGCGTGGACATACTGTACAATTGAAAGCACAGAAGCGTCTGCCAGAATTGCGCATTCTTGTGCAATCACTCGTTAGCGTGCGAGTTTGATGCTGTTCTGCAGCTAACAATGCTCGATGCTGTTTGCAGCATCACACCCCCACGGTGTCAGCCACCACAAATAAAGTCTTGACTTGTGGAACACAGTGATACTGAAATAAGCCAGTGTCCAACTCTAAAACAAACATGTAGAGACACAGCTCAACAGCTGACCACCTCTAAAGTTCAAACTGGCGGAGAGACAATACAAACATTGAACACAAGATTAGCAAACTGTCCCACTACAGATGCCAGACTGAACTGAGGGAGCACACACTGGGGTTGATCATGACAAATAACGTATGTCGTCACAATACAGTGACACATTACTGTAGGACAAAGAATACATAATAATAATTAAAAAAGGCTGTTTCCTTACCTATGGCACTGAACGCAACCAGTCGGTTTTCCCTCGGGTTGATGGTCTTGTCGTAAGGCCTGTTGCCCCAGATGTGTGCAGCGCTGTTGACCAGCCAGGTGGCATTGAGCATCACGGCGTATCTTAAGAGTCCAGGGACGAAGTATCCCACAGCCAAGGACTCCCCCCAGAAGTACCAGGGCACAAACATTGGCACGAAGAAGCAAAGGATCACCACGGACAGCTTGTAGTGGCTGAAAGAAAAAAAAAAAGAAAAAAACTGAATCTCACACAGAGCCATTCCCACTCGATCTGAGACTAAATGAAATAAAACAGATTTATAATGATGTAAATTGACATGGAATCATTTTTTTTGGTCTCATAGCCGATTGTGGAAATGTACACATTACACAATACACTTCGGTTAGAATGAATATTGCATCGCATGTGTGTATTTTACACAATTTGATTGTTAAAAACTATACATAAAGGGTCCCATAAAAAGGACACAAATTTAATCCCACATTGTTATGAGGGAAAGTATAAACACGTCAAAATAATGAACCCCCTTTGCCTGAGAGCAGAAGTGAAAATCTGGGACTGTGTCCAGAAAAGTAGATCTGTTGACAGTGGACACCACAGGGCCACGCTGTGATTTGATCCCTGGTCCAAAATGCATCCACTATCAGTAGATCATGGATATCAGGTGTTATCATGGTCAATATAACCCAGACTACAACATCCTGTACAGTTTGGGTCGAAGGGGAAATTACTTTGAACAACAGCAACAGCCCCCTCCTCCCCCCAGTTGTTCAATTTCCATAACATAAACCGCAATGTAGGCGTAACAACGAGATATTTGTGTCCACATGAAAAGTGCTGGCAGTTCAGCAGATTGTATCAGCAAATTGTCCGATAGCTAATGTAGGTCATATTCATTTTTGCAGACGAGTTCAAGAATGTCCGGTCATCATTGTATTTCCCCCCCCAAAAAAAAAATGTATTTCGCTAGTGAGAAATACTTGGCCAGGAGACCATAAAAGGGAAGTTTTGGGAACATGTGGCCTCTCACTGTTGAGTCTGCATCTTTGAGTTCCCTTCCGAGAGACACACTTGACAAGAACAGCAGCAGTAAAAAAAAACACCAACTCTGGGTAATGTTTGCTCACCGTCTCTGAAACATAACCACTTTATCTGCCTTCAGGTCAGACAGCTCCAGTTTTTTGCCCTTTTCAATGACGTCGGGATGTTTGCGAACCATCAGCCAACCAATGTGTGCGAAGAAGAACCCCCGCGTGGCATTGTGGGGGTCTGCGTCCGTCTCAGAGTACTTGTGGTGGACACGGTGGTCCCTCGCCCACTCGTATACGTCATTCTGCCCACAAAGAGGGAGAGAGGATTACGCGTGGCACACATAGATATGCATGAGACTTTCAGATAAAAGGTCAGAGATAACAGTGGTAACAAAACAATAAATGCATAGCACTATACGATACTGAAATCACCCCACCATTGCCACGTTTTATTTTTACTGATGCGATTAAAATTGGGCATTTAAGATCTCCTTCCGGCGTGTTGTAGAAATGCTCTGCTTTCAATAATACTTTGTGTTTATATGGGGTTTTTTTCTCCAATTGCCTGATTGAAAATTGTCAAAATGATATCTACTCCTTTTCCCTCATTAGAGAGCGTCACGTTTTCACAATCAACATCACACTTGTTGCACATTGGATCAAGAATGGCATCACAGAATGTGTTAAACTCAGCAGATGAAGAGGAAACAGCCTTTAGTGTCAAACTCGTACACATCATTCTGCACAGTGAAGCTCAAACATCGCAGTCAAGGGGCAATAAGCAAAAACACCTTTTTTGAGTTAGGGGAGAGTTAAAAAGCTGAAGCAGCAGCTGCCAAGGAATACACATGGAGATAATGTGCTGCTGCAACAGCTACATCCCCCTCCTCTAGGGGGATTAAATAAGGCATGTCTTATATTTACATTAGTTCCTGTTTTACCTGAAAGGCCATGGAGTTGGCGAGAGCGAGGAAGACTCGCAGAGGAAAAGAGGCCTTGTAGGATCTGTGGCTCCATAATCTGTGTGCACCGGCAGTCACACCGAGAGCACTGATGAAGTAGCACACTGCAGCTGGAGGAAAGAGAGGTGGAAAGGAAAGACGTCTTAGGGGAAACTGTCACCACTACACTGAGATTAAGTTCACACCCGTGAGAGCAGAAGTCACTGGGACACCATGTTCTTTCCATTACACCCGGGCCTCTTTGTTCAGAGGACAGTCCTCTATGTGGGGAGATGGGAGCACGCAGGTCGGCCCTCACAGTTTTGTTGTTCTAAAACTGCTGAATGTGTTTCTATGTGAAGTCCAGACAAGACTACCCAGGATTTGAGACCCGGGGGCTTCTGACTGCCAAAGAGCATTCTGTTGTGGTGCCACACAGCTCACAATGGGATGTCTATGGGAATGGTGATTGTGCATTGTCTTCCCCGGTGAAATAATATGCAGCTCAGCATTGCAAAGATAGGGGGGAAATTATGCAGCGCGAGAGTGGAAACAAAGTTAAGACTGTTCAGTAATTCAATACACATATATAGGGGGCACACACTGTAAATATTCAGCTAACAGTTTGTCTTTTATCAGTGAAATTAAAATACTTCTAATTTGGGACACGCAAAACATTCCAACAAACCCAACTATTTTACAATCAGCCACAGGTTTGAGCTCTCAAAGAGGGTTTAACATGCATCTGTAACATGCATCTGGATTTGTAAAATAAAAATCACAAGGCCAGAGTGACTCATTCTACATGCGACATAGACCCCCAGTCTGTATGTATTGTAGTTAGCAATGGTAACACAACATCAGCACATTCTGTTCTCCAACACTGGCCCACAGGGTGAAAAACTAAACAATGCTGCGCCGCTCAGCCTGCTACAGTATAGTAAATACTTACTCCATGCGAGAGTTGCAACCGAAGCGGATGGAAGGAGAACCAGTCCGTAAAGAGCGGTGACGTGAAGGAGGGACATCAGGATGATATTCCTCCAAACTAGCGTCGTCGGTGGTTTGGGACCCTCTTTCTCTTTATAGCTGTCGTCAAAAACATCCTCCACCGTCGATGTTTCTGCAACGGCTCCTCCGATCTGTTGCTTGCCATCGTGATGATTCCTGGTTTCCGTTTCAGTCATTTTTTTCTGTAACGGTAGTGCGCAGCAGGATAAACAAAAAAACACAACAGGAGAGATGTTGCTCAGTTAAATGCGCACGGCGGGAGGCAGAAGCAGAGAGGAGGGGAAGGTACGGTGGCTGGCTGGGTCCACGCAGCAGTGTGCGCAGTAAACGAGATATCGCACTAGTGGCGGAAAGCGTGGCACAATCTGGGGTGGTGCGTCACTGCTGCGTTTTTTTTGGGTACGCCGTGTATGGCTCATCACTCATATTTCACTATACAACAGTTACCACTTTCCAACGGTTGTGTGCCCCCATCTTATTAGTGCCGTATGTCCGATTATTGGCGATGTAATTGACTAAAAACTGCAGGCGTGACAACAGGATGCCACTCCTCGTTCACAGCACAGCGGTTTGGTGGCACTTCTTCACATGGAAGTGATAACGTTGTGTCACTATTTGTTGAACCGGAAGATACCACTTTGCGCCCACACGTACCCTACCGTGTAGTATAAAAACCCATGGTTGCTATGGTGATACCACCTGTGTGAGACGAACGCCACCATTCTACACTTCCGGTGTAGCGGCTAAACGTTCTTAACGGCTGCGGTTTGCTAAGCTAGCGGGGCTATCCGAATGGTGGGCGTGGCGTGTTCGGCACAGTTTGGCCGTTAACGTTCGCTGTATAACGCTTTTAAAAAAGTTAAATGAATGAATAAATGAACATTTCTACATGGAAGTTAAAGATGACATAACGTTAAGCCCGGTCACGCGGCAGTGGTGTGATGAGAAGATAAAAGTTACGGCAGCATGTCGTAAATGTTATCTTGGTGGTGGAAACTTGTCCCCGGTCAAAACACGATAGCGACACCACTAGTCAAATACCACACTTACAATTTGCATGTGATACTCTGTCGTCTCTTCAGTAATGTCCGTTTAAATGTGTTTGGCTTCCATGTCTGCTTAAGTAGAGTCTACTCACCGTGTAGAGAAAGGCACCAAAGCTGCAGGAGATCCGGTAAAGATGAACAAATAAAGGCGAGTAACTGGTGCGTTGATCCCCGGTTACTGAAGTCGTCACTGCTGTGCTGAGGTCGTTTTAAAGCAACTGGTCGACGAGGAAATTGATGCCACAGGCTGTGATTACCCCCTATTGGCTGTTTGCTTATGTTAAACCACCCTCCGGTTTTTTTTTTCTTCACCATCGGAATGTCTCTGAAATATTGTATTTTCCTCATTGCCAAATCTATCAAATCAAACTGTTGATCTTGATATGGCTCTTTAATCTGATGAAACGTTGCAAGATGTTGTAAACACAGGTCACCTCATCGAGCAACATTATTATGTCATACAGCAAATGACTCTCAGTCTGACATTTGGCCACCAAGACATTTGCATTGGTATGACTGCGCCCTGTAGCCCCATTGGTATGTCACCCTGTGCAGTGCAAAAGCAAATTTATTTTGCAAGCTTCAGTTAATAATATCTAGTCTGAAATGGTTGTGAAACTCTGGTCAAATATATCCAAACTTTTGGTAGACACAATACAGTTTTCCAGTCGCCTACATTGAAAAGATTCCCCTCAGATGTTGATATCAACTCGCAAAGAAATAATAGGCAGAACATCTGACAGTTTATAGAAGCCTTTGTGAAACTAATGTGATTATTATATGCATCAGACTTTTTAATTTCCTCATGCATGTACGTTTGGTGAATAAACCACAAATGTATTGTGATTAAAACGGGTTTTTTTATCCTAAATGTCTTTTCTAATTTTGCTAAGTTTAGCCAGAACAGAGGCAGAACTGAGTAAAATATGAGAATAGTGAGCACATAGATGTAAGCCCCAGCACCCTATCAGGGTAGTTCAAGGGTGATTTCCCAGTCTTTCTGCTAATCCTGCATCATCATACCATTACTTAACTCAAGAGATAAAAGAGCTCCCTATCTAAAAACGCAAGGGCAGCTTGTCCCAATCTATGACCTCACGTAAACGGTGGTAACCTCTTAGGGAACATGTTGTCTGCTCATACTGTACACTCACGATGTTGCTGACCTTTAGTGAACTAGAATGAATGGGGTGTCTCCTAAAAGGATGGCTCTGAAGAAGTTGTAATGGCACCATCTGCTGCACAAATACAGCTACTATGAAGGGAAGTACTACAACCCACGACAGGAGGTGGACACAATAACGTGGACATCTAAATCCAATGTGATAGCCCTGTAGCAAATGTTAACCGTGTGAAGCTTATAATGTATACACACTGTGTAACAGATGCATTGACTCAACTCAAATCCGCTGTAAAGCACTCTATTTTCTGATATTTTACACAGCAAAAGATTAATCAGAAGATTTATGAATAAAAACAACCATTTGGTGCAGCCTTAAAAACAAAGTTTTAATCAAGCAAATAAGTGAAAACACCTGTGTGGGTGAACCATGGGTGTAAAATAATCCATTATCATTTAGCATACATCATCATCGAGTTGCTGAACCCCGCCTCTGAACAAAAAGCATCCGCTACCTCTCAAAAAGAAGCACCACTTCACAATGAGGAGTATGTGGGAACATATCCACAGGCACAGCCAGAGTCGGAGAAAACGCCTCTCCTGTGAGTTTCTTCTCGGGGTCAGGGGCGCAACAGAGCTCCCTGAAGTTCCTCATAGCCTCCCCATCCGGTTTACAGGACACGTAGACCAGCCTGCGGATAGCAGGTTGGTTTCGCAGAGCTCGGACCACTCTGTAGTGCAGTCCGGCTCGAGCAGGGTTCACCACAGCTGCGACAAGGCCTCCACCTGCGGAGCTCAGCTGGGACATAACGCCAGGAAGCGCCACCTCCGCCTTCCCCCGGACAAACTCACAGTTCAGTACATCGTTGAGAGCTGCGTTGTGTCGGGCATCTTCCACCGCCTGTTCCATGAGCTCTATACCAATGATTCTGTCCACTCTGGGAGACATGGTAATGCCGATGGCACCTGTCCCGCAGCACACATCCAGGAGAGTACCGCCAACTTTGGTTCTTCCTCCACCGTCCTCAGGGCTCGGGAAGCACAGGTGTCTCACTGTGCTGTACAGCCCCTCAGCAGCAGCCTGGTTCACCTGGAAAAAGGCATCGGCAGAAATGCGGAATTTGTAGCCCAGCACCTGTGAATGACAAAACAAAAACAATAAAAAAATACATAGACATACATGGATTTTGTGGTACCAGCTTAGTCTACTATCATCACAAATTCAGTACTTCTACGGTAATTTACATGTCGATGTCATGTTGAACAAAGGCTGTGAAAATAGTTGTACGATAGTATACGAGTTGAGTAAATTGTGTGACTAATAGACTAATAAACTAATGATCTGTACCAGAAAGGCTGCATTACAAACGGCATATGGAGTCACGGCCATTTACCAGCAGAGTAGGGTCTGTCTGGAAGATGCTAGCACATTGCATTATGGAACTGTAGGATACAGTGTTTCTGGAAATTGATCCATATTCATGAATGAAATTCAGGATATCCTGGTCTTCAGTGGTGGAATGTAAGTACATTTACCCAAGTACTGTACTTAAGAAAAATGTTGAGGTACTTTTGCGTATTTCCATTTAATGCTACTTTATACTTCTACTAATATTCATCGGGACATATTGCACTTTTTACTCCACTATTATTATTATTTAAAACATTTAGTTACGTTCTGGATTTAGGTTGTTCATAAAAAAATGTAATCAACTAACACATTATGATGCATTATTACAGGTTAAGCTACCTAGCATTATATAAAGTAATTAGACCCAACCGTTAAACATTGGTAGATTCATACTTATAACCTAGTAATATAGTCTGAAATGGGCCATTCTTTGAATAATGAATACTTTTACTTTTGGTACATTAAGTGTATTCTGATGCTAATATCTTTGTAGTTTTATTTAACTGCAAATATGAAGGATTTGTACTTGTAACGGATCGTTTCTACTCTGTAGAATTGCTAATTTAACTTAAGTGAAACATCTGAGTAGTTCTTCCACCGCTGATAGTCTGTGCTGCATATATTCACCAAACATTCTGGAAGTATGTTGTGTAAAGTCCGTCTCTATAATTTGGCCCTGATGGTGTATATATTACCTCCTCGTATATGTGTGGCTGACCATGCAGGAGCTGGTAGGGGGATTCCTCATGGCTGCAGCGAGTCATGCTGCTCTCCTGGAAAAACAGTGAGTCCAACTGACAGACTGATCCAGGCCCCAGCGTGAAGTAGTCCACCAAGTCAGCCTGGTGGAGTGCCACGTCCTCTCGGGTGAGCGCCTGTGGATGAAAGTACACTATAGCCATGGTGTGGCCCTCTGCGTTGGTCCTCACCGTGACCTCTCTCCAGTGACCCCCAGTGTGGAACAGCAGGCAGGGCTCCAGGGACGAGCGGCGGATGAAGTCCTGATAACACCGGGCTACCAGTTTGTGCTTCTCCGGCATGTTGAGCAGGTGGTCCCCGTTGACGCAGACAATGTTTCCCTTCCTGCCTGTGCCCACGTAAAAACCAACTGTCTTTGCATTCCCATCCACTCCTCTGTTCACAGAAAACGTGGACTTGTTGCGGTAGCCGTCCCTAACCGGCGATGGCAGAACAGGCAAGACAGGGAAGCTGAGTTTACTTCTGACAGCTGATGATTGGGATTGGAAGTCGCCTGTAAGATGCCCGGAGAGCTGAGAGAGTATCCTCTCCTGATGCTTTTGCTTGAGCTCAAGTTGCTCATCGTAACTCAGCCTCCACAGAGGAGTGACCACATCAGCCAGCTTCTCCTCCCAGGACAGATGATCAGTACAGGCAGGTTTCTTCTGACTTTTTCTCCACGGTTTCTTTAACGGTGCTTTCCTCTGGCCATCTGAGACAGTGTTATTAGTAGAAAACAACAGACAGGTTTGCCTCACTGTGACGTTATGCAGAATATTACGTTTGGCAAATATAACCGACCTGCTGAGTGAAGCTGACAAAGCCATTTCGACTTTCAAAGAAGTAGCTGTAATGGCTGAGGGTTCTGCAAGTGGCAGCTAGTGTCGCAAAGACGACCAGAGCAGCTTTAGATATATATCTATATACACATATATATATAAAATGAACACCACTTATTTTAAGTATCAGAGTTTTAAAACCTATCATCAGTCGAGTGCACGAAGGGCATGCTGGCGGTTTCCATTCAACTGTTGCGACGTATTATTTTAGAGCCGGGGAGCTTCTCTACGTCATCTCCGTGCGTCCTGGTGCAAGTAAACATTTCCGCTGTGTCGCGATGGACTCAAACAAGGACGAAGCGGAGCGGTGCATTAAAATTGCACTAATTTCGGTCAGCAACAACCAGCCGGACAAAGCCAGGAAGTTTCTGGAGAAAGCGCAGCGCCTGTTTCCGACAGATAAGGCAAAAAGTACGTCGAATAATCGTCTGTTTCGGTAGACATTTTATATCGGTCGGTGGGCCGTCGCTGTACAACCAAATCAGCTAACGTTAGCATAACCATCTTAGCGTTACACCAGCTGCTCCAAGCCGACACTGGTATTTGTAGTTTTTTCAGCACCCCACACCCGCGAATTCTGCAACGTATTTGGTGACTTGGTGTCTTAAATTGGTGCTTATTCGCAGGTCGCATTGACATAATTGGCGTCCTTGTTAGCCATTACAGTGCTAGCCGTTAGCTCGCTAAGCTAATGCATGATGTGATTATGATCAACACTGAGGTGTTATCCTTGAATGATATGACTCCACCTTCTTTCCAGACTTATTGGAGTTGTTAGCGCAGAATGGAAAGCCTCCCGATGAGAATGGCGGTCCTGTGAACGGAGACGGACCCACGATGAGACAACGCAGCCACGGAGAGGAGCCTAATGTGTCCGCACAGGGGACCACGGACTCGGGGAAACCGTACACCGCAGATCAGCTGGATGCTGTCAGAAAGTCAGTGAATCTGTTCTTTTGTTTGTACAGATTTAGAATGTACAGATTGAATAAACTCTCATGTGTTTTGTTCACGTGTGTCATTATGTTACCATAATGAGGTACTTGATGTCACATTAATATCCCAGGAGATGTTTTTATATCTTGTGTTTCCATTTCTTTCCTCTCAATCTGCTCACTGTCTCTGGTTGTTTTGTTTTTGTTTTTACTGCAGGATTAAAAGCTGTAAAGATTATTACCAAACTCTGGGGGTTGAAAAGACGGCCTCTGAGGAGGACCTTAAAAAAGCTTACAGAAAGCTGGCTCTAAAATTTCACCCAGATAAAAATCAAGCACCTGGAGCCACGGAGGCATTTAAAGGTACATTAAAAAGTACACTCCAGTGCTGTTCTATAGAGGACATGTAAATGTAACTTTTATGTAAATGTAACATGTTTTTCGTGTGTCTTTCAGCTATTGGTAATGCCTATGCTGTGCTGAGTAACACTGACAAACGAAAGCAGTATGACCAGTATGGAGAGGAGAAATCAAACCCAACCAGGCAGAGAAACCATCGTGATTTTGAAGCAGACATCTCACCCGAGGACCTCTTCAACATGTTCTTTGGTGGAGGCTTCCCATCAAGTAAGTAGAGGGCAGATGAACATGCGCTTAGTCGGGATGTTGTACTTTCGTGCAGTGCCATGGAGGCCCGAGAGTATTTTAGTTTTCATGTTTGGAGAACACGCCTCAGCAACCCATTGGAGAGCAAGCCAGGCTTCTTCACAGTCTTCTGCATAACCTGAGTGTTGATTATGATCGCAGTGCGAAGCCAGGCTACACACAACTTTATTGTGCTATTATCTTGTCATTAATATGCTACTGTATGGGTTTTCTTCAATTCTTTTTCAGGTAACGTACATGTTTACAGAAATGGAAGAATGCACTTTGCACACCATAATAGGCCAGAAAGACGAGAGCAGCAGAGAGAGGTAAGTCCTGTTTATAATACCGTAATAACACGTGATACCTGCTGATGTACTGTATGCTCTGCACGGAAACACTAATCAAATGTTTGTTTGTTTCTGTCTCTGGACAGGGAGGTCTGGCTCTGTTTATCCAGCTGATGCCCATCTTAATCCTCATCATTGTTTCTGCTCTTAGCCAGATGATGGTCACCCAGCCTCCCTACAGCCTTAGCTACCGCCCGTAAGTGTTCCACCACTCGGAGAGCTTTCTGAGGCTGCGTTTAATCTGCCTAACTTGGTTATTATGTCTTCCCTACACATCAGGTCAGCTGGACATATTCACAAAAGGCATACATCAAACCTGAAGGTGCTTTTCTATGTGGGAGATCGCTTCAATGAAGAATATTCGGGGAATAATAACCTGAAGAATGTTGAGAGAAGTGTTGAAGAAGACTACATCTCCAACCTCAGAAACAACTGTTGGAAGGAGAAGCAGCAGAGTAAGTTTGCAGTAGAGCTCTACCCAACAATTATTGTCATTATTGATTAATCTGCCAGGTATTTTCTCAATTAATCAGTTGAACTTCACAGTTCTGCCACTCTACAGTATTCCACCTTCATTTTAAGTTTGGTGTGTTCTTAGTTCATTGGTGAAATAAAATAACACTGTGTGAGTGAATTAACGGCATACAGAAGGATTATCTTAACATATGTCATATTTTTCGCTCTTTCTGAAACGGTGCTGAAACGCTTGTGTGTACGGAGATTGTTTTTCGTGAACGTTATTGGATGTAGCCTGAGACCTAGCGTGCTGACCCGCTCTCTTGTACTTTCAGAGGAAGGCTTGCTGTACCGTGCTCGTTACTTTGGGGATTCTGAGTCGTACCAAAGGGCACAGAGGATGGGGACTCCCAGCTGTTCCAGACTATCTGAGATTCAGGTTTTATTGGATGGCTAGAAACCACTTGTGCACATAAGGGTAAGTTGCCGCAACCATCACAGTGACATTACAGTATAACGGCAACTGTATTTTTTTATAGCTTATTTAATAGGGACAGGTGCCGTATACATAGACAAACTGAAAGCAGCTACCCAATGCAAGTATCGTAGTGTTTAAGATGTTAACGCCCCTCCTTAGAAGGACTTGTATGAAACCAAGAATACAGTACATGAACTGCAAAAACTACAGCATTTAGCTGTTTTTTATCCCACTATTTACACACTCCATTATTCCAAAAGCATACCAAATGTTTTTGGATTGACTCCAAACTTCCACGGCTGCTGTCGCCATTCATTTAAATTTAACTACTTGCCTCTAATATGTATCCAATTACGGCATTTATTCCACTTTATTTTTGTTGGTTTACTTGTTGACACATGGTATTGCGGTTGCAAGCAGGGACTGACACCTGATACTTAAGAATCAGCTATGTTGTCTCAGATGTCCTGTTGGTGAACTTTACTGCACCAACAGGAAGGGTCTTAAAAACAGGTTCTGCACACAGCAGAATTACCTTGTGATGGCAGAACTTTGACCGATTTAAAAAAAAAAAAAAGCCATCAATAAAGGCAACTTAATAGTCACTTTGATGGATTATCTGTGTAGAGCAAGGGTCAAGTCTCTGCAGGTTGGTTTTAATACTGAAATGAACAAAGACATATGACTACCTGGAAGGTGGGACATACTTGTTTTTAAAACATATTGTATGATTTGAGAAAGTAGTGCACAGCTATGTGAGGTTTGAAATTGTGTAAAACGTGCAAAAATGTCAGTGTGCTCAATTTCTTCTTGCAGCTGTTTATTAACTGATACTGAGCATTGCACACGTGGTAGTGATAATGAATGGTCTGTGTAGATGTTTTTTTGGTTGTCTTTGCATGTAAAAAAATCTAATCGGAGTTGTTTTTGTTTTTCCGCAGGTTTCGTCGGTACTTGAATCTAATTAGAAGAAATCGGTCGGAGCCCACTGAAATTGGAGCATATTTCTGCAGCAAACCAAGAGAATCAAAAATGCCTTACGTGCAGTGGGCAGCAGACCTCATCAGGGAACCTCTCTGCAACTTGGTGTAGATTGACTTCCTGTAGAACTGTGAGAAGCTTTCAGTTGACTGCTGACACTTTCTTACTCTAGTGTCTTCAGTATGGTGAGAGTCCGCTGGGCGTCACGGTGGAAAGTAAGAGCATAGTTGTCTATTTGAACGGTAAACAAAGCTGCTAAGATTAGCTTTCTCTGTCCCAGTCTTTTCTGTTTTTCCTTAAACATTTTGAGAAACCTCATGGCCTTCTCATAGACAAATGTCTGAGCCACTCACAAGGAAAGTGTGTAATTTTTATAGTTCTTAACCAATGTAAATATTAATCTTCCTTTTAACAGTGCAGGGTTTATTGGCGTTGATATCATTTACTATAATGTTATTTTGTGGATTTGCTTGTAGCCTGTTGGATCATAAGTATTGAAAATCGTTGCACAAATAAAAGTAAACCATATTTATTAAATTAACATGCTAAAAATTGTATAAAAGTTTCTTTGAATTAAATTTGTCCTATGGTTAACTAGTGCATATTTTCTCTAAGAGTCTACAGCCATGCTAGCGGTCGAGCGAGGCTGTACTTGTTCACAGCGTTGCTTTAAGCTAAATGTGACGTTGTAATGACAATACTAACTTGTTGCTGCAGGTGTGATGGTTTTCATGTTCACTATTAAAGTCCAGCGTGTGATAATTCTAACATTTGCTAAGAGCACTAAACACAAAGTACAGCTGAAGGTATTCGTTCAGAAACCAAAGTATTTGACACATTTTTACCTGATAATGGCAGAAGATGACAAGTCATTACAATTATTTTGTGGGGGACGTGAACATCAGAACCAGATTTAATAGCACATCAACCAATAATTGTTGAGACATTTCACTTTAAACCTTAAATTTGACCTGGCAATGGCACTACATGAAATGTTAATCACCAAAGATCATTAGGGTTCATCCTCTGGGAACCATGAGTATCTTTTAGTGCAGTCCATATAATTGTTGTCGAGTGGTGGACCAACAGATTGATGTTGCCATCCATAGTTACACACTCGCACACACTCATTTTGTTTTACGACAAGTCATTTTTTCATAAAAAAATAGTTTATTTGTTTATGTTCTTTAGGTTGAAAATACAAAACACACGTTTCAGGTCATATTTGACTATCAAATACACAAGCTGTTCCTTTAAGGGTGTGACTTTACATTCATAGGAAAGAAAGTGACCCATGTTCAGACATGAATCTTTACTGATTTATGTCACCAGGTGAGCAGCTGCCATGATTCATAAGTTGGTTCCAGGGAAAGCCTGATACGCTTGTAATACACTGTGGTAACTTAACTCACAACCCTGTTTGACATTTAACATGTGTTAGTAGAGACATAAGAGATTATCTTAAAAAAGACAACGCTTTAACCCACCAGCCTCCTCCTATAGTCGGCCTACTTGTGAGTTCACTTCAGCTAATCAGGGACAGGAGTGCTTGGTCAGCAGCACTCCTCAATCAGCAGCTCCCCTGAACAATACAGTTTCCTCTTGATGGCCCTAAAGCTCTGACTGAACCTCAGAGTGTCTTGGTGCCTTGCAGATGTCTCTGGTGACTTTCTACCCTTGAAGAGCTTCTGAACCTTTGGCCACAGTCCACTGGCCTCGGGCCTCAGCACCAGGGTCACGTGGAAGGTTGGGACCAGGGTGGCATCCACTGCTATTTGGTCCACAGTACATGGGGAGCCCTGGCCCCCCCTGTCCACACACAGGTCAATGAGTGCTCCCCTGAGGCCGCATGGCTCGCTGACAGCCAGGTGCAGCAGCTCTTGGCTGATATTGTGCAGTAGATAGTCAGGTAAGATGAGTTTGGAGCAGCCCAGGATGTTTGAGGCGTCGTTGAGACTTTGTGTCATTGTTGTTACGACCTCAGTAGCCAGGGCTTCCTCCAGGGGATAACAGAAGAAACTGCTGTCTGATTCTGACAGGGACATGTCTGCCACAGATCCTAAAACAAAAGAAAGCAGGTTAAAGTCTTGTCTGGTTTTGCAGGAATCACTAAAAGCAGGCCTCTGCCTCCATTTAACCCTTTTGTTCTTTGTCAGTTCATGCTCTCTCCTCTAACAAGTTCAAGTCAACTGAAATATAACTAAATTAGATCTTTTGAATGAACACAATGGAGCCTCCTCATACAAAAGCCTGCAACACTCACCAGTTTCACTTCTGCTCCACTGATGGTCAGCTGTGACCCTCTGATTGATCCCCTTCAGCTGCTTCAGCCTCTGCAGCAGACTGCCCCAGGACAGTCGCTTTGGCCCCCTGTCCTCCGCTGGAGAAGGAGGAAAGCTGCCGTCCAGGGAGTGATTGCAAGAAAAAGACATCTTTACAAACAAACAAAAGGATCTATTTGTAAAAAAAATAAGTGCTATGGTATCCTCCAATGGTGGGTCCCCCTCAGAGCCAGACCAACTGGAAAACACACTCTGCAACAATGGAACAAAGCACTATATACACAAGCCAGGATGCCCCTCCCTCTGGATTTATCAACCAATGAGGTTTCAGCTCACGTATTCTGCTCCCCATCCAGCCTGGTAACATTTTTTTGGTCCCTGGGTGAGGCAAAGGCTAAGCCATCTGACCCTGTAGGCACCCGACCCCCAACCAAAGTTGTATTTATAACTTTCTGTTTTTCTACAATAGTTTGACTTAAATGTAAGATTAAACGTCCAACCCGACAGACCAATCAGCACCCTTCGTCGAAATAAAATGAAATGATATTACGACACACCCTCTCAGTTTTGGGACAAAAGATATGATGAAAGAGCTGTGGAAAGATACAGCTCTGTCCATGGCATGCTTAAACTGACACGTAGGTTTTCTGTAGCTGCTCGGGAACGTGCTGACCTTTAATTTATTAATCAATGCGTAGGAGTCAGTACTTTATGAATCTCTCAAAGAGCGACTTTTCGATCCTGAAGCATACTCAATATAGTCCTTTTAGTTTGCAGACCAGTGAAGTTAGGGCCACAATATACTATTGTAATACTTGTTTATTTAGGGTAACTTTTAGGGTAAAACTCTAAAAGTCAGAAGGATTTATATACGAGGAGGTTACCCTTCAATTTATTTTATGTGGGAGAATATTTTTTAGGATTTCCAAAAATTGTTAGAGAAACTGAGAGGCTACCCAATCCTACATTTTCAGGATCAACTCTGGCTCCAGACTTTGAACACACAGACCTAAACACACACACACACACACACACACACACACACACACACACACACATACACGTTGACCCTCCCTCGCCCCTTTAAAACAATCCTCATGTCTTGCTTAGGATCGACATTATCATCATCAGTTGGTCAACGTGTTTACAGTATGTGTTTTTTTGTTTTTCCATTTGTGTGCTTTTTTTAAAATCAATAGTTCACACGGTCTCTTGTGGCCTTCTAAAGCTGTTGCTTTGTGTTTCAGGTCTGATAGAGATGAGAGTTTACGGCCTACTGTATGGACTTTAATGGGGTTCTGCAGGGCAAACGCAGGTGGTATAAAAATAAACGACTTACTGCCGCACACTATGGCTCAGCCCCAGTACCAATGAACACAAACTGGCTATACATTGGAGGATATATGACATCTAGAATTTTTTTAGATGGAGTCAGGATTTTATTGTGTTAGTATTTTTACTCTCACGCTACATCGGGTGGAAACCATAGAGGTGGAAAAGCAGGACTGCGTTTAGTCCTGTTGGGTCTGTCCTCCCTGTTGTAATACACTGCGCGTGCAGATGGGGGCGCATTTGTACCACCTGTAAAACAGACAATGAAGAAGCTTTAATCAAAAACGTATCTGTGTGTGCATGACTGCATGTAAAATGTTTGTGCCTGAGTGCACCTATTGTTATGAGTGAATGTGCCTGAACACACAAACTCTGACATGCATCCGTCTACATGCATGTGCACTTTGATAGTCACAACTGTGTTTATTCTGCTTCTTGACTGAGTCACTGCATATAGAAAAATGTGTCTTTTAACTATGCTGAAGCTTCTGCCCTACACTATTTTGGGGCAAAACATTATTTGCATGATGTCATGGGGAAAAAAATACAATGGATAAGAGGAAATAGAGCTTGACAGGCATTGTGTTTTACAGTTCAAATAGGCCTGAGAGAGCTGTTAGGCGAGCCAGCCTCGGGCTATGTAATTCATATATAATAAATCAGCTACCAAATGGATTCTCAAGAATGGATTTTTTTTGGGAACAATTTGCTTTATCTGAGGTGCTCTGTAGTGCATCACAAAGAAAACCCTTTGCTTCCTATATTAAGAACTATTTGGTGTGAAAGGAACGGGAGCCATTATGAGGTACTTAAATGGAGAATGCAATATATTTACACCTGATTTAGCTCAGATACAGCCCTCTCCTCCAGACTCTTAAATATGCTCATATTGTTAATTAATTCAGGAGGGGGTAAAAGGGTCCCTGGATTGTGTAGCTATAGCAACACCATGCTGTTTGTGAGCAGGGTCCAAGCTGTAGTGTAATAATCTTGGTTGCCTTGTGTTTTTATCATCGCTCATGACATGAAAATTGGGGCGGTGTCGGCCACGCTGACAATATGAATCTAACAAAAGAAGAAATAAAGTATCATTACATCTCCATGATAAATATTCCAGCATTTAGCATCTAATTCCTGTGTCATCTGAGCCCTGTGTTCATCTGGAAATCCTTCAGCTCTGAGTGCAGGACTCACTGCGTCACCTGAACTTGGAGCTTGTACGGCGTTCCATTTAGGTTTAGATTTATTGCTGGAGGAAGCAGAAACAGGCCTGCACTCTCGAGGGAGGCAAGAGAAACTGTGATATTTGGCGAGTTTTGCTGAGATGCACACTCCACAAAGCATTAAGGATTTACACACCAACTTCAAATAGCCAACACTTTTTAGGATATTAGCTTAATGGAGAGTTAGGACTTCATTATTGGTTGACCTTGAATTAGAAATAATAAGTGTGAGGTTTTTGTTTATGAGCTAAGATTAAACCAACTGAAAAAGCCCTTTGACACAAATGTAAGCTGCCTTCCTAATCACATTCTATTTCGTTTTTCTTGTAGTACATACTGCAGCTGCCTTTACAAAGTGTGTACTGTTGCATGCAGTATGCATTCAATTGGGACATATTAGTCATAACATGGAACCTTGAACTTTGACCCTCTTGCTCATATATCGGCCGTGCAGAGAATTGTGGGTGAAAATTGCCAGAAAATCCCGCTGGCTTGCATACTGCAAAATACGACCAGATGTAGTAGGACATTATGGTATTTTTGGCGTACTGCATATGACATACGTGTTGGGACGTACTTACTAAGTATTGTGCAGTATACTAGTATGGTAGTATGGGTATTGGAACGCACAGGTAGCCTTCTCTTGCCCCTCCCCCTTTTTCTCCTCTCTTTTGATGACATATCACTTCCTAGCTTTGGGCCAATACGCTTGCACATTGACAGATAACCACACTCCCACTTCACTGATTAGTGGAAAACAATAAATGTGCGCATGCGACTGCTGACAAAGATCATGCAGAATAATGGCAATTTAATTTTGCCATTTTGAAGGAAACCTAGAATTTATACTTTTTTTGAGAGCATTTTAAAATAATGTTTCAGAGAAGGTTAGCAGGAGTTATATAAAATAATGAATAAAACAATAGGCCCTTCAGAAGCCATATTGACATGCCATTGCCGGGTAAACACAGGTGTAACTAATCACATTAATGATGGCTCTGTTCCATTTAGGTGGACCAGGCCCTGGTATTGTGCATGCTGGCTCACTGGAATCACTCAACTGGAGCAAATTAATTTTTAGCTATTACATCTGTGTTCAACCTGCTATGACATGTCAAAATGGCTGCTGTGAAAAGGGCCTCTATGACGGAATCATGCAAAGCTGACAATTAAACAATAGTGATGCATTGTTCACCTTTCTGACATATCTCATATCAAGTTGTTTTGTCTTGTGATTTTCATTTCAGATTAACTTTCCTCTACTTGTACTGTATAAAACATTTCAATCAAGCCTTTTCTTTTTTTTTTGTCATCGGCAGGACATGAGCACTGAATGCAAATGTATTTCAGGTATTCCCTTGTTTCTCTTCTCTGACTGCCGATTTGACATAAAACATCCAAAGGAACTGGATTATTTGCAGTTTCCAGTTTGTGTTATCATGCCTCGTCATTGATTGAACGTCACACAGACGCTGCATTGATAGGTGCAGGAATGAGAAAGTCGATGCATATATGATGAACCACATGACATCAGACAGAGAAAGGGATCCTGATCATTATTTATAAGTACTCTTACTTGTCCCTGAGTGAAGCTATCTCTCATTTTAGAACCATGTGCATTATTTAGCAATGCTGCCAATGTTTTGCTTTTTGTGTTTGGTTTGGAATTAAACAAGACTTGTAGAGCTGTTGTGACTGCTCTTTGAATCTTCAAGTATTCTGGATATCATTCGTATGTTTATCATATTTTACGAGACTAATGTTAAATGTGCGTTATAGTTTCTATTATTTTACGTTACAGCAATAGTTTGACATTTAGGATTTCTTTGCAGGGAGTTAGATGAGAAGATTAATACCACTATTTGTAAGATGAATATGAAGTTAGCGCTAGTAGCCAGTTGGCTTAGCTTAGCACAAAGACTGGAAACAGGAAAAAACAGCAAGCCTGGCTCTGTGCAACATAATCCACCTGAAAAGTTGAACCCTTGTTGATATGACTTGTACAGTAGCTATTTCTCTTTAGGGTTCCTAAACATGAAACACAAAGCAACAACTTTATAATCTCAGCAGCGTCTAAGTAGTCCACCATTGACTTAGACTCAATGAGTGGCCCATGGCTGCCAAGCATTATCTTATTTCTGAGCATGCAAGGCGCCTGTTCTTGATGACAGTAGTCACCGTCTTTTCTCATTGAGCATCATCTGATATTTACATTTCTTGCCAACACAATTAGATTCCCTGTCTTTGCTTCACAAAGCATCAGACCTGGGGGCCACCACACTCGCATGACTGACAGGAACGTATTTTCCCTATCTTGTGTAAGGGGATTACCTGAAACCCCCTATGGCTCGGTGACTCTAGGATTACCCGGCCCTTTTTTCTTTAACTTGCTCCAATAAATGAGATGCACATTGTTGGCCTGCCATGTTCTGCCCTCCTCTCTCTGGATGCCTGCTCTGTGACTGTCACATCACATCTGTCTGTGGGTTCATAACCGGGCCTGTGCCTGACTCCCAGTGCAGCCACATCAAGGTTTTCCCCTAATATGTGCCTTAAAGCATGCGTAATGTTGATCACAAGGCCATTTTGCTTAATTTAACTCATTCCTTTTAGTTTGATTAATGTCACTGAGGATGAAGCAGGCTGATTGCAGCAGCTGCAGAGCGACATGTTAAAATGCATCAGTATGAACATCACTATGATATTAGTTTATAGAGTACAAACTGAGGACAGTCCAGTTCAAACCAACTACATTATGCAGATTTGTTCTTTGCACACACACATTTACTTTTTACCAATCTGAGTGCATAGCTGTGTTGTAGAAAATGAGCGTCTATCGCATACTATGTGCCTGGATTACACTAATTTTATCACGTCACAATCTCTGCATTGTGTTCAACTTCAACAACTTCCCCTCGCTTTATCTTTGCTCGTAAATTTGATTGCTTTCAGCTGAGAGATTAGATGACGCCCTGTTTCCTGCATGCACGCCTTTATTAAGAGGGCCTCAACGACACTCTCTCCAGGATAAAATAAAGATGGCATCAGTTAATCCAGCATTTCAATTACAAGCTGTGATTTACTGTGTCTCTGGGGACCGACTGAGACTGTAGCAGGGAGAGATACAGCAGGCAGGGCAGATACAGTCAGATACTGTAGCGTGGCACTATACAAAAAGCCCTGCTTCTCGGTATTGTACATCAGAAAGCACCGCCACTATCTGTGGGCAATCTGAACACAGCAGAACAGAGCTCAACAGCAAACTAATCTACTAACCTCCTCTTTGTGTCGTCTCTTTGTCAATCCAAGTAACCGTTCTGAGGCAGAGCGGCAGCTCAGACTTCACCAGTTTTATGAGGTCGTGCTCTACAATTCAGGTATGTGTCGCTGTTATAGTGGCAGCTGTAGGGCAAACGTTTGTCAAGTTATTCTCTCTTCATGCAGGGGTGGACATACTGCAATAAAATGTAGCCTAATGCAATTAACAATCAATTTAGTTTATTCCAGACCACCGGTTCACAGTAAAATCACATGTCAATACAATAGTCCTGCTAATTAATTTGTGAGTCATTAAAGGTTTAATTTCTGTTGAGATGTGTGCTAGAGATGTTGATTTAGCTCATTAATAACATTGCATTGAGGTGTTCCACTTCCAAGGCCCTGGTGTTACGACACAGGCTCCCTGTCACGGCTTACTGGGACAGAGCCCTCGTTAATGTTATTAGTTGCACCTGTGCTTTTCCTGCTATGACGTCTGCTGGGAAAAGGACTATTTCAGAGGCCATTCGTAAAACAGGGATTTTCAACTGGTCTGACCTCATCAAAAGAGTCAGGGACTGTGAATTATACACGTCAAACATAAAGCTCTTTAGATAAAGTTACAATAAATAAATCAATACGTTTTACATATTACATCTGGTGTTCACGGACAACTTTCAAATTAAAACGTAAGCGCAGTTGTGTCGACACGTCCGTCTCCATGACGACTGAGCAAATTCCATCCACCAATGAAGACCAAGTGATGTGGTTGAAAGGTCTGGAATAAGCTAGTACGTGAGCATTAATTATTTAGTATTTTGTTGTATTTCGTTGTTATGTTATGTTAAAAATAAATGTTAGATACACAAAACAACATAATGGAATATATTGCTTTTTTTGTTTTATTCAGACTAGATTGGTTGATTATCAGAAAATTAATACAATGATTTGTTGTAAAAATAACAAACGTTCTTAATTGTGAGGAGTTGCTGCTTTTCTTTGTCTTATGATGAGGGTTTTCTTTTACTGGAGAGACTGTTAGGTATTTTTCACAATTTCCTAACATCTCAAAAACCAAATGATTAATCAGAGAAAAAGGAAAAAGACCATAATTCAGACTGCCCCACATACCAAACGAGCTGTCCCACCTGAGCAACCACGAGTGGGGGTGCAGGGCGTCACGTGACTTTTGAAGGTGCAGCGTGTAAACACCAACCCCCACAATAGAATTCTAATAAATCTGTGACATATTCATATAAACATACCAAATACCATCACATGACACCAGGACCTACCCTGAATTCTCTCTCTCTCTCTCTCTCTCTCTCTCTCTCTCTCTCTCTCTCTCTCTCTCTCTCTCTCTCTCTCTCTCTCTCTCTCTCTCTCTCTCTCTCCCAGCAGCAGAAGGAGCATCCTATAGGCTAATCAGCTGGTAGTTTCAATCCAGCCTCAGCATCCTCCCCCTCCCACAAGAGGAAAGCCGACAGCCGGTGTGCGCGAGGTGTTTTTGTCCGCTACCATGGTGGAAATTACGGATATCGCGTGCCTTCTCGTCCCGCTTGTGATGCTCGTGGGGTCTACCTTCCAGACCGACGCGAAGAGCGTCAAAGAGGCGGAAAAACCGGGAAATTTCATGGAAGACGAGCAATGGCTATCCACCATTTCACAGTACGGCCGCAAGATCAAGCACTGGAATCGGTTCAGAGATGTAAGTCCGCCGTGTTGATTGTGAGATGCGCGGTAATGCGGTATAAGATGCGCTGATAGGGAATATGCACGGCCATTCAGAAACAGTAATAATAGTTATCACACACTTTCTTAGCCTGCATAATACACACAAACTTGGTTCTGTTGTTGGAACATATCCCACACAGTAGAAACACATACACACTTTAGAGCAAATGTTTAAAAATATGACATTTTTCAGTTATAACCACTGAAAGGTCTTTATTTGGATGTGAATTTAGGGCAATAAGATGGGATTGTGTTCTAAGTGTAGCTTACACATTTTGCCTGATTTTGTCCTTGTTTTAAAAGAATTATATGTTCACTTATCTGACTCTTCGAAATTCAGGATATCTAAAGTGATATTTAATATAGCTTTACCAGGATTGCTTGGTCAAAAATAAAACCACAGTTATTACTCTTTCCACTTTTAGTATACCCAGTTAATATTAAGCAATTCATGTTTCAGTCCCACTTGCACAGCAGGAGTATAGACCTATTCCATCATACTGCCCTTAATATGGGTTACCTCAGATGTGTTTCCAGACGTGTCCCGGGAGATTTCACGAACAAGAGAATTAAGCAATTAAAGCAGAGAGGTGGGAATTGATTGATGTGCATATTCACCTACTGACCAGACTGAACTGGGTTGCACGGATTGATTAAAGCCTGCAGGCTATGGACAATGATATATTGCTGTGTCTGTGAATGTATGGACATAATTTTGCCTGCAAGCTCTGTGAAATGATTACTAATGACCCCAACAGGATTTGGACAATAGTGCATTTGGATTATGTTCCTTATAACTCCTGTTAATTGGGTTTTAATAGATCCAGGGTGGTAACTATCACGTGATGGGTATCATTATTGGATTTGAAATGTGAGCAGCTGGCTTCGGCCCCAGCATGCATGAGAACAATGCCAGATCTTCAGGAGGAGAAGCCTTTACGCGTAATAACCATTGCAGAGAGGCTTTAGTGTCATTTTTGATCCGCATTCATACACCTCCTCGTGGACGTCCCTGAAGAAAAGGTGAATCTGTGACTGGCAGCCGCCCCTGCTGGGATCGGATTACTTTGGCTGTTATTACTTGAGGAGAATGTCCTCGGGAACTGTATTAAGGGAAGTAATGAAATTGTGGGCATTGAAAGATTAAGTCAGAATTATTGTGGGATTATAACTCACTGGATGCTGCTCTATATTTACACAGCTTTGATCCAAAATGTTTGAGCGGCAACTTCACTCTGAATTCAGCACATTGTGATTGGCTGTGCAAAACAGCATCCCGCCAGGAGTGACTCAAAACACAAACACACACAGAACATGTGGAGCATCGGAAGATATAAGCGGTTCTTCTTAACTTTGCTTCAGGGGTTGCCATCTAGTATGAAGATGTCACTTGCTCTGATTTCCCTTTTTTTCCCCCTCTTGATTTAACATCAAAGCTGCTGGGTAACACAAACAGTTCCAGTTGCACACTGGCTCTTTCATGTTCATTATTCCCAGAGGTGATTGTCTTAATGTGCGCGTGTCCACGGGCAACGGATACGCTGCATACATGTGGGATCCGTTCTACACTCTTGCAAGTGCATAAGCGTGATTTTGTCAGGGCTGTTGCATCTGTGCGCGTTAAAGGGCAGGAGTGGTGGTGTCTCTGGTGATGATGATGATGACAGGGGAAACATCAGAGCAGCGAACCACTGAAACTTCCGGGGGGAATCGCCAATAGACATCACTTTGATTTCAGCTTGCTGCCGTAGCAACAGCGGTCTCCGTGTTATGGTGTTGAAATGGAGCATGCATCACGGAGGGTTTGATGACTCTATCCCCCTCACCAGTCCTGCTTCATGGTGGAAACAGAGGAAACATCCTTTATTGGGATTTTTTCATATCCTTCAAACTGCAAACTTCTTCAACTGAAACACGATTTGTGCGAGTATTTCCTTGATGATTCAGAATGAAAAAAAATTAATCTGAACGATAAAATGAGCAGTTCGGTCTTTGTAAATGATATGGTTTATGTATAAAGGACTGCCAATGACACAGTTATAGGTTTTGAGATTACACAAATTGATGTTGACTTGCACAGTCCTCTGAGAGCTGAATGTTGAATATTAATCCGACACTGGAAAGCAATAATCAAAGCTGCACAACATGAAAGACGACCTCTTTCATTCTCTCTTTTGCATGTACACAAACACACACACAAATAAAACCATCACACACATAAACACACACAATGCATAGGCTACAGAGCACACACTGTAAATATTTCATATGTATTCTCTTATGAAATGTAAAAGCAGAAGCTGGATAAGAGGCTCTTTCTCTTCCAATAAAAATAGCTCTCACACTTCAACTCAATCTATTTCACAGGAAGACAAGGCGATTAGATTTAATAGGTACAGTCAACACATGATAGAATGGGATACCGTCAATCCTTTAATCTGACAGGTGCACTCAACATTTCATTTCACTAATGCACCAAATCCAGGGAAAAAATGAAAACAGGGGAACAGGGAAGGCAGTCATGGAAACTGAGTTCAGAGCTATAACCCGAACACTTGGTGTTATTTGTTCAATTCTTATAAGACATGAAGCACTGTTGGTTGAAATTAAAACATATATAACATATACATTTCTTTATTCCCTCTATTATTCTAAACAATCAGAAAGTTATTACTAATAATGAACCACTCGACAGCTCTATAATGGATGACTGAAGGATGGAGACGGTTTCTAGAAACAAATTGCAGATATAGAATAATACAAATCCATCATCATGTACTCACTTATATTTTAAGCATCATTTTTTAAGACCAGACACTTAATACAATTTGTTCAGGACACAGAAATTCAGAGCCTCAATTATAGGGACAATTAGATGTCAACTGATCACCTCACCAGTCGAGTCTATTTTCAGTGTGAAATTAAATAGGGAGAGCAATGCATTTTATGCATTGTGGATCCAATTTGGTATGTCTACCAAAGGCAAATCAACAGTAAATTCAATTTTGTTGCTCAACTTTCCTTGTAATTACGATTCTGTCCATGAAATTACCAAGCTATGAAATTGTTCTGGTATGTTTTATTCCTGTTGATTCAAGATAAGCTCAGATATATGACTAAAAATTGAGTTTTATCAGTGTTTATGATGTGATTTTTGGTTCGTATTTTTCTTGTTTTCCCTGCTTCCCACCCGGCACTGCCTGTGCCTGGTAAATCCTTATCTTATAAACACATGCCTCTCCACTCCGGCAGCTCTGGGCCACTCAGTACCAATCCTTCCTGCACCTGTTGTACATTCACTTCAAGAAACTCAAAAACATCACATCCCTGTGCAGTAAATACACCGAATGGGGGAAGCATTTGCGCAAGGTTCTGGCAATCTGGCAAGAACATTTGACGAGAGGTTCACCACAGCTATACTCCCCTGCCTGATTGTAGCCTTAAAGTGGCTCCAATCCAGCACAATTTTAACACTCTGCGATTGTGGGGCACTCATCAGTGCTCCTTTTTATCATTTCACTGTAGCATATAAAACATCATTGTGGCTAATGGCATTTGCAACAGTGGAGCCAAATACTCCATTAAAGACCAGAAGAACAGTAAATTATCAGACTGGCTTTCCTGTCGCGCGGCCGCTCCACTATCACGCTCTCTGATGTTAGGAAAGACTGCCACTGAAGCATTAACGCTATGAATGATGATAAGAGCTTATCAGGAATCCATTAGTCTATCTAGTCATACTTTGTTCTGGCATGAGTCGTTTCTTATCATACTCCAGATTCTTTATGGAGCTGCAATCGTCCGGAGCTGTGTTAGCGTAGCAGATGGATCTCGGTCCCTTCCAACAGTTTTGTGAGAGTTTTGTCCGGACTACTGGTGCGCTGTGTGGTGTCTTGGCCTATAGGTGGTCTGTAATTGAGTGGAAGAAGAAAAAAGAAACAGCTTGTCATCATGCCACGCTTGCAAGGCTACAGCTGCTCCTCACTGCAGTACAATAGCCACAGCTGAAGGGCACAGGTGCCGCAGAGAGACAGGGAGGGGATTTTCTAAGTAGTGGAGAAAGGTGATAAATATCAAATTTCTTCACAAATGCAATTGTTTATAAAACTAAATAGCAGGTGTTACTAATAGCTGCAGAAAAAGAAAGACGCTTTTGTACAACATTCTCCCCTACAGAGGCTAGAATTGCCTGCTCTTCAGCATTTCACATGTATGACTTCTCGGAGTGACATGCTTCTGTGTTGGCTATCTAGGAGTCGGTATGCCAAATAGATTGTTTGCCGCAGAGAACCCCCAACAACCAGGAATCTGCCTGTAATGAGCTCTTCGTGGGATACTGCCAATGACCTCCTGTAGTTAGAAAACCTTTATGTGCAGTATATAGCCCCAGTCATTGGCAGTAAAAGCCCCAAAATTGTTTGGATGGTGCGTCAGTGTGATGTTAGTTTGTATGAATTCAGGTACAAAGCAGGACAGTTTGTAACTCGAGTTGTAGGCTGTGATTCAGGATTAACTCTCATTTGAAAATGTCCTTAAATTATTACGAGACTGTGTGGGGCTTGTTGAGATTCTGTACGGCCGGTTCAATAAATCACAATTGTTTTTTCTTTTAAAGGTAACAATAACTCTAATGGCAGTAGCTGTCCATACAGTAAATGCCACCCAAGTGTTACCTTTGGGCTTGAGCCAGACTGAGTCACAGCCAGCGCAAGATCGGCTCCCATAGGAACAGTAGCTGAGAATTTAGAAAAAGTTAGAAGTGGTTCAAAATATAGTAGCGCAAAACCGGAGGTTTTAGCACCTGGGAGCTAGTGAGTGGGCTTGTTGAGAAAGTGTACGCTGTAATCAAACTCAGAAAAACGCACACAAACCCACAGTGTTTGGAGGAGAGATGCTTGTTTTGAAACGAGCTGGTCATCACAGAACTAAAACATGCTTTGAGGACTGCAATAAGAGCGATACTCAATATACAATATCAATGTCTTACCATTCTAAGAGCAAAAGAGCAAGGAAGTGATTATTAATGTGAATCTATTTTAAGTGCATTAGATATGAGTAAGCTCACTGTACTTGTTAGGCACCAGAAATGACAGCCAGTCTGGCTTTTCCACTTGATGAGCCAGGTTTCAGTCCTATGTTGCTGCTGATCTGGTTGAGACTCTCTTATTACATTGTTTTCAACTCCCCTGTCTCCAATCATTGGCTGATTCTTATCCTTCTTGTTGCTCCTACCGAAGCCACTTCATTGATTTTCCATTGTTGCATGTCTGTTTTTCAGTTGAGCATGGGGTTTTCCCTGAAGTGTGAAGGTTCTGCCTGTGTGTAACAGATTCTCCTGTGAGTTGCAGACAGTTTTTTTTATTCTCTGCAGGGCACTGAATTCACAAGGGCTGGTTGTATTTATAGATAGTGAGTACCGGGTTGGTATGAGTGCACAGAGACACAAAGTACGATTTTTTTAAGCTGCAACTGTAGGTGTGTCTGTTGTGTGGGCATGACTTGTGCATGATGCAAAACTCTAAGGATGACGCAATAAAGTTTAAGATTTGCATCAAAATGTCTGTCAAATCCAGGTTGTAATTGCATTTTTTGTGCAACCTGGGGCATCTAATATATCGCACACACAATCCACATATGGAAGTGCTTGGTTTAAATTTAAATTGTATTTCACAAATCTGAGCACAATCGGGATTTTGGTCAGACTTAAACCTTTTTGTCCTAAGGTCCTCAATCATTCTCTGTGTGGTATTTTCAATTTGTGGCTTAACATAGTATTTGAAAACTCTGGGATTATTAGAAAAAGGAACGCTCTGTAACGATGAAGTCAAGCTTGCTGTCACTAAACCTTCGGTGGGAAATCTCTATGCCAAATTAATGCAGGTTTACGTGGCAATGCAGTTTACAATTGCAGTCCCCAGAGTGGAAATACACCAGAGGCTCTGCAGATACAACATATCACAAAAACAGAGGATAAATCAATACAGAAATCAATCAGGATATCAGTGTAATGGACATATCAAATATTCATCAGATTTGCTTGTATCAAAGTCTATGTTTAACCCAGAGTGTAGAGAGTCTAACTGCTCCTTAAATCCATTGCTTCAAGCCAGGGTAATAATTGGCCATTTTCATGTTCAACTACCTAAGTAATACATTTAAAAGGGTGAAATTATCCACACACAAACCAAAGACATTTAAAAACAATAATGCTTGTAGAAATATGTGCATGTAGCCATGGATGTAAAGTTAGTTCCTAATAAAGACGAATGAAAAATAACTCACGAAGACATTTGTACTCAGAGTGAAGAAATTAAGATTGAAAAATAGGCATGAACAAGGTAAGGTGTAATGTATTGAATTAGTTAAAATAAACAATTCTAAACAATATAGAAAGTAAAAGAAACACATATTGTTTATTTGATTGGTTAATGTCAGACAGTGCCAAGAGAAAGAAAATAATCAAGGGAGAGGAGCAAGACTTTTGGTCACGAGGGAAGAAAAAGATCTATGTTGGAGCAATGAAAAAAGAGGAAAGATAGTAGCAATAGGTCAGGACTCCAACACGCACATTTCTCTATTTAGACTCAGTTAATCAGGCTGACTGTTCGTATGTGTGTGTGCACAAGCATGAATTCTGTGAGTAACTGAAATCGCGTAGCAGTTAGCCGCTAAGCTAGCAGGAGTACCAATGCTAACTGTTCAACTGTAGGCAGCTAATTACGTGTATTGACAGCAACGGCTAGCAGCCGTTTCTCCAAGTTAGCTTCTGTGAATAGTGAATAAGTGAAAGAGTCGAGTGTGAGCTTGGACCCGGCGAAGGATTCAAGTTCAGACAGACAGGTGACCAAGAAAGCTGTGTGGCTCCTCTGATGACGACACATGATGGGCTGTTCAGATGCTACATGGTCAGATAACATATTATAATACGTAATATTTTAGGTATATAACTGTAAGCCTGTCAGTTTTGCATATTGTTTTCAAGCAATTAAGTTATTTTTTGTTATTTAAAGGAGGCTAATTTGTGATATTTGTGTTTTTATTTCTTTTAAGTGAAAGGGTTCACATTATTTGTACATTTCCAAAAAGCAGTCAGTAAACTGTTACTCCTTTTGATTCCAGATACTGGTCTGTGGTAGCCCATCATTCCAGTCTAAAGGTAGTTACATTGTAGGCCTATATTTTACTTTCCCGGTTCCTCCCGGCTCTCTTACATAAGGCTCGCTCTCGACTCCGTCCTGCCGGGGAAGCAGACCAGATTCTCAATGTTTGATGCTCTGCCTCTGCAATCTTTAAGCATCAGCTCAGAGCCCTGTGTGCATGCAGAAAACAGCATTCTTGCGTCTTGTGCCCTGCAGCCCAGCGTGCATGCAGATAGGGGTGAGAATACATAGGAAGAGAGTATTTTTGTGGGGGTTTTGTTTCATCTCAGCCTCGTCTCATGTGATCTGCAAACAGCAGCTGAGTCTTAGTGTGAATCTCAAGGTGGGAGGAAGTGATATGGTGCTGTGTGTAGCATCGCTGCTGAAGACAACCTCGGGGCAATGTAATCTTTTCATTTGATTTGGGGTTATATTTTTTACTACAACGGTCCAAAAGAGTTTATTTCAGTAGTGTGTTTCCACAAGATGTGTGTACATAAAACAGCAGTGCATTTGTCATGTAAAGAAGAAAAAATAGATGTTTGTGGCTTTTTTTCTTGATAGCTGAATCCACTGCAAGTTCTTTTTTCACTCTTTAAGATTGGGATAATTAGGAAGCTTTGCTGCTTGCTGATCAGCCTATCGATGCTTTCCATCTCTGTGAGAAATCCTCATGGCACATGGTCAGCCTCTCCACCGGCATCTCTCGGTGACCCTCCTCTTTGAAGGGGTGCGTGCATTTACCTAAGGACCACTCGCTGTCGACAGAGTTGACTGGGAAGAGGATGGAAAAGAGGAACTCATCAGCAGAAGTGGTGGGCTTGCAGCCTGGTCCTCGATGATGTCTGGAGGGAGATTACAGTGAGGAGGATCTTCAGTGTAGAGTGGCACCCAGTCTCACTCTGCATAACAGGTGACCGTCTGAATAAATCCTCGCCAGCCTGCACGCCTCCTTCAGATGAACACCTTCAGTGTTAACAAGCTGCATTGTGTCCAAAAAAAACATCTGTTTACATTCATGATTCTTCTCAGTTGAGAGCAAAGGAGGAAGTTGTGTGACATAGTTGTAGAGCTTGCCGCCTGGCTTTGATGAAACCTGAACCACTGTTTTGGTTTTCATCAAGAAACAGACACACTAAAATCTAATATTTTTGCATCAATTCATCTTATAAGGTTGATACAGTAGGACTGGGTAGCGCCACAGATTTCCCGAATCGATTCACTTCAGATTTAGAAGGATTCGATTTCCAATTCAACTTGGGATATTTCAGTTATAAAACGGATATTGCGTGGATGCATGTATATGTGTGTGTGTGTGTGTGTCTGTACATATATATACAGTATATATATATATAAACAAAGCCGGCTAATGTTAACTAGCTCTCCTCATGGCGATTTCAACACAGATTTGTTTCCAGCAGAGAGAGATTGTGGTCTGTGTGGGCTGAAATTCATGACCGTCGTGTTTTTATTTTTGATGAATTTACTGAAGGCAGATATTAACGCTAATTGTGAGAGAAGGTCACGTATAAACCTTTATCCGGCAGACGGAGCTCCACATCACAGTGTTATTACTGTGTCCTTTGTTACCGATGAGACAGTGAAGCACTCCGCTGTCACTGTCAACACGAACAAACCCCTCAGGATAACCCCAGTAAAAGCAGAATGCATCTGACAGTTCACATTTACCTGGAAACACCTGGCAGTCACACACACACACACACACACACAATCTATCAGATAGAAACACATTCATTTCAACGGGTTTCCTGTTTGTTCTTCTTTTTGAATCCACCCAACAAGCACGATATCTGTCGCTTTTTGAAGAGATCCTTTTATGTTTGTCGTGACTCTCTGCAGTTCCACTTGAGATGAGCCCAATTTTACAGTTGACATGCTCATCGGGTCATGATCCTCATCCTACAGATATGAGGGATTGTGATCTGTTATTGTGGAGCTACAGGCAGCAGGGTGACCAGTCTGCCAATGCGTGATGTGGAGGGTAAGCTTCCCCGCTCTTAGAGAGGAGATGTTTCCGATGTTAACAGGTAGATCACAGAGCTCCTGAATACAGCTGACTGTTAAGCTCTCATCTTAGCGTCCGCTAATCACGTAGACCTGCGTGAAAAAACGGCAGTTGTTTCTGCTTTGTGAGTCACATTTTCGAGTGATATAACTTCTCTGCCGTGTGCCAAACTTGTCACCAGGCTCTGCGACTCATGCTCACTTTCACTGTGCACTCAGGAGAATTTATTTCCCCTGAATATATATTCTGCAGCCTCTCTTTTATGAAATCATTGATTTTTAGTCCTGTCAGAACTGCAGGACACTTCCCTCATCGGTCCTGGCAGAAACACAACTACAGAAAGGCTGCTAAATAATGCAGGGGCTGAAGCATCAATAAAGGAGACAGGAGAGGCGTCAGATTAATGGCAAGGACGTAAACCCTTTGAGGTCTTACTGATAATGCGTGACTCCATCAGGCCCGACAAGGTTAAACAACATAACCGGCAATCATTCATAACACTTTACTGGAGTGTTGAGTTAAAATCCAGACACCAGACAGTTTACTGGAAAGGGATTTTTCTGTCGCTGAGCAGGGGAAATGAACTTAGAGGATGAGCAGAGCAACAGCAGCGCAGTTTGGTCGGTTTCAGGACTCGAGTGGAGTCCTTGCTAGTGATGAAAATATTTACCTCTGCGAAATAAAACTGTGCGGGTCAAAGAAGGTCTAAGCTCTCATGAGGGCTGCTTATTTCATGTGTTGTGTCAGGATTTATCGCCTCCCTGGGAGCTGTTTGGCACACGCTTCCAGTGCAGTAAATGTTTACGGTGATGAGTAACTCATCTCCAAGGAAGAGGGGGGTGGCTGATTGTAAATATCGTGAAATGACTCATGTTTGTTATTTCAGACGCAGCAGTATGCTCAAAAGAGCTTCACATCTGTACATGTCTCCTGTGGGATGTTTAAAGGAAATACTATACTAATAAATGTGTCTAATTTAGTGCTCATACACTTTTATGATTGTGGAGTTAATTGAAATAAGTTTCAAGTTTCCGCAAGAGAAAATTAGTCGGAAAGGTCCATTCTTTCAATTTTGTATTCACTTATTCTACATTAGTTTAACATCAAAGGCCCCGGTAACAACATTCCTTCATAAGTCTTACTATGACTTACAAGAACATGCTAATTTCTGACAAAGTAACAGTTTTTCTTTGATTGAGCACAAATTCAATTATACAGATTTACAAAACAACCTTCACATATTCATATATATGTTGCCTCAATGTTTTTCTATCTATTTGCACTTTATTATCTGTATTCACTTTATATGTTGGACTGGAGAGAAACGTTTTTTCAACTCCTCTGTATGTTCGGTACATATCGGGAAATTGACAATAAAGCTGACTTTGACCATGACTTTTGAATGCGCTGTATCTAAAATTGACACTTTTCTTCTTAACTAATATTTGCTCCTTTCTCTCCTTTTGCTGTCATTTCACCAGGAGGTAGAGGTCAGTTCTGTCCAGCTTTTCTACACTGCTTCTCCAGCTGCCTTTGTTCATGTGTCTTATTCATTCATGACGCATTTCCTTGTGTTTTTGTGTGTCTTTATCTCTGATTCTCAATCCAAATTTCAAATCTCCTTTAACTTTCCCATTTTTATTAGAATGATTCATGTTCTTATTAAGTATGTGTGTGTCTCACACATATAGGCATCGTGTGCAGATTTGTTAGGCTCATTTCCATACAGATGTACAACTACAGTCATACCCATCTGTTTCTGGCAGCAAGACTAATGTAAAACATACTCAGTGTGCCATGATATAATAATGTAAACTACTTCACTTCTCCTCTATGAAGATGATAGAGTGCTGATATGCTCTCAACAGCACTGCACTCAGGCCTTCATTCTATGCATCTGCTAATACATAATTGTTTTCTTCATGTTTCCTTAGGATGATTATGTCCGTACCTGGGATGAAAATCAAGATTCTAATGACAGTAAGTCTCCCACCATCGCATCTCTTTCTCAATGTGTGGTCAGTGAAGTCCTTGAATGCCTTTTAACATTAACATTTTGATGGAATACTTCCGTTAAAGCATCATGTAAATCCACAGCTAGTTGCCTCTTCATGAAGATAAAGATTAAGAGGTTTTTATTGTCATTGTAGTGATACAAAGAAATTCAGTTTGAACTCACGCACTCTCCTGTCGGGCAGTTTTCAGACTCTCTGTTTGAGCTCGCCATTATCAAATTCTGTTAAATCTTGGCTGCTTGACAGTTGACTCCAAGCCCGGGTGGTTTCTGCAGTAAAGATGCTTTCACCTCACTTGGCAGGAATGTATTTCTTCTGTGGGAGCAAAACACGCTAAACAGACATTAAGAAAGCTTCAAAAGCAACACTCTCAAAACCTAACATCTCTGCATATTGCTTTGTTTGCAAACTACGATCCGCAAACGATGCTTTTGTTATGACCAGTGTGGCTCGCCCAAAATCTAATTTGATTGGACACATATTTGTAAATGCCCGAGTGCAGGATGAGTCTTAAATATTTTAAACCATTTTACAGAAAAGAAAAATACAGGGATTTGATGAAATGAAATTAATTTTTAATTTCTCTGGGACTTTAAAGATGCACATGACCCATAATGCTCACTCTGTAAACAAAGGGATGGGCACAACACCAGTGCTCACTCTATTCAAAGAGAACAGCTGCTGCTAATAATACATAAATGTGTAAAACAGTCATTCTCGATATCTTGTAAAATATGTTTCAGGGATCTTGAAGATAACACAAAGCTTAACAGTCAAAACCATGTATATCCACAAGTATATCAACATATATCGTTCCAAGATTTAAATAAAAAACTGTACTAGATTTCATCTGGCAATTTATTTGACAAATCTTTTTCTGCGCTCAAAATGTCTAATCTCGCACACTGATGCAGTGAAAAGCAGCGAAGGCAAAGCCACATTATTTATTAAAGCCGAATGTCACTGAACTGTGCCGCGGCATGGAGACAGAATCTGTGGCCTGTGTTTGAACCGTCGTGCTTCTCGGACTGTCAGCGGTTCATCGAGTTAGACGGCGCCGTGTATGCTCTGTGGTCGGCCACTCGCTGTCCACACTCGTAGTTGTTCCTCAGCGAAAAAAAGGCTGAAAGATGTTAGCGCTCTGTTTTATCTGCTCGAGTGGGTCCGATATGCGTCCCCCAGGAGATGCTAAACATTGGCTCGACTCCAACCCATCAGCACTTTGTTCTGCTTCCTCCTTTTTTCCTCTTTCTCTGCTGCAGTCAAGCAAGTGAATAGAGGCTGACCGTCGGTGGTCTCCTCCTCCACTCCTGCTGAGACTCTTAATTGAGCCTCTGCAAGATGAAGTCATGACAGAGTCGTGTCCTCAACCATTGTCGCTTGATTTGCGACTTAAATGAAGTCGGCTGAATGGCAGAGTCCATTAGCGCAATTTCCAGGGACTTAATGAAGGACTAATTATGATTTCCAATGAAAGGCCAGAGAGGGAAGTAAAAGCACAAGAAGAGAGCGACAGAGGTGTGAGCTAATATGCCTTGATGTAGTGTAAAGTGGCTGACATCAACATTAATCCTGCCAACTCTAAAGTCATTGTGGTGACGGGGAAAGTGTGGACTGGGGAGATGAAGCAAGTTGACAAGTGTAGGAGTGTGAGATAGGGTGAAAATGAAAATGGAAAGGATGTGTTTGTGCCCGGTTCATCTGTCAAGAGGAAGCTGTTTGTTCACCAGAAAAAAAGGAGGTCATTTCCTACAAAATCACATCCGCAAAAACCTGATAAACTGAACCTGTAATGAGCTGTGTAATGCTGTTATGTCACTTATGTGTCATGTTTATCTGAGGAGCTTCATTTATATTTTTGAATTCAAGTCTGTCAAGAGCAAATACATCCGGAAAATCTTATTTTTATGTCTTGCAGTCCACTTTTAATTATAGTGTCCTTGTTTTAAAAGCACTGGAGGAGTGTTGTACATGTTGTGGCTAAAAGTCTTGACTTCTGTGAAATAAAACTGAACTTCGCTACAGAACAGACACCATGTTCTCTGCATCTTCCAGTCATCTGAGGCAACTCATATTCTCCATATTCAACTTTATTGAATTGTCAATGGGCAAATGTTCAGTGTATGCTCTCTCTCCAGAAACATAAAATGTTTTGCAATAGAAGGTTTTGAGCCATCTGACCCATCCAATTAACAGTAATAGTGCTTTAAATAACCAGCCCAGTGTCCTACCAATTACATTAATATGAGACAAATCTGCATCTTGTGATTTGCATGCAGAGCCAGCGACTAGCGCTGTCATTGCCATAGTTTAGTTCATTTCGTACAATTTAAAAAAAATTACAGAAACATAACCGAGATAAATAATATCACAGTGCAGGAAGAGGCAGAAAGCCCACTGGGCTTATTTGAAGTCTCCACTTATACAATATAAAAAAGTCACAATATTATAAAATACATATGCATAACATACGACTACGTGATATTACTGACAATATATTTTTACACAATATGATGTATAATAACAACAATAGCAATGCCATAACTACAATACGTCCCTATCTTTTATCATACCATGTTTAAATACTGACAATTAAAAGAAAAACGCATTACCATTGGATGATCGAATGTTACAGTGAGAATGTAATTCTGGGTTTTGCAGAATCGTCCTCTGGCATGCCAATAGAGTTGAAATAATAACACTTTTGTCAACCTAGTCGACACATACATTAACTTCACAAGTGGCATCGCTATAACGTAGGTGTTCAATGTGTGTGCTCAGCTATCATGACACTTTTGCAAAGCTTTATATGCTTGCCTTAGGTAGTGATATGAATAGGACTTTTGATTTTACACAGTATAGAGCCCTTCATCTGTCCTTTCTCTCGTTTTGACATGAGTGGACTATCTCCCTCCATTGATCTGCCTTCCTTTATGAGTGGCCTAATGAAGCGAAGGAGCAAAAAGAGGAGATTTGTCCCTCTGAGACATCACTAAATCAGCATGATGTCTTCACGCCAGAGCTCCGATGAGCCTGCAGGCCTCATTTCTTAGCCAGGGCAGCCCAGACTGCCGAGAAGAGAGAGCGAGAGAGAGAGAGAGAGAGAGAGAGAGAGAGCGAGAGAGAGAGAGAGACAGCGCTTTTGAACTGTCAACACTCCTAACACACAGACAGCCAAACGCCAACAGCAGACTGAGGTGGACATTTGCATGCAGGCACCATAGTGGATGATTCCTCCTCAGCCAGCGGGGTGCAGAGTGAGGGAGACGTCGGGGTAATTTGCTGTCGATTTCTACAGTCAATTCATCAATCCAGCAACTGATTGAATAACCTCGCTGTTAAGACGGTAAACACTAAAGGGGAGCGGTTGTGATTTGGACTTGTCAGAACAAACAAGTGTGTATGCACACACCCATGCACAAACACTCGAGTGTTTGTGTACAGCACTCACAGAAGACCTGTGTTTTTTTTATATACATGAGTTTAGGATTTCAACAAGCTTATCTGAGCCAGAGAGGTCAGGTGAAAAGTGTAGTAGACACTTTCTTGAAAATCTATGGATTTGGATCAATGGCAGACACAAAGGAGAAAACATGCTGAGTCCACACTCACAAGGTCTAGGGTTTGATTCCTCTTGAAGTTATTGATAGATACTGTTGCTTGGAGCTCACACACACACACACACACACACACTTCTGCAACTCTCACCTCCAAGCCGCTACAATCCTCCAGGGTCTACTGTTGCCCTTCTCACCTTCACACTCCACAAATGTGTCCAGTGTCACCCCTTCCCGCTCTCCCTCCTCACCACCTGGGGCTGCTACCATCAAATCCAAAGCCCTGCATGTTTCTCCAACTCCAGAGGCCCCCTGATGTATTTACAGGGTACCTATGAGGTATACAAGTATTTAAAAAGCATTGAATTTAATATTCTTATAATAAGTCCTTAAAAATATTGAATTCTACTCGTACTCAAGTTTAAGGTACTTGTAACATTAGTTTACTTGAGGGAAGGGGGACATTTACAAGCTACTCAGCAGTATGTTAAGTAATATAAGAGACATCAATTAAAATTAGCTCCACCTTTACCAGCTCCGACATTAACGTGATGAACACATTAATGCATCAATAATTATAATGCTATAATATATGTTATTATGCAATAATAGTTATTTGTCTATCAAAACAAGGGTTTTCTCGTTGTATTCTAATCTCAAAATGCTGCAAAAAGGCTTTATTTGAGTATTCAAATCCTAAAATTGGGACCCCCTACCTTATTCAAGTTTTATGTTGCGTCACCTTTTTCACTACTCACAGCGAGAGTGCATTGCTGAACCTTCTGATTAATCTGCTGCATGTATTTGTGACCAAAAGGCGCCACGTGTGACCATGGAGTGGGATGGGGACTCTTAATGTGACAAATACAAATAATCTTTTTCATTTTATTTAGTAAGAATACACACGCACAGCTGTTTTGTATTAATTGTGAATAACATTACATGCTTTATTAAATTCAAATACTTGGTAAATAATTATTTTCTGGGCTTTAAATCAATACTGATATTAAATTATATTCCTAATACTTCTGCCATTATGGCTGAGAAATTGGCATTGCATTTCAATGCAAGTGGTATTGAAAAGGTCTTAAAGAGTCCCTGAGAACCCTGAGGTACTCTGATTTAAAACTAATCTTTTTGGAGCCTCACATCATCTTCTTGCTACTGAATGTCTTCAATTCAACATTTTGAGAAATGTGCCTATTCGCTTTCTAGTCGAGAATTTGTTAAAAAGATCAATACCACTCATGTGTGTATGTAGAAAGCTAATGTAGAAAGCAGGGGGGGGGCAGCCTGTTGCTGTTTAGAAAATCTATCTACCAGCACTTCTAAATTTGACAAATGAACACGTATCTTATTTGTTTAATCTTTACCAAAACTGAATCGTAAGAGCGAAAATTTGCCAATCGCCTGCCGGCTCAAGCTTCACATTTAGTGGCGTTGACTTGACAAGAAAGTGAATTTACAAGCATCCATGTGGAGCCATTCCTTTAACAATTAATCAAATGGCTGTATAATTGATGTAGCCGTGAACCCACAGAGACTCATCCCGTGATCCTTCACTTCCTCTCAGCTCTAGCTCTGCTGAGCATTGTAGCGTCTTTAGCATTGTTTTTGGTTTCAAGGCTCGCAGTTTTTCTAGGAGTTGATGGAGCGGAGCTAAAAGAAGAGGGAATATTGGACTTAGATTCATGATGTGGACAGAAACATGACTCAAAGTAAATGCTTACATTCGTCCGTGTCTGCTACATAATAAATAAGTAACTTGCACTATCAGCGGTGAGGATGTTGTATTTTTACAGCTTGTTGCGCCGCTCAAAAAACAGGAGCCAAAAATCAATTGATGCAGGTTTATGTTTAGACCTTTATTCTCCTGCTGTCTCTGTGGGAATTCAAGCCTATTTTTGCATTAACTGGACAAAAAAGACATGCCAGAGACATGTCTGGCTTCAATGCTACTTAGAAGATAGCACTAATGATGTTAAAGACTGAGTGTGTAAATAGGCGATAAGAGGGTTGATGATGAGGATGTGGCCTGAGCTCTTGCTTCTGTTATCCTCAATCTGCAGGGATAAACCTCATGCAAATCTGGACTGTATTAGACTGAAGCACAGGGAGCCTAATTAGGAGAGCTTTGCTGCTGCAGGCATTAGTTTAATACCAAAGCAGAGACCTCCGAATAGTAAAAATGGAAGTAGGTGCATCTGGGGTTGAGTAGAGAGAGGGTGGCTGTGACGAGGAAAATAATAAACACGCAGGTAGAACATGAATGAAGATGTCTGATTTGAAGAGACAAAAGGAATGAGAACAAAAGGAAGATTGATAGACATGATTGCACAACGGGGGTTTTCAGAAACGGAGAGGGAGCGAGCGAGTTCTCAGAAACACCAGATTGAGCTGCAAATCACAGTCAACCCAGAAATGATTCCCGGACCACGGAGAGCCTGTTGCTATGGAAACGTCATCATCGCAAGGCACTGCTTTAATCCGTGGAAGCCTGTTAAGTTAACATGAGGCTCAGGCAGCCACCTTATGCTTCTGCACTCACAACACTACGCCGTGCCAGCATTGTAGCCGCTCGCCACCAACACGGTTCATTTACAAATGTTTTACTATTAAAAAGGCAGGATTATCTGCTCTCTGTGTGCTGCTGCTATGATTCTTACATTTATTTTGCCTTTTGGTTAAATTGAATAGATTAATTGTTAATGCCGCCTTAGGCTGTATCCCCGTTCGTACCTTAATCTCCTTGTTCTCTTTTGTGTCAGGATGTGTCGTAAGGGTTTGATTGGCTGCTGCACCCTGATTCTGCTGATGCACTGGTGTGAATTGGGGGGGGGGGGGTGCATAAGGCTCCACTGTTGACAGTCTAAATGGATGAGGAGTGCATCTGGGCATTAATGCCTCCGAGCCTCACTGTTTGTCAGTTAGAGCAGTCAGTCGGTTATACAACCAGCTCAGCCATGACAGGGGGGTGTATTGTTTTGGATTTGCTTCTCAAATCAGATATCTGTCGGTTTGCTTCAATAATCCTGTGATGTTGGCAGCGCCAATGTATTCAGCCACCGGAGAGGACAAGTGAGGAGATCCAAAGCCTGTGTCTGCGAAATGAAAATAGTGCCATAAAACCGGATACAGTAAGAGCAGGGGATGAATTCGAGCAAACCCCCGTCATGTAGACCGAACCTGCAATAGCAGTCTGTGAATAATCTGTGTTCCGGTGTACTGTACTGACGGAGGGTGTAGGTGAATAAAGGGCGGGGGATGTGAGGAGAATAGAGTGTGACATCTAGGTCGGGCACCAGGGTGCCTGCTAGGAACAGACATCTGTGACATGTGAGCGTGCGTCGGGTGCTGACACGCAGTCCAGCATTATCTGCTAGAGTGTGATGGATGGATGGATGGATGGATGGATAGGGCAGAGTGAGCTAGCCATGCAGGCTTGAACCTACATTGCAAAACGTATTGGTTTTAGCAGGTCACCTATTAAGCGTAATAATAAAATTGTATTCCAATAAGTAAATGAGAAGAATAAATCTGCCAGTGAGGTGTGGAAAGTGGGAATGGAGAGATAATGGGCAGAGAAAGATAGACAAAAGAGTAAGAGTGAAGCAGTGATGATACTTTATTCTAAATCAAATGTTCTATTTTCTTCCCAGATGTAGACACCACCAAGGACCCCTGTCAAAAGGTTAAGTGCAGCCGACACAAGGTGTGTATCGCTCAGGGCTACCAGAAAACTGTGTGCGTCAACCGCAAGAAACTTGAACATAGGTGAGTTTGTAGCCCCCTGGGCAAGAACTCCCAAATCACACACAAAAATCTTCCCTGTTGATGCACGCTAACGTGGGATCAACACTAGCAAGTTCACAGCGGCTTGTGCCGGTTTGGGACGTGATCGTAATAAAGCTTGTTTGTGCACCGGTGCAGTACGACTGCCTGCTGTTAAATGATACGTTAATACGTTCAGACAACATGGAGGAGGGCAGCTTTTCCTTCCTGTTCAGGTTGGTGCTGCCGTGTCTGTTCTCTGAACTAGCACAGCAGTTGCTGTTTCAGCTGAAGTGTTTGTGTGTCCTCCGTCCCGCAGACTGAAGCAGCCGAATCTCCGGTCTCCTGAAGGAAACTGTCAGCCCTGTCCCATCTCCTCCACCGGGCCTGTGTGTGGATCAGACGGACGCAACTACGCCTCAAAGGTACACGGAAACAAATGCATAGCCATGGGGCTGGGAAATAACTCAATATTATCGGTTTATTGACCTTCGGTGGTATAGTTGTTTGATTTTACAAAATTCCGCGGTCCAATTTATTGATTCCAAGCAAAATAACATTAAAATAAAAATCTTTAATGTAGATTTTAGCACTTTTAATACTGGAAATGCAGCACAAAGTGCTAAACAATAAAGAAAGATGGGCATAGAATGAACATAAAAAACCTTAGTGGAGGCAATTTGAGAATTATTAAATGTAAAACTAACGGAATTAGTCATTGTGGGTTTTGTTTTGAGCATTTTCATTGTTGAATATACATTCAGTTGTCAGTTTATTGTGAGCACCAACGCAGTCTAATACAACAGCTCTGCAATAAATTCTACCTTTATGAAGGCTGTAACGTTCAGTTTTAGTTGAAGGTGTTTTAGAGGTTTGTTTATTCAACTTTATGGTCATTTTGGAAGCTATTATTTGTGGTGCCGTAGAATTATGTTGAATCATTATGAGGGGTGTTCTATTATGACTTCAGTGAGGGAAGAGTAAACAATGGAAATATCTGTCAGTATAACGCAACACAATTCAACAGCACCACAAACCACAGCCTCCAAAATGACCATAAAGTTAAATCAAGACTGCTGATAAAGGAGAGTGAATGTCGGACCTACGTTTGCCAGCTGGCCAGAAGCACGACTCTGAAAGAAAGTCTTCACTGTCTTCTGGATATAAAACTGTTTGCTAACACGTTCGCCATAAACTTTATGAGATGTTGAAATGTCAATTCTGTGTTTACAGCTTGTTTCTGTTGCAACCAGTTGGCTGACAAACATGCAGTCTAAGCATACAGAAAAAAAAAAGAAAAATCTTAATCGGTGTGAACTTGTGCATTTTTTTCCGAAAAGAAAAGGCGGTAGAAATAATCACTGTGTGAAGCTGGAGGATGCATTGGCAGTGGAACCGTACAGCATCCCCCTCAACAAAGAAGTGGAAATATTGTCCGCGTGGCTTCAGCATCACATATGTTCTGTATGCTTTATAATAACATATGTTGTGATATAGAATTGCTAAAATAGTCTTGACACCTATTACACACCTAGTATACCAACAGACACAGACATTCATACAGTACATATGTGCACCGGTCAGGCGTTGGTACATATATTCACAGCGTTGGCTTTTTGTTTCATACACATGCTAAAACAATGTGCTCAGCATTGTGGGGTAAATAGTGACATACAACTTGCACATTCAGAGCAGAGTAGTGCGAGGAGACTCTCAGGGGAAAAGCTGAGACACAGAGCCATGATATATAGCCTCAGAAGGACCAATTGGTGGCTTGTGGTGACAGAAACCCATGTGTTTATTGATTTATGCTTCGTCTTCTGGATCACTATTCCTGACCTTGTGTGCAAGCAGAGGTTGGGCAGCACATACAGGAGCAAATCTCAGATTTGAATTAAGGCGTACAGTCAGTCACCTCATGAATATTTGATCTATCTTGCGGCAATAACTCATTTTACTTCACCTTTGTGTCCCCTTGTTCTCGATGACGCCTGTGTGTGTGTTGATGCGTGCATTTGTGTGTTTGTGTTGCAGTGCAAGCTGGAGCAGCAGGCATGTCTTACAGGGAAGGATCTTACCCTGAAGTGTTCAGGTCTGTGTCCTTGTGCAACTGCTGCCCCTGCATCCATGGAGAGTAGACACGGTAAGACCAAATACATGCAGAAACTATGACAAAAAATATATATATTTGACATGAATTCATTACCATACAGGGCTTCACATCTCTTTTATTCTGTATGTCACAATCATCCAAAATACATGAATAGGTGCAACAAATATCATGTTATTCATCTCCCTCTGGCCTCCACAGAGAGCTGTACCGGACAGGATCTGGCTGATCTCGGGGAGCGTCTGAGGGACTGGTTCCAGCTACTGCAGAGCAATGCCAAGCAGAACAACAACAGCAAGACTGGGGCCAGAACCACTGCAGCCAGCACCACATCGGGTTAGAGCTACTATTTCATAAATCCAGACTTCATAAAGAGGGAGTTACAATACTACAGTCACAGGCTGCATTCTATAAAAAATGATTCAATTGGAAAAGCAAAAAGAAGTACATCGGAACATTTAAAAAAAATCTGCTTCACGGTTGAGCTGGTGCTGCCTCCACCTTCATGTTTGCTGCAGCTCTTCCTGGATAAATCTTGCACCCGATTGCTGGATATCAAACACGTTTGAAAACAGTTTCGGGGCTGGACACTCCTAACACTTTTGGGTGGACGGATCAAGATAACATTTCATCACATGCTGTGCCTCAAAGCAAAAGGAATGGAGCCTCGGGACGTGTTCGGCCACAAGTTAGTGCCCGATAAGCACCAAGTCTTAACCGGGCTGTAAAGTGAGAAGAAGTCAATTCTTGTAAAAATGTTGATAATGATGCAGTTTTTGTAGATGGAACCTTTTTTTTTTGTTGTTGTGGAAACCGGGAACATAATTAAGAAAATGATTTGCATTGGAAACAGGAGATAATTCTGAGCACACTGGCACGGTTTCATTTTCCATCTGTGCAGCTGTCTCTTGATAAAAATGAATGTTTGTTTGTCTGTCTTTGTGTTTGCAGTGCTGGACAGGAGCCTGGTTGCCAGCTGTAAGGACTCCATAGGCTGGATGTTTTCCAAGCTGGACACAAATGGCGACCTGTACCTGGACCAGGCCGAGCTGGCTGCCATCAACCTGGACAAGTACGAGGTCTGCATCCGGCCCTTCTTCAACTCATGTGACTCCTACAGGGACGGCAAGGTCTCCACTGCTGAGTGGTGCCTCTGCTTCTGGAGAGAGAGTGAGTATTCTGGGGAGGAGGTGTGTGTGTGAGAGTGTGTGTGTGTGTGCGTGTGTCACTGTCACAGAGTCACGCGCCCCCGTGCTGACATATTCCCCTTGCATTCAAACTTTCAAGGCGCTCAACTGCCCCTCAGGTGTAGAAAACTCTGTGTTATGTGCTGGTCCGTCACTATTTGTCTTCCTTCTCCTCCTCTCGTTCCCCTGAGGGGTGAAACGGTCACCACAAGGAGCTAAAAACATTCCTGCTGCTTGTTGACAGCCTGGTTCTCCCACAGCTCTCGGAGACTGAGCCCGTGAGCCACCCAGCAAAGCGGTCCCACGCTAATACAGTTCTTTGATTGAGAAGCAAGCACACTTGAGTTGATTAGAAAACACTGATTAGACTCAGAAGATATTTCAATTTTGACTGTTGATTGTTTTTGGCAGATTGTAGGTAGTTACTATCTCTGTTCTGTGTCTAAATGTGGCTAAACGTGTGTTTTGCTCTCTATTTTCTGTCCTTTTTAAGAGCCACCTTGCCTGGCTGACCTGGAGAGGATCCAAGTATTAGACGGCGGCAAGAGAAAGTTTGGTACGGATCTCGCTTCTTCATTAGAGCATTTAAGCCCAATTGGATCTGTCTTTCTTGGTGGAGGGATTTCATCCAGCAGATGACAAGCAGGAGGCGGGGATTAGTCCCTGATCAGTCTGGTGGATTAGAACTTGATGCTGACAGACGGCAAAGGAAAGCAGCCACCAGTGTGTCTTACATGTATGTGTGAGCGGGTGAATATGTGAACGTGCGTGTGTGCACGCGTGTGCGCACCGCATGTTTGGGCTGGCTGACTGGGCTCTGAGTCAGGACTCTCCAAGGACACGGAGCATGGCTGCCAGCCCGACGCTCAGATGTTCCCTTGAAAGACCGGACAGTTCTGTTTTGCCCCGTCTCATTTCTGTTTTTCTTTTCTTTTTTTCTTTTGTTTACATTATTCTCTAAAATGTTTAGCGTAATGACAGATCCCTCCATCTCTGAAGAGTATGACAGTTTACTCTCCTTTAGGCAAACGGCCCACAAGATGGTGATCCATGCACCTACAGTATGTTGTGCTTGGCTTTCTGCACTGTGTGGACACAGGCGGTGTTTAATATTCACGTAATGGTTCAGAAATTGAAAACTTCCCAATCTTGTGTCCCTCCCTTATGCCAAGATGATTAGCTCGCCACCCCCCCCCCCCCCACATCCACACTATGCTGACTTAATACTTGCTCCCTGTCTTGCTCCGTGAGCATATTTGTATTCATGGAATATGGAATTGGCTGCCACATACGCTGCATGCATTACATTCTCACCTGGCCTCGGCGCCGCGTGCGATGAGGCACCATGCAGGATCATCTGCTTGTGTGTTGAGGTCGCTTTTGCCGTACCCGACTCTTATTTGTTTGTGTTTTTGCGTGTGAACGCCAGGTCGATTCATCCCAAGCTGTGATGAGGACGGCTACTACAGGAAGCAGCAGTGTGACAGGGGAGAGTGCTGGTGTGTTGACCAAAACGGAGGAGAAGTCGCCGGATCTAGGATGCGTGGCAAGCCAGACTGCGGTAAGTCCCCCAGGTTTCAGCTGTCAATAATAGAATTTGAAATTGAAAGCGGTATGTGGCAGGGAGAAAAAAACTCTCAACATGTCCGCTGCGGATTGGCCCACTTCTCTACCGCACCCCCAACATGCCTTCTGCACAAGGCTTTCTTTATGTCAAAGGACTGAGGCCCACTGCAACATAACTCACTGCAGGGACCAGTGCCACATTCATGTGTCCGGAGTCATTTGCATTCTAAAGCGTCGCTTTGTCGCTGTGAGAAAAGTCTTTCAAGATAAATGAGGGCTGGTTGGACTGAAACCTGCACTTGATAAGAATGGCTCCTCTGGCAAGGTTTAGAAATAGCTATAAAAATCCAGACAAAGTCAAACATAAGCCCCCCTTTTTTATTTACCATTGCAGTCAATGTATTTAAATTGATGTCAGCATTTCTCATTGATTGAAAGAACTTCATCAAAGTTGAGAGGAAGAGATGCTGAACAGAATTTATTGCAATATAAAAGATTGCCAAAGTGGATTATTAAATCCCCCTGCACCCCCCGCCCCCCCCCCCGCCCTGCATGTTTTCTGCCCGTCTCTCTACAGATGATGAAATGGCATATTCAGGTGATATTGGCAGTGGTGTTGGATGGGAAGACGAGGAGGAGAAAGAGGCTGAGGAGACTGCAGAGGAGGCCGAAGAGGAAGAGGGAGAGGTGGGGGAGGTGGATGATGGGGGCTATATCTGGTAAACGTGTAGTCCAAGCTCTCTACGAGAGCATCTTGATGGTCCTGAACACACATACACACACACACACACACACACACACACACACACACAAACACACAGATCCTGCAAAGAGATGGACGTGGTGAAGCTCTCACACTCAGAACAACACTTGCTTGTGAAAAAGCGAAGGGAGAGGGTTGCACGGGTTGGGAGAGGGAATATGCATATGTTATGGCCGTATTTAATGTTACAGGATGTACTTTAAACAGGCAAGGGAAGGGGACATATCACTATTAATTATAGATCTAGAGAATTTTGTCCCTCATACTTGTGAATCTTTGTTCTCTTCTGTTGTAAGTCCTTTGAACTATCTTTGAGCAGTCTTAGCTGATGCATAGTGGAGACTTTAAGCAGTTGCAGGTGCTTGTCATGTGCTTGCATTGAAAAACGTAGAAAGACTGAGTGCATTTCAATAGTCCAAATTGGCCTCTTTCATCTTTTCTTTCTGCAGATTAACAACATTTAGATAACCAGTTTTGAGTTCAGGCAGGAAACAGGCGATAAAGAGAGGAAGCCACATTAGAATATTGAAAAGCACCCTTTGACTTTACCGTTTTTCATGTCATTTGCTTCGGCTCATATGTGACAGTAGTCATTCATGACTTAGTGAAAAAAAAGGTTTCTCACGCATCACTCTTTCGCTTGTATATAATGTGTGTATCAGAAGACAGATTGTCACCTATTAGTCCTGTTATCAATGCCTTGAAAGACTAGCAGAATATACTGCTTAGTTGACAAGTGTACATCGTATCATAATGTGGATCAATTATTGTGTTTAATAAAAAACATTGAAATAAAATAAACTTGTTTATGTGGCCCAGCCGGCCACCGTACATGTAAGTCTGTGCATTTGTTCTTTCTTAATTTCTTGTCAAATTTTAGCACCAGCAATGGTGTTGTGCAGCATGTTTACTGGACCCTTCTCACAGCAAACCTTTTGACTATTTATAGCAAGAAAACCACAGCTGGAACTAATAACATCAATAAGTGTGTGTTTATGTGTGTGTGTGTGTGTGTTTATGTGTGTGTGTGTGTGTGTGTTTATGTGTGTGTGTGTGTGTGTGTTTATGTGTGTGTGTGTGTGTGTGTGGTTGTGTGTGGGGGTGTGTTTATATATATATAAATAGAGATAGATATAGCGGTTTTCAGCAGGCATTGGCCATTTTTAGCCGACCAAATGTGTATTATATTATTTTTTTAATCTGTGGTTTCCTCATTTAAACAAGTCTTAAAACACTGACTCTTAAAATATTGCTATTATTACAAGTACAATCTAGCAGTTAGGTGATCAACTTAACCATTTTCAAACAAGTTAAATTACATTTTTGAAAACAAACATTATAATAGATAATGATGCAGCCCATCTTAACAACTACCATTTCAAAGACATAAATCGATGTGTGAGCACATCTTATTGTCAGCTCACTTCTGCTCTTGCCTTACCTCCCTCTGCAGTGGAGTGTAGCTTATATCTACGGGAAACCAGCAGAAATGAAATACAGTCTGCACATCAGCACTTCTAACAGCACAATGCCTATAGAAAAACTCTCCTCAGCCCCCTCGGGACATTGCTGAAGCCTCTCCACTGTGACCTATTCAGTCTGGGAACAGTGAAATAGAAACCTTACAGTTAGATTCAGTGTATATGCATATTCTTGGAAGCCCGGGCCAAGAGAACTTGTCTTCGCATTGTAAAAACTGACAGTAACCAATCCTCTGAAATGTCATTTCTCAGTTTCACATTTCGGTGATAATGGAAATCCGGTAATGTCCCAGTGGGTGAAGCCGTAAATGTGTTAGCTGTGAGTGGGCATGCCCGCCAACAGATGTCTGAATACCTGATACTGACAGCACGTCTGTGGCTACCCAAAGGGACCAATCATTTTCAGCAACCTATCAGCAAGTAGTGCTGATTATTCTTCCCGTTTGGTGAAAAACAAGCCATATGTAACAGAAGCAGATTGAAATTAAAACACATTCAAAGTGTAATGTCTTTTCTTCATATTGTAGCTGTTAAATGACTACAGCTTAAATGGTTTAGGTGAAACCTGATGCACTTGTTCTCCCGTTGTTTTATCTGGTGCTTTGTGAATTTACATAGGGAATAATATGAATATTAAATCCTGCTTTATTCAGCCCGCTCGCTCTGAATTTCTCTGGTATTTTAGTTATGTGGGTAATTTGTGACAATTGTGTACATAAATGTACCCAGAGTACACCGAAGTACCACAAGAATAAACAATTTTATTGATAGAATTACATTACAGTATAATAAAACTATCTCAGAAGGTATTAAAGTCAATTTAACATCAATATTTCACAGTTTACTGCATAATTCTGGGTGAGAGTATGAACATTATAAATTAATGATTTTAATTGCATTTACTCCTTCAGACTGACTTTGTAACAAAGTGAGGAATGAAACAGCAACGGTTTAAAAAATTACACATACTATCAAACTTCATTATTTAATATGAGTATATACACATAATCCATATGGATTTAATCATCTAATCCTCTTCTCTAGCATATCTCAAGCTGCGGGGGTCCTCAGTTATAGTTTGCTTTGTGCACTCTGTAGCCGCCACACTGCGCTGACTTCTTTTTCTGTGCTATCCAACGCCCTGAACACATTAACATCCTTTGTCTGGTGAAAATGCTGCAACAATCTCTGGAAGACGCTCACTGGGATGCTAAAGTTGAGGTGCGGGTAGGTCACTTTGGCAGCGAAGTCCCTTGTGTTGCTGGACACGATACCTGCAAAACAGAAAATAATCCTTATAGTCTTAAAAATGCATATACAGCAGTGCAGAAAGAGCGATCTGGTGTGTTTAGCTGCCTTCTCTCTACACCGGGGTGCATTGTTACAGCGTAGTTTTATGGTCATCATGTGCCCCCCACTGATCAAAAGGAGTACAGGATTTTGTAGTTGCAGGGTTTCTTACCCAGCAGCTCTCCTGAGTGTGTCCGCACCACAGCACCCCCGCTGGTCCCAGCTTGTACTGCACAAGTGGTCTGAAGCATCACAGGCTGGTCCTTCCAGTTGATGGTTTTGGAGAGGACACCACAGGTCAGGGACGGACCACATCTCCGGCCCAAGCCACCATATCCCACCACAACTACAGATTCCCCTGCAGGCAGTCAAACCAAGCTGAACATCAGGCTTATAACAGTTTAATTGGGCCAAAGAGACCCATCTCTTCTGGCACTGACTGTAAATCCAGATGTTACTCCCAAAAACCAACTATTTTGACTAAACAAGACTGAAGTCAAACCTGGACTGTAACTCTGAGCCATGCAAGGGACCACAGCCTCTGTGACGGAGTCCCTCAGCTGCACCAAAGCCAAATCATAGGACGAGGAGGCTTTGGTGGCAAACAGCACATCACCCACGACATCATGGACTCTGTGAAACAGAAGTGGCCAAAACAAACAGCAAGCGTTACATATTCTGCATTGTTTGTACCAAATCAGTACAAAGTGTGATCAGAAACAATACAGCGTGTTGAAAGATGAAAAGGAATTTCACGTTTTGATGTAATAATATTTTAATAAAGTTAAAATAAAATAAACTTTCTGATGTGACTGAGCCATTGTTAGGGTTATTAGTTCCACCCGTGGCTTTCCTGCTATAGTCAAAGTGTTCAGATTTGAGAAAGTTTTTTTGACAGCCCACATTTAATTATTAAAAAGGGGTTCACGTGTGATGTCACCTGTCCCTGTGATGGAACTTCAGGTTGACTGTCGACTTCCCGTTGACGACGTGGCGGCAGGTGACGACCAGCCGAGGGGCGACGACCACCCCTGAGCCCCAGAACAGTCCGCTGTCCACGAAGCACACAGTGGGGGATTTCACAGCTCTGGTCTCGTGGGCCGCGGCGGACACGAGGAGGCCCGCCTCTCCCGGATGGAGCCAAACATCTCGGAGTGGATCTTGACCTCTCGTGCAGCGGATGATGTTCCTGAAGATCGAGTGGACCGAGCAGACCAGCGTGAGGCCAATCCACTCGTTCGCCTTCCACCCAAACGGAGACACGATCAGTCCGAGGAGACGCACGTTGTCCGGGGCTTTCACCGCGAACAACCCTCCGCCCTCTGTGCCCGGTAAGCAGCGGGCGTCTGTGAGGATGACGGCGTTGTCCTCCCCGGACAGGTTGCTGACGATGCCCCTGCTGAGGCTGCTGCCGAAGAGGTCCAAGCAGAGGGAGCCGAAAGGTGAGCCGCACGCAACAACCGGGCAGCCTTTACGGAGAGACGAGCCGCTCTGCCAGGGTATGGTCCCCGCATTCGGGCCGCTGTCTGCCGCCGCCACGCTTAGCTTGAGCACAGCGAACCAGCTGAGGGACTTCGCGTCTGCGATCAGCTCCTCGTCCTCCTCGTCCACGTGGAAACGCCACTTGTCCGCCTCTTGGAAAACTGCCTGGAAAGCCCGCCCGAACTCCAGACAGTTCACCAGCATCAGCAGCTCGGCCGCGACCTCCCGGTGAGGTGTTGTTTTGCTCCGGGAGGGTGAGGACAAGCTGACGCGGATTTTAAGTTTTTCGCTGAAGCTGCGCGGCGACAGGAACCCGTGGTCCGAGGAGAGGGACTCTTTGTCGGTGGTGAAACGGGAAAACGGGAAGCCCGTGCATAGCACTGTACCGGACTGACGGTGGACGATAACTCCGCTGCAGCTCACGGGTTTCTTTGCTGAAAAAGCCTCAAACAGCTGGACGACACAGCAACACTTCTCCACCTCCTGTACCTCCATGCTGCAGGTGAACTTTAACCGCGCTACTGCATAAGTGACTAGAAGACTCTGGAGACCCGTTGAAAGGCTGCACAGAGTCCAGTAGTTACACAAGACTCCATACTGTAGTGGTGTAGCAAACTGACTCCGAGTTTAAACTTTAACTAGTCTTCTCTCGCTAATAGTATCCACAGTAGTGTTTACAAGCGTGAACTCTGTCGTCTAGCTTCCTGTTTGAGTCTCATTGGTCCACGAGAAAAGACCCAACACCCACAGAGTAATATGATTGGTCTGAATATTGATTATCAAGCTCTGAGCCAATGGGAGACAAGGAGGCGGGAAATATGTTTATTGTGCTCCATTGTAGCCTACCCGTTAATTATTTGAATGTTTTGGGGATCATTTGAAAAAATTAATGTTTGGAAATATCCTAAATGACCTTTTAATTAACTGTAATATCTAAAACTTGGCGTTTTAATGACAAAAAAGTGAAATAATTGCTGCCGGATAATTTTTGCTGCCGGATAATTTTTGATACTATGGTGTAGTAATACATGTGAGAAAATAGATACACATTTGCAAGACAAGAAAGATTTATAGGATTGTCAAAAATATTTATTAGGCTCAAACTTCACACGTTAAATAACAATATGACCTGCCTTTTGTAACGGATACATTACGTCAGAGTTCAAGACTTGGTGTAATATGAGGCAGGCCACATTTTTATTGCAAAATATAAATAAGAGCTTATATACAAAATAATGTATAATATTGCACTAAGAGGTAATTGCATGCATATCTTTTGCGTGCCCTATTTTTATGCACCACCCAAGTACTCTCATAATATCACTGCATGTTTTGAGCAGCCACTAGTCACAAAGTACTCGAGTTGTTTCACAGCAATAAACTATCATGAAAACCGGTAGTTTGGCATCCACCACATCACCTGGCTGTGCTTATGCAGTTTACATATACTGCAATTATTAGACACTGTTCTGTGCTATCAAATAAAGCTCATCACAGCAAAATGTCAGTTAATGCACTTGTGGTCACATTCATATGATTGGCCTGCAGTTGTAAACCCTTTAAACAATTAGAAAAAACATGAAATCGGTAGAACTGTCCGTATCCTTGGAGGTAGCAGGCTCCTGTCTTAACACTTTTCTTAATAACAAATATGGCACCAAATCTCTGCAGCACTTTCGAGAAAACCTGTTTTCTTGGATGAAAAATCTTACGGTTCTTCAAGATTCCCATTGGTTTGAAATAAGTAGGGTAAACATAAATATATAATTATAATATTCACTCTCAATCAAGGAAGAGTAACCTCAAACTCAAAATGTTAACCAAATTGACCTTCACTGTAAGTCTACACCAGCAGCTAAAAATAAACCCGGGTCAGAAACTGGTTCACAGCGACGACATGTTCTATATGGCAGACAGAATTCTCTACAGGCTTTACATAAAGGTAGAACCCACACCATGAAGATTATTCTCCACACGCAATCTGAACAAGACGGATGATTCATTACTTAATCTTTGACTCGAACGTGGTATGATTGATATCGATTTCTTTGAACTCACGAAGAATACAAAGTATATTAACACAAAACACTCGTAACACATGTCCTACTGGCACAGTTCAAGTGCTAAATATGGTATAGGTAACAAAATATCTCCATGGCAGGTGTTTTTTTTAGTGGAACATGTCTTTCTGTGTGCAGGTAGCATGGTGAATGGGGTTTGTTAAAAGAGCATGAATCAGTCAATATACTGGGATAGCCAGCGGAAACCGTCTCCATATCCTTGTCTCTTCAGCACACTACACATGTAAACCTCCATGGGCCTCAAATTCAGCTCCTTCAGTGACACTTTGCCCTGAAAAGAAACAAAAGGACACATTTCAACCTACTTTACCATGGACAGAGAACATGTACGATATCTTAAACCTGATCATCTTGAAAAATAACACTTTTCTTCTGTGCTGAAAGGGTGGTATGATCTGGCAATGCAACATTTGTGAAGCACACTGTTATTATTCAGTGAAAATGTCCCAGAACGACCAGGCAGCATGGACACAAACGTGCTATTTAATGAAGTCCTATCAGAGAAAGATTATAGGAAATATGCTGTTTCAGTGTTTCTACTGCTTTCCAACATACAGATTCCATTCACATCATTTAATCCCTCGTGTGTTGATTACCTTTCCAGTCGTGTGTCCATGAAGGCCAAAGATTCCTCTGAGGCCATCCTCACTGATGGCCTCGGGGCGGTCTATCTTATTCCCCAGGATGAGAACCGGGACGTTTGAGATGGTTTCATCCGTCAACAGGGCCTGCGGACAGAAAGGGTTCAAATATACACCAAAGAGAACTGCGTTGAGCGTCATATACAAGGGAAACCAATACAATTAACTTACATCCAGTTCAACTTTAGCCTCTGCTAGTCGCTCATGGTCTGCACAATCCACTATGTAGACCACACCGTTTATGGCCGGGAGGTAGTTCTTCCAGATCCTTCGTGCTGCGAAAGCGACACAATGTCAGCATGTACGTGCACACAGCTGCCAGGACATCAAACTGCATCTTTGTTATTCCTACCTTGTGTATGACCTCCCAGGTCAAACGTTGTAAAAGTCATCCCAGCTATGGTCAGCTCCTCGGAGGCTGAGGACAGAGGGGAAGCACTGACTTTAGACAAGCGATGGAACAAAACTGACTACAGAACTGGCGGCATGTCAAATCGCTGAATGTACTTGGATGCAGCGTTGGCACGTGTTGTCCCAGCCGGTCGTCTCTAAGCATGTGCAGGAGTGTAGTTTTTCCAGCATTGTCTAGTCCGAGGAACACTAGCTTGCCACTCTTCTTGTACAACCCTGAGGATACAAAGCAAACAAACCATATTCATTTGAAATAAGATCACTGTAAGCTGAAGGAGGAGGACAGACATGGGAATTCTACTAGATCTATGTTTGTACACATTGACCTCTACTGACAAAGGGACAGACAGTTATTTAAAAATGACAAACATATAATGTTTCTGACAATGTTGGGAAGTTTGCTCTCTGGACAGATCTCATCCATGCTTACATTCAGTGTGGTTCATGAGTTATAGCTATTTTAGTTTGGGTCAGTCAATTTATTTTACATGACGACAACGTTCTGGTGCTTAAGGCTGGACTATATTATTAATATATGTGCAGTATATGTGCAGTACTTTACCTAATAGTTGCAAGACACTGCTGAAGCTCCTGTAGATCCAGTCAAAAATAAAAGACATTTCTCTGGACTGCCTGTAATACAGATCATATATCATTATTTTTATTATAGCACATTAATGAAGAACACAGCCCAGGACAGTGATTAGTTCAAATGCCTGTCGGACCTTAACCGAGCCTCCTCTGCCCTCATAAGCATACATGAGAAGATGAAAACAAGTCACAGCACATCAAGACAGAATGAGCTAGAAAATAAGTATAGCATTTAATGTAGCGTTGCAAAATGACAGAATCTAGCACTGAAGCTCATTGTTAATCATTATTCCCGACCCTGGATTACGCTGCTGGTATGTATAAGCTCTGCGTAATCACACAAGCTTTAAAGCACGAAAGGAAAGGAAGACAAACTAAATCACAAACAGGCTTCAACAGATTTTTAGATGTTGTTTCTCAGAGCTGTCTCACTAAGTTACACTGATCTTCCTTTGACTATTTTTATGACGGGTTGTGGCAAGGACACTTGATCTCGGCAGTCGCCCCCTGCTTCCCCCTCTCACTCACACACACACACTCTCTCTCTCACACACACACACACACACACACACACACACACTCACACTCACACACACCTGTCACTCTATATGAGACTTGATGTTCTTGTTGCAATGAATAGTGAGGCCTTCAGTGACTAAGGCTTCGGCAAAATACCCAACTGTTGATTACTTATCATCCAGTGTTTCAGTATTGGGTCCTTTTCTAAACACCAAACTTCCATTTATAAAGTACGACATTTAAATCCAACGTCTACGGAATAAACACTGAAACACAACAGGCAACGTGTACTTCAGGTAACCCTCTATAATGTCGGTATTCATGAAATCGCACCAGGTTTTCATGCAAATCTCAAACCAGTATTACAAAATAAATATACATTTATTACAACATGAAACAGGCCACAAAAGTCATGATTGGACTCCTCGGAAATGTTAGTTTCAGCGATTTTACTGGCACAGTTGGGCTTATCACGTGAAGCTCGTAGTAGCGACATCAGCTGTCATACAGTAAACAATGATACAATGATCAGCTGTTATTTAGTAAACAACATACGCGCAGAGATGTGGAACTAAACCTTCATAATGTCAGTAAAGTGCTTCAACAAGCAGAAAAATACACTTAAAACGCGGAGACTGAAACAGCGTCAGCCTGACATATAAATTGGGGGAATTACCTTTGTCTGTCGTATTTAAGAACTGCCCGTCAGTTGGTTTTTGGTCCGACCTGTCCCGTCGACCGTCATGTAGCCTACGAGTTTGACAGTTAGCCGGAAATACGTCACTAGGATGGCATGTAGAGCGCGCGGGAGGCGGGGCTCATGCCAGTAATAATTTTCTTAAAAATGTAACATAAACTCGCACTGCTGTCTTTCACAACAGGATTTGAATTGCTAAGTATTTTGGGAATGTTTAATACGTGATTTTATACAATATTAACACATGCAATGTTCTCGTCACAGGTACAAATGAAATGCTCAAGCACAATGTAAAGTTATGTTAAATATGACAATGTATTTTGAATGTGAGGTCCAAAAAATGTACTTCATTGTAAATGTTGTGCAACAAAATTCCCCGTGTGGACTACTAATACAAATCTGGAAATAATTTTGCTATTATACCTATTTGTTTGCCTTTATTAGTCCATATAAACTGTTAAATAAAATAAAAAGGATGGGCATACGCCTGATGGTATAGGTTCATCACAAATAAATGAAGACAAAGGGATTACCTATTATAACATACATCACAAAGATTAAGTATAGCCGTAAATAAATGCATCAACAAATAAAAGTAATGTAGGGTACTGAACACTAGGTGGCAGCCTTATAACAAAAAGAGAAGTTCAGTCCAAAGCAGTTTTTTAAAGATAAAGCAAATTTCAACTTGATTTCCTTAAAATTCTCTCCCTAACAGCTCTGCTCATTAAACGTGCAGTTAAGGCAGCAACAGAGAAACTAGTACTCGTCTCCTAATTCAGAATAGATTCTGTTGCAGACAAAGAAATCACACTTTGATGATAATTTAACCAGAGAAGCTTTATTTAAGCAGTTCAGAGTCTCATACATGATGACACAAGTAGCTACAAGAGTAGTACAGCACATCTCCAAAGACATGTTAAATAAGAAATGAATTGGTCAAGACATGATTACTTTTTTACTTTTTCTACAGTATCAAACCATCTAACCATCTACAGGGAAACAGCCAGACCCAGACATCCCATTGGTTCCCATTGGTAAGACCATCAAGTACGAGATGAGCCTTTCACTCTGATCCAATCCAAACCGCTGCTGGTTTACTTCCTCTCATAGTAGAACCACTTCTCTACTGCAAATCAAAACGCCAATCTCACATCAGATTAATCATGTTCAGCAGAAAAAATATATTATTTACAGGAATGTTTTCTTTGAAAAGCTACCTGATGAGGGGATGGGTTCTTCTTTTCCACAAGGACTCGTCTAAAAATAGAGTGAAACATCAGTTATGATGGAGGAATAAGGTATTGACATCTGTCGTTGTGTTGGAAAAAAAAGAAAAGGGAAGAACAAAATCGTACTTACTTCACCAACAACAGCTTTAGCCTCCTCCACTGAACAGCAGTACGGGCTGTCACTGGCCGACACACACGTGTTTTTGCTGTATTGCATGATAAGACACAGTCATTCATAGTTTAGAAGCTATAATTTAATACCCTTCAGTTAACAGTTGTCCTGAAAAGCAGCTGTAATTTCAGCCGTGGTCAAAGTAGTAAGAACAGTGTTCACCAGATCAGTTCACCAGCACTGCTCTTTTGGGAAATGAGGGCTTTCCAGAAGTTGTGAGTGCACTTGATTACTTCAATGGCAAAGTCCTGAAACACAGAAAAAAACGTGCTTAGAACAATCTGTTTATAATTACATTTAATTCTAGTTTAAGTGAAGTTTGCACATGTTTGGCACGAACTGCAGCTCACTGAAAGTACGTTTAAGATGAATCCAAAACCATTAGTCGGTAAAAAGATAAAGCGGAATAAGGCCTGTTAGGGTGGAGACCTTGTCTTTGAACTCGTCGTTGAACGCAAACCGGTTCTCCGGCTTCCCGTCTGGCACTTTGTACCTCCTGAACCAGTCCACCGTGGACTCCAGGTAACCAGGTTTCAGGCGCCGGACATCACTGATGTCTGAACGAGGACAACATAATGAGTTCAGTACGACGGATGGGAGGACTGCTACGAAGAAGAAAAGAAAAGAGGGCTCTTACTGTTCAGGTCGCCGGCCTCAGGGTCCTCCACATTGATTGCAATCACTTTCCAATCAGTCTCGCCCTCATCAATCATGGCCAGGACCCCGAGCACCTTCACTTTGATCACCTCCCCGCGGGAACACACCTAGAGAGGACGTTTGAGTTTGCAGTTCATTTTCTGTTGGCCTCAGCAGTGTTAGCCTTTTTCAATTAGATAAATGTACACCACAAACAATGAAATCGATAATCACGGCGCCTTAGCGCCCTAATGAAAGGGGACAAACATCAGCTAGTGTTGTACCTTACTGCCGATCTCACAGACGTCAATGGGGTCGTTGTCACCGCAGCAGCCGGTGTCTCCATCTTTGTGGGCGGGATCTTCCCATGTCTGAAGCGCCACACAACAAAGCATGCCAGCTGAATTTAAGTACAATCAGACAACATTTGCCGTTGTACATTTTAAATGATGCAAGATTCATCTAATGCCATCACAGTTTTTCGGGGAGGACACGTTGGAATTGGAAAAATAAAACCACTAACCTGAGGAATGGCTCCGTAGTTCCATATGTAGCCCTTATGTGGGAAAACATTGGCAACATATCGCAACTTGCCCTTCTTCACATCTTGCTTTACTGGGTTCAAAGGGTCTTTTGTGGCGATCTGAAAATAAAATAGTGTTGCCGTTACTTTTAAAGAACTGATTAGTGCTAAAAAGACCAAAAAAATAAAGTATTATTTTGTTTATGTTAAAGTGCATTTGTGACGTCTTACTGCAACCGAAGAACTACACATTTGAATCTAGTTGCAATACTATACATAGCATGACTAGAAATAAATGTACTGACGTTTAATCACGATGTTTGAACTTTCAGATGACGGATTAACCTTTTAGTTAATGAAAACATGTTAAACCCCGTTGGATAAAATGTTTAAGACATTGTGATTATCCGACACTCATACCTCCATCTTTGCGTTTGTCCACCTTGGTACTTCGACAACCACGTGGAAGATGTTCTGTAAGAGACAAGAATACTTATAGATAGATAGATAGATAGATAGATATATACATACTATACTTTATATACTTTAAATGTATCTTCAACTGCTCTGAAATAGTATAGGACACAACAACTGCTGATATAATGTGCAACATTCTGGCTTTTCCCGACATTGCTTTGGTCAAAACATTAATAGGATAATTGTTTCATAACGATAAGATAAAACCTAATCTACTGCAATCACATGAGGTATTGACGCAGCACCGAGAAGATAAAGAGTAAAGGAAATAGACTCTGACCTTTCTCCTCATTTAAACTACGTGTTCGTGGCAGCACTACCGGTTACACGTTAAGCAGTGGGTTTATTTAAAGGGTACACAAAATACATGTATGTATTTGTAAAGGGGACAGATGCTACCGTACCTGCTTCTCATCAGCGTATATTGGTATGTCATGGAAGGGTGAAACGTACTTTCCCTCGGCATTCTCTGTGAAACAGATGAAACAAAGTATGAACACAGACAGAGGACAAGCTGCTCTTATCTGTCTCTTATCAACAACAAGTGTCCTACAGCAGAACACACAGAGTCATATCATCAGGTGGAGTGGATTTGCCAACAGAGTTCACATTTTTTTCAATTCTGTTTACTTTCACTTCTAGCTGAAGGAGTTACATGATGGGGGGAAAAAAAACAGATTAAAGTTGATGTATTTTTGTGTGTATAGCATGGCCTCTCCAAATTCATGGTGCAATGACAAATCTAAGGTAGTACAGGCAGTAAAGTAGTACAGGCAGTGTGTGTTTAAAGGACTGTATTTTAAAGGCTTGACTTGGGCTTGTCTTTAAAAACTGTAAAAATGAAGTATATAATGTGTCTGTGCTATTAAAGTGAGCATTTACGTCAGCTTAACCGGTTAACAGCTCACATTTCTGTGTGTATTAATACCAATGTGGTTTATTAACGCCTTATAATCAGAGAGGGCGTTGCCTCAACAACTCAAAGATTTTTATGCTTTTAATGCCCGATGACGTGTTCGAGCACCTCGTCAGATTTTCCCAAAGTCCACCGGAAAGAATGGTCTGCGATCGGCTTTACGGTGACGTTGTGTCAGAAACCACGTCATCTTGGTCGGGACACCGGTGAACCCGGCGAAACTGGTTTGCACCAATTAAAATGTCTCAAACCGAGTAATTAGCACTATGCGACCAAGTGGATGTTCGTGTCGGAACATGAGTCCAAACTATCACTGATAGGATGAAACAAATCAGCAACAATAGTGAATAAGTGACACGTGGGAGGTCGCAGAGCGAGCCGGTGGGGTTTTGTGAAAAGACCTCGAAGCAGCAAACGATGAGAACAACTTTATCATTTCTACTTACTGAAGAATAAGCGGTAGCTCAGGGAGTTGGGGTTCCCCCTCTCTTCCACTGTGAAGCTCATGTTTGGGTGCAGGTCTGCTGGCTCTGGGATGCAGGATCGGCGGCGGAAGGAGACGTCCGCGTTAGGTAGTAAGGACAGTTGAAAGAGAGGGCACGGCGCATGCGCGCTTTTGCTTGTGATGCCTTCAGAAGCTATCGGAATTATCATAACTTAGCAGATGAAAATACCAAAAATGTGGATAAAAACATAATTTAAGACAAAACCTATGGGTGAACAGCGATGCCAATGTTGTCATATGATACATGATATAATATGACACACATATCTGGTATTGTGGTTATAAAAGTATAATAATACAATGTGCTGACTGAGTATATTTTGACATTTCCAGACCCAGTCCTTTCTTTAAATAAAATGTTGTATGAAACCACAAATAATTGAAAAGCACTCCCACAGTCAAATCTGTGCAATATATATCTATAGTTGGAATGTCAAGCAGTGATCTATGTTTAAGTTAGTATATTACTTATCTTTAACCTTCTGAACCCCAAGCAGTCACATTTTACTCTCTGTGGCCTAGATTTTCCCAGGTCCTGCACCTCTATAGAAACAACACAATCATAGCTAAAAGTAGAGAGAACACAAAAATATATGTGTGCACTATAACACAGTTACCATGCCATGAATGTTAAAAATAAGAAAAAAAACACAAGTTGAATTTCTTTGAAAATATATTTTATAAAAATGGGAAAACAATGAAATCCATGTATCCAACCTAGCAGACCTAGTCATAGTAACATCACCCATTGGGACTGACGCTTTGAAGCCTTGAGTTCGGTGATATGGCCGTCACCATCTTGGCTTTTTCAACCAGAGAACTGAAGTTATCACATCACTCACGCTCTGCAGCAGCGACCATAAAGCATACTCCGCTTTATGGTCTATTTTACTCTAAATGGGAACATAATTTACTAAATAAAAACCAGGCTGTATTGTAGAGGACTTAAAACTAAGGGTAGAAACCAAAACATAATATTTACAATGTTTACAATAAATCAAGTGCAGTATGAGTCATTTTCTCATGACTTACTCTCGAATTTTATGTTTTTTACAGTATATTGTTAGAGCAAACGGTTTATTTGGGGCGAGATTTTAAAAGAGACATGTAGACTAGAATGTGTTTGATTAAATATAACGTTAAGGCAAGCTTTGTTTTGGTTGCTTTTTCTAATGGGAGCATTCTTCACACATGATATGTTCAAGGACCGTCGGAAATTATGTAAATATTACGATAATTCTTTTTACAGATTCTGGCTATGATAAACGGTGTAGTTTTGGCGATTGTTTTAAGAAAACATGCTTTTCAATATTTCAATCTTTTGGGGTTCAGAGGGTTAAATATATCTAAACACTGAAGCTTTGAATAATTACAACATGTATGTCCTGAGTCAATACAACTTGTCTGTTAGCTTTTAGTTATTTCATTATCACCAGCTGCTGAGGTTATGATCTCACATAACTTATGGCTTGTGCATCTGCATCAAAGACACTTATAATTATAGGGTGCAGAAAGGTCTAAGTGCATGTTGGGAGAATTAGTGAACTGGGGAAAAACAAAAAGCAGAGCAGTCCTGGTATTCCATGTCTTTATAGACAGATGGAAAAATTGTTTGCATATATAATAAGGAAAGAAATGTGCCTAAAACAATCTTGATTAGTCTGGTCGAATTGAAGTTTAAACTAGATTTGAAACAGTAGTTTCAGTTTGGAAAATAAATTATCTAGTAAATACATATTATAATTATTGATCATAATTGTTGTTGTAAAATGCTACTTTCCATCTTCTCAAAAGTGTGTGTGTGTGTTTTCAAATAGTTCAAAATTTGACGGTCTCTGACTGTGGAAACTTCATATTTTTCCACCTGTGAAAAGATTACGAGACGCACTTGAATGCAGCCTCGAACATGCATTGACAATATGTTCTAAAGTAAACGTATAATCAGGACAATGTACCCATATATTAAGTAAAGAACTCATTGCAGAAAAAAATGGCCCCAGTAACCACTATGCATTAATGTAAAAGCAGGATTTAACTATTGTATCAGTGATCATTTTTTTATTCTTCTGTTTACTGCAACTAATAACTATTTATATTATGGACCAATCTGCTAATCATTGTTTCCAATATTGGATTGATTGTTCGGTTTGATAAAGTTATGAAAACAGTGAGATATAGCATCACAATTACCCAGAGCCCAAAGTGACACCTTCACAATACTTCTTCTGTCTCACCAACAGTTCAACTTTGTCTCCAAACTTTAAAAAAAACATAAAAAATAATGATACTGAAAAAAGCTAATACTCATATTTGAGGCTTGAACTATGAAATGTTTGGCATCTTTGCATTAGAAAAACATGATCAAATAGCCAGTGTATTTTCTATCTATTTGGCTAATTGACTAAGCTGTAGGCTATATACTGTTTGGTAGTTAGTAAGTAAGTAAGTAACTAGTAACTTAAGATTTACAATAATTGTATTGAAATAAAAATAGCCTGCACAATATTTCCCACAATAATGAAAATGAGAAGATGGAAATTTGTGCTACAAGTGCCTCAAATATATTCTGAAAGCAGCCTAGGCTACATGAGTTGAGTAAATTAGTTGTTCCACCACTGGTTATTATTAGCGTTAGGGAATTCAAATAGTATGATTACACATGGATTTTCCAATGATTTATGCTCCTGGATGAGAAGAATATTCAGGTTAATAAAGATGAGGCCAGTTATATTGTGAAAGTTTTATGAATAATGGGGTTCAGGTAGGGATAAATCTGAATCTGACGATCAAAGACAACAGTGTCACAGTTCCTACCAAGCCTGCATGATTTCTAAACGAAAACACTAAAAAAACACTAAAAAAAAAGACACATGTGTTTATCAAGGAATACAAAGTAGGCTGATGCTCCGAGCCGCTGACGTCACATCCGCCCGCTGCTCGTCGCGCTTCCTGCTTTTGCTGAGGGAGCGGACGGTGCTGACGGCTGGGAGGACGACAGGAGAGACGAGAAAGCTTTCTAGGAAGACCAGAGAGTGGGAAACGGCCCCCGGGTTTCCACCGTCCGTCGGGAAAACAAACACCTGCAATACTTCTTGTAGCTGCTGGATTTGTCACCTCAACGGCGCTGAAAAAATGTCGACCAGTCGTCAGCTTAGCGAGTGCAGAGCCATCCCGACCAGGACAGTGTTGATCAACGACACAACGCAGCTACCTCATGACTACTGTACCACCCCTGGAGGCACTTTCTTCTCCACCACTCCCGGAGGTAAGATGATCAACACCCAGCTTCTATTCACGGAGGAAACGGAGGATGATGATCGTCGGTTTGCACTCTCACCGAACCTTTAACGGTTATGTCACCGTGGCCTGCAGGCTGCCTTGTCATCACGATCAAAACAAAAACAAAGCTAAGCCCCGCCCCCTGGGCTCTCTCGCGGCTGTCTGATTGGCCGGTTTGCAGCGCAGAGATTCTGGTGAATGCATCGTGCTGTTAAGGGGGAAATGTTGTGTTTGACACCCAGGTGACAACCAACAGCTTTAAGCAAATCATTTATATGTGATTCATATGATTCATTGCAGTGTATAGAATATGTGTACGAAGGTTGAAGTGAAACCAGAGACAGCCTTTGGTCACAGCAGACATTTTGACCAGTCAAACACAGGTGTTACTGATCAAACATAATTGCTATATTGCATCGCAATAACTGCTGTAACTGAGCCATCGTTATTAGTTACTTTTCTTTTTGTCTGCAGTGAATCTGGTTAATGTGGGAATAATAAAGAAACAAGAGTGCTGTGATTTTTGACATTATTTATGACTTTTTTTTTATTGTCAAAGCCCTGCATCTACCTCAGAATAGACTGGAACTGGCAGAGGTGTTCAACTACAGACTGATTGTTGAAATGTAGACGTGTTAAGACAAGGTGGCTTTAATCCGGGCCCTCTGGGTGAAGGCCAGCATTTTGACTCTCATCACATTTGACGTGGCCCGCATTAGATACTTCCTCCAATAGAGCACGAGTAGCTGAAACTTACATGTGCTTTGTTGCAGGAACCCGGATCATCTATGATCGTAAGTTCCTACTGGACCGGCGTAACTCTCCCATCGCCCAGACTCCCCCAGCTCACCTGCCTGTCATCCCTGGGGTGACCAGCCAAAATGTCCTGAGAGAGAACAAGAAGAATGAAGCCAACAACCACATCAACAACCATGACGGCAAGCCCACAACCGGTAAGAGTCACAGCATGGGCCGAGGGACCAACTTATGTAACAGGGAGTGTTGTGTTGACATAGCCACCAGTCCTTTTCTTCTCAAACATGCATCACACAGTGCACCTTTTTAATAACCACCATGATAATTAAACAACCCAGACCTGTTCCAGACATGCCTCAACACCTTCTTGTCTTCTGTGTTGCTTTCCAGGTGATGATGCTCAGTTTGAAATGGACATCTAACCGACTGGAACCGCACCAGCAAAAGCAAATGACCTGGCATCCCGTGTGCCAGTGGCTTGGCTTGTAGAAACCAATGTTGTGAGCCCTCATGGCAGCCATCTTCTTTAGCTCTCTGTCTCGCTGCTGAATGTAATGTGTGTAAACCCATCAGTGTATCATACAGACAAACCACACGATGAGGGAGCCGGCCTGAATATTCTGTAGCCAGACACTTTGTCCAATTAGCAGATTGCAGTGCTCATCTTCCAGCTTTCTGTGAGTCGGGATCTTTAACAGAGCACACGATAAAACTGAGAATATTCCACGTTAATTGCGAGAGGAAGTACTGGCCTTAGAATCAGTCAAAATCTTTGATATTCATCGCAGTCTTTGGTTTTGTTTTGAAGGCCCTTGTAAGCATGCTATTTAAGTGTCTTTTTGGTTTTCTGAACTACTTGAAAAGCTCCACGATCTACTACCGGTTGTTTGGTCTGATAAGCTTCCTGTGATGGTATGCAAAGGGATGCTGCTCTTGTTTTTATTTAGCAATTAGATGAAGATGCCATTCCAATACTTCAATTTCCATTACCAACACAAGCCTGTGCGAGTTTCCAAAACCTTTTTTTAAAATGAATTTTAGGCAGTGATTTTGTAGTGAATTAACTTTCAGAACACTAAAACAATATCAAGCCATTCAATCATCACTGATGTGACCTTGCTAGTATTGTATTTGCACATTCCTCTCCTGCTGAGAAAAGTCAATACACTTTGTCTCCAGCTTTGCAGAAACTTTTTATTCACAATTTGATCGTTCTAAGAAAGGAGGTTTTACTCTGAAACATCTGGCAGGTGTTTTTTTTAAATATCTAGACCAGATAAACATTTAGATTATCGTGCAAATGGTTAATATCACAATGGCAATTTTTGGGGTGAAAAACAAGATTTTTGAAACACTTGAAAAATATCCAGATGTTTTATATGCATTTTATTTTTTTATTTAGTTTCTTAGTATCGGGGGTATTTGTTTGGGTGTCAGCACTGTGAAGCCTTTGAATGAAGTGTCAAAGAACCAGAAGACATTGTTTGCATCGGGCGTGATCATCTACAGCACAGATCTGTCCCCAGTGTCCTTAACATTATTCCTTCCATGTGTCCTGTCTGTCCATGCCTTACTTTACATCAAATGCAGAAACTACAATTAGGTTCCTCGTCATCAATTTGTACTTTCCAACAGATGTTTATTTTTTCACTGTAACATTGAACAGGTAACATTGTTCTTGGCAATTTGGCAAAACAAATATGTTTTATGTTTTTTTTTTTAATTATAATTAGAATATTTCCTTCCCCAAGCAGCTGTGAAGTTGGGTGGCGGCATACATTTCATTTTTGGATTCTGAAGTTCAGATAGCGATGGTTTAAAGAATAATAATTTGTTTGTGTTACATCACAATCATAGTCATGTCTGTTAATTGTACCGTGTCCAAGTAGCAGTGCTTTACTTGGACAATAAATCACCAGGAAGTTTCCAATTGTACTCCAAATTCACTCACAACCCAGGTTTGTTTCTCTACATGAGTGCAACGGCTGAAATGTCTATCAAAGGTTTTCTTTTTTTCTTTTTGGCTTTGTATTTAATTCTGGCCATGTTTGGTAACAAATACATTCAGGGGTTGCTTGAACCCAATTTGCATTGAACATTTTTGGCGGTAAAACTTTGTATAACAACATAATTCAGATTGCAGATTTATTTCAAATCAGTTTGGTTTCGACAATGAGGGCTTAACATTGTGTGTTGAAGGAGATTTGAAACAAATCTTACTGTAACTTTCCGCTCTTATTTTAAATGAAACTCTGATGCCAGTGAACTCTGTTGCTGCAAGATCAATAAAGTTCTGTAACAAAAAAAAAACATGTTTTTTAATTATCTGTTTGGTGTGGTTTTAGCTATTTCTAATGTGACAAAAACACGGATGGAATTGTTTAACATGACTAAGTAAAGGCCAATATTCTTACAATGTTTCAATACGGAGCAGGAATCTCTTCTGTATATTTTTACCACAATATTTCTCAGTATGTTGTCTCAGTAACACTGACTCATACTGTGCAACAGAGCGGAGCCTTCTTTCCACATCTGAAATGTCACATCAAAAGTACTCATGAACAAACTAAAAATAAAACCTCTTCACACACACTTCGATTCATTTTCCTATTCACGGGACTTTATTTGGACAACTAACGGTATGGGGAGCAGTGAACTACATGTGATGTTCTTTGATTAATTGCAGAATTAAAATGAATTTACACCACTGCAGTACCAAATCAACTGTCTCGTAGCACTTCTAATTGGTTTCTGGATGTCCGGGTAAATTAAAAAGCTGGCATGCATAGTCTGCAATGTACTGTACTCCATGGAAGCATAAAGGCGGCAGGGAACATACACAGTGCACAGAGGGGGGTAGGTGAGGGGTGGAGTTACGCACATTACTGACGTCCAGCGGACTAAAGAAGAACCGCAGGTGACGGTTCCCTACTTGTCAGTTTATCCACAGTACTTTTACACGTTTACAATTTACACATCTAAACGGCCCAGCTTGTGTTTTTACCTCAACGTTCATGAATTGTATTGATCTGTCAGCATGAACGCAGAAATAAAAAGTAATGTTTTGGTGGCGGAGAAAAAACATCAGACTTTGCCTGAATACGCGAACGCTATAGGTTAATTATTTGTAATGTATTCTAAGGACCATATCACGTACTATCTCTATATTACGTTTGCTGAAAGAATAACAATAAAACATTTCCACCTAGTTCTTAGATTATGTTTTTATGTTTTTACGTCAGGCAAGACAAGTGCACACTCATTTCTGTGCAGGCATTAACCCGGTCGCCTACTGGTCCTTCCTCCTTTTCTACGTCCCTGAGCGAGCCCGGCGTCAAGATGGTGAGTCTGGTGGTAAAATATAAAGTATAATCCGTTGATCATCGAGGCCATCCGTCCATCTGAACACATTTCATTCCCTATAAGTGATGGTTTAAGTGTGCGCTATAGTATAAGCTCGATATTGATGAGGTTTGACGATAGCTGAGAGGAAATTCAGCGGCACCATCCAAATGCTAACCCAGTTGTTCGTCAGGACGCTATACACACACACTGTATTTACCTCCTTTGGGATGGTTCATGTACTTTCCTCTATGTGTTTCCATTAATTTGTGTTCCCCACGAATTCTCGTTTAACTACACGGATGCTCAAAGGACACACTGAAGTATTTAGACGTGTATTGGTTGTCAATAAAGGGACGTGAAGTCCTAGCTTCCAGCTAACAACGTTAGCATACACTACACTGGTAGCCATCGCCCTCATGTTACATGAACAGGGAAATTAAACTGCGGTGGTATTGCTCAGCTTTATCAACTGGCACATGGTTGTTTTAGAGATCGGGCTGCATCGAGGCCGATACATACGTTTCCTGCTTAGCTAGCTATATTAGCTAGTTAGTCAAATGTGACAGCATGTAGTGATACCTGGTGAGGTCAGCTGCAATCTACTGCTGGGCCTGTTTTTTAGTGTTGGGATCAGTAGTTCCAGGCTGGAAATGAACTAGTTGTTGAAATATCATCATCTTCTGCTTTCTCCCATCCTCAGAATGACACAGTGACAGTCAGGACCCGCAAGTTCATGACGAACCGGCTGCTTCAGAGGAAGCAAATGGTAAGTGTGTTGAAACACCTCTGCAGTGTTACTTGTGCCAATGCCACCATGAGATGAGTTTTTCCTGTGCTAACGGTCATGTATTCACTCTCTCTCTGCAGGTCGTCGATGTCCTGCATCCCGGCAAGGCCACGGTCCCCAAGACTGAAATCAGGGAGAAACTCGCCAAGATGTACAAGACCACCCCCGATGTCGTGTTCGTATTCGGCTTCAGGACTCAGTTCGGTGGCGGCAAGACAACAGGCTTTGCGATGGTGTACGACTCCCTAGACTACGCTAAGAAGAACGAGCCCAAACACAGACTGGCCAGAGTGAGTCTTGAACCATTGTGTCCGTGTGAACTCTTTGATAGACGATGGTGTTTGATGGCAGACGGCATCGCCTTTTCTCAACTTTTCTTACACGTTCTTCAACAACACGCAGCCGAATCGTCTTGACGTTCTATATTGCAGAACTCATGATTAGCTGTCATTAATGCATGTTATGATGCAGTACACATGTATTGTTGTTACAAATGGCTGCCACCAAGTAATGTGATCATTGTGACGATATTCTTAACCTCAGTAGGTTATGATATGCTGAAGTATGAAGTAAAATGAAACGCGTGTTCGTTTGTGTTCCTCAGCACGGTCTCTATGAGAAAAAGAAGACCTCCAGGAAACAGCGCAAGGAACGCAAGAACAGAATGAAGAAAGTACGAGGCACCAAGAAGGCCAGTGTGGGCGCTGCTGGCAAAAAGGTATTGTGACCGTTTTTAGATACTTGCTACCAAATGAGCAGTCACTAAGCATGCGTAGTCTCCGATTGGCTCTGTTAACACAATGGACTCGCAGTGTTCCTGTGATAGTATGCCGTTAGGAAATAGAATGTATTTATTGTCAAATAAGACATAATTCATTTCAGAGCAATTGATTTATTTCTTGACTTTCATTGCAACTATTCGTAACCATTCCTGCTATTTTTTTGCTAACAACTTTTACTATTTTGAATTTTCTTTTCCATCTTTTCAATCGTATCACATGTTCTGTGGGAACTGTAGAAGGTAAATAAATAGACCAACTGTAGTACGTAGATGATCCAGGAGTCTCCTACCGTTACACCCTCACCTACCCACCCGAGAGCCAAAGCCGTAGTGCTTTATCCCTGGATGTACATGATGCATCACATGTAAAAGGATTTGACCCTATAGTCAATACTTACCTGGCTCACCCTTCTCCTTACTAATTACTAGCTTGACCTGGAATCTAGTAGTGTTCTAGACCGTGTTTTGAGAAGCTAACGAGTGTGTTAGGAGATCCCACAGCCTAAAGAGGAAATCACTTAAAACTTAGTGTCTGTGAAACCTCCTGGTGTAGTTTTTGTTTCAATAGAACCCTAAATACTCTTGTTCCCTCTATGGCACAAGTCACTGTTCTAAAGTCACGTAGAATCGATCTCTGAATTACAACACAGCTGCTCTGTAAACAGCTGGACTGTAACAGAAACGGCACAAACTGTCTTGTTAAATATTGGCACCGTCCAGCCACGTCTACCATAGCTTTCATTGGCTTGGTTCTGACTGACCTGTTGAGTACAGCTGCGACAAATCCATTCAGAGATCTTTTCTATTCCATGGTTTTATTTTCAACATGTTGACATTATTTTGTTCCATCTTTTGCTCTTGATTTTGCTTCCCGTGGATTTCTTTTGCAGAAGTGAAGTGTCAGTGTGCAGGTATAGAAGCTGAACAAGCATGATGTGCCATTGTGTTGCACATCAAAAGCTGAAAGACCTGAGCTGTGCATGCATGATGCACCTTACCTTCCCCTCGACTTTTCCTTCAGTGCCCCCCCCTCTGTTTCAAACTCCCTGCTAATAGTCTTTTCCCTCTCCCCTGGTCCTTTGTACCACGATAATGGGCATATCCATTAGGCTTTGCACACTCTGCCTTACATTTACACAGAGACGAAGTGCTTTGATAATGATTCACATCTCTAGTTGATAGAGGCAGAGCTTGAGTGTAGCATGTGGATCTTAGTTTTGTAGTGTGTTGAGTGTGGGTCAGTTGAGCTAAAAGCCTTTCAGTGTGTGAATCTCCACAGAAATGTTCCCTGAAAATGTTACTCCAGTCATGATGTTTTACCAAGCTTCAAACTATGATGTTGGGCTTAAAACTGTTTGTTTTGCCCAAACATAGTTAACATTTGTTGTTCAGTTTGTTTATTTGTTGTAAGAGTTAAATGTGCTCTGGTGTTAATTATGCTGTTCTCTCCCCCCACAGTGAGCCCGGACAACCAGGGAGGGTCTCCGTGCTCAAGATGTTCTTGTATATTGTCATCAAATAAACTTTGGAAAAAATTGGAAAAAAATGTTTATCCTTGGGTTTATTCATTTGAACATCCATTAATTTTGATGTATTTTTGTGTTCGGGTTACATCTTTTAAGGCCCACAGCTGTAGAACAGGTCTGCAGGTTTAAGGGTCTCTGTGTAAACGTCTGAATTTCTGTTCACAGCATTCAGTACTCGCAGTGACTCCAGTTGTGTTTGTAGACTGCCATCCTCAAGTAACTTCCATCACTTTGACATCGGTGTACTTTTAGATTTGGTTTCATATTTGACTTGAACAAACTAGAATGTTGACAGTGACATCGTGTCTCTGCAGGGACATTACTTCTCAGCAGCCAAACTGATTTAATTCTCAGCCATTCATTTATATACCATTTTAACTGGGCTTGGTAACATCAAATATAAATGACCTACTGGGCTTATAAAGTGCTTGTAACTATTATTTTTAAGCATAGTCTTCTTCACAATGTGCTGACCACTTTAAGGATATTTGTCTCTATCTTAATTTTCTCTGATTTTTAAGGTTTGCTTTTCTTATTGGTAGCTTTTGTCCCGTCATGACCAGTAAACTTGATGTGAAAATATTAGTGTTGCACTGATGCTTTAAATAGGTTTAAGGATTCAGCTGTAGTAACCCAGATGTCCACACGAGGACTCTCTTCACTGATGAAAATGCATAACGAGTTGGATGCACTGAAGCAGTTACTAAAAGTATTTACCAGTTTGATCAAATATTAATCAGTAGTTCATCCTAGAGGCGAACCCCCTGATGGCTGAAGCACAGATAAGCGAGTCTCTGCGTGGACGTTCACCATTTTCTGTTTATAAACACCGTTTGGAACAGAATAGATATCCCTCTTTGCTGCGTGACCTTTTGGGATAATTTGCATAGAAACACCCAGAGAGAGCATGTAAAAGAAGTGATTAAAATGCCAGGGAATGGTCTGTCCTCAGGGTAACCCCCCCGCCCCCCACTGTCTCTTGTTATTTTATGGATATCAGCATTTCCTCACGTTGTGGATGCAGGAACTGCAACCAGGTCTGCCCTGAAGAAAGGTTTCACACATGGGAGAAATATTTACTTCCCTTAAGAAGCTGGGGAAGTACATACCACATAAATAAAATAACTTCTGACCTTCACTTTCTTGCAGGTAACACCCTCCTCAAGCATTATTATTTGGGACTGCACTGAAGCTATATTTAACATGTATACAATTGTCGTCATCCCTGCAATTTGACATATTTCCATACCTCGACTAAGTCTTGCATGTAGGCCAGAGACTTCACCACCAGAGTCCTCGGTGCCTCCATTACAAGGAGAAAAGGGAAAACCAGTGGCTTGGAGGCACTTCCATTGACACATTTTGAGTTGTGGGCCCTTCTTTCCCAGTCGAAGGGCCTATATATACACCCAGCATTCCCTGTGGGCTTTGCTTCAATCGATGCCAGCCGGCAAAGATTAAATACTGACAGTTTATCAAGATAATTTCAATAGAAACAGGAGTTACTGTATCAAGACCCCATTGATTAAGTGGACAGTGACCTGGCATGAAGGTGAATATATTAAAGGAAAATCCATTTTTCCTTTAGAGCACAAGGGCATCTAACATGTTGGTGCCCAATTAATTATGCTTTATTTTTTTTTGCCTTGTACAGAATCTTAAACCCTCCATGACCCAGATAATAGCAGTAGGCAGATTCATTTATCTCAGCTAAAGTGTGTGTTGGGGCCACTGTGGAGGATGAGAGAGTGTGTGGGTTGCATAGGTGTGGAGGAGGAATCCTGTGCAGGGGACCTACAAGGAAAAGACAGTGGGGTCTCCCACAGCTCTGCGGAGCTCTGCTGGTGTTCGGTTGTGGGAGGTTTGACATAAGTGGCGCTCTCAACCCAGGGTATGGTAGCAGATGGTGTTGGGAAATTAAGCTCCTCTCTCCACAGCCCCGTCGGTCCGTCCCAGGAGTCTCTGCCTCCCTGTCTTTGTCTCTCTTCTTCTTCCGTCCCTGCAGCGTGTTTCTATTCTTCTTGCTACTCTTTCTCTGATATCTACACCTCCTCCTTGTGTTTCTGTTGTTTGATGAGTGAAAATCAGTTTATTTCCTGTGCTTTTTATTAATACAGGGAAGGAGGATGACATCCTTTTGGTAACAGTGTAACAGGAAGTAACAGGAAGAAATAAACTGACAAAATAAATGGGTTAGAGTTGTGCTGGGCGATAAGCTAAAGGGGTTGAGGATGGAGATGAGAGATAATTGGTCAGGCGATGATGTATGGTGTTGAGTTGCGGCGCAAATGTGATGCAGGCTGGTATGTTTGCTGGCACACTGCACGCTGGCTGCAGCCTCAGCGTCAGGAGGCCGTGCCGAGGGCGTCCCGGGACCCCCCGTGCCAAATAAAACGAGATAAAAGGAATATATTCACCTCTGATTTCCTTTTCGGGCAGTAAGTAGTTCTGTAATGAGACTATTTCTCTGCCTGCTTGTACAACAAAAGTGTTTTTTTGCTGTCGGGTTCATGATAGATGGCGAGCAACACATGCTTACGCCCTCGCAACAGGTGCAGTTTTAATGACCTGTCTCTCTCCATGCAGAGAGTCGAGTTGTGGCATTATAAGGAGAAAATGGACAGCATTCCCACATCCATGCAGATATCAGTGGCTGCAATGGACGTCAAAGGCGATGGCCTTGCTGTTCTCCACGTCAGAATATTGTGTTTGCTTATTTACCAGTTCGTTAATGTGCAACAACATGGTTCTAAACTGGATATCATACAGCGATTTAGCTTATGTTTCTCTCCTATTTAATGTTCTACCACTTGCAAGTTTATAATTGCCAAGCTGGCTAGTGTTTGTTTTCCAACCATCAGCTCCAAACTGTATGTTTTCAATGGCATTGTGAACATTTTTAGCAAGGGCCAACTTGGTGCTGTAAAGTGCGGCTGGGCATTCGAGGATGCTATGCATCTTAATGAGGTATGTCTCTCTTGTTGGCCTCAGCAGGGGAATCATCACAGCTCATTTTGCAGTCCTGCAGTGTCCTATCAGCTTTGGCAGCCTGCACTAAGTTCACTCCATCTGCCAGTTGCTAGGTGCTGATATATAAAATGATCTGCGCCTTGGTAGCCCCTGAGCAACAGGGAAGTGATTTGCTTTTGAGGACAAACTGTGTTTCGTGAATCCTAATTATCCTCTTTGCATCGCCAGACAAGACATGGTTTTGTCATTTATCCCTCTCTGGAAGCAGAGGAGGGGGGGGGGGGGGGGGCAGAGACTGCAGCAAACTACATCTGCCCAAACAGACAGAATTCCCATGGATATGCTGTATATTTTCTGAAATGCAACAATGCCATTTCCCATCAATCCATTTTCACAGGTTCAGGGAGAGGTGAAAAAAAAGAAGAAGATACCTGCCGTCTAATTCTGGCACCATAAACCGGTTCGCACATGTGAAAAATCACTTCTCGGTCTCAATCATGTGAGGTGTATTGAAACTACTCTGTGGCCCTTTTTTTCAGACGGCGAACATGCCGTCTGAGGCTCTGCGGACATCAGACATGGTGTAAAAGCGTGTCAGCCCACCTGCCTTCACACCATCAATGTCCTCAGGAATTCTGTTCATTTCTTGTCGCCACGGAAGGGCTGTGGTACACCATGAAGAAAGGGGAGAATAATGTGGATGGTTTTTCAGAGGAGGAGAGAAATAGGGGGTTTGGCTGAAAGGGAGGTAAAGGAGAGAGGGAGAATCGTGAGGGTGCGGTAATGAGAAAGGGCAGCAGATGTGAGTGACAGTATGATGGAATGCTTTGTGTGATAGCCATGCTGTAGTCTCCAGACTGGGAGGTGTGTTTGTGTGTGCGTGTGTGTGTGTGTGTGTGCGTGTGTGTGTACGTGTGTGCACGTGCGTGTCCTTGAGTTTTAGAGAAAGGATATCAGCTTTGTGCAAAAATGTAGTTATGTGCACATCTTTTTTTCCAGGCGATTCATCATAGTCCATCAACTTGCAGATTCAATTGAATTATACCAAATGCTTTAGAATGCAGCACAACTGGGAAGCAGCTAGTCTGGCTCTGTCTGCCTATACCTGCACCTCTGACACACACCAACCAACACTTTCTATCTCATTTCTTTAATGCTCGGACAAGAAACGGTCCAGCGCATAACCTCCGTTGTGTCGTTTTTCACACTTTGTATTTTGTGCTGATTGAACAAACGAGAGATATCATGATGTTTATGAGCTTTAGATGCTGGTAGATGGATTATTTATTACCTTTTGACAGCTTTTTTTAAAACGTCTTTATGGCTTACGTCTTCGCAGTAAGCTAAGCTAACAGGTTTCTGGCTGTTAACCTTATATTTATCAAAGTCACTAATTAAAATATTATATCTCCAAAAACTGGAGTGCAAATATGGCAAATTGGGGTTTTACGGGAGTCTATGTGGCAGACTATTTCTTGGTTTCGTCTTTATGCTAAACTACACTAATAGACTTATGGCGCTGGCTGGAGCTTCATATCTAACAGATTAAAATGCGAGTGGCTCATCTAACTCTTGGCAAGAAAGCAAATAAGGGCATTTTCCAAAATATATAACTTTTCATATAAATATCTTGATCCCCACTCTTGAAATGTCAATTACAGTCTTTATCAAAGGCTATAAAATAACATCTATGTGAATCCAGTCGTGATGAAAAGCAAAGAGAAATTACATCCCACAAACCCAAATGGTTTCTAACTTATCCTTTTCATATAGGGACATTAACCGCATATATGAACACATTTATAAATGTAATTTATGAACAAAATGCTCCCTCAAGCACCAGCCTGGTCCAGTTTTCAATGAAACAAATTTCTCTTGTGGGTGCACAGCAGTTTGATACAGTCTCTGTATATCATCAGAGAACCTGGCCAGATTGTAATGGACTTAATTCCTTGTAAGGATGGGCCAAGGTTGTGTTTGGACTGCACACAGTACTTGGCTGTCCGTATGGCTGAGTTATTCTGCCATTTTTCAGCCCGTGCACATTCCTCCACTCATTGGTATTCCTGTTAATATTACCCTCTTCAATCAGCAGCAGAGAAGCTCTGATTAATGGCAACAGTGAGAGCAATCTCCCAGTGATTCATTAAACAGGACTGGCATGAATAAAAAGGGAGATTTGCTCATATTGCCTCTCAGATCCCATAATATGTTCTGTCCCTGGAAAAATCCATAATTCATGGGGTTGTTAGTGGCTCTCAACATATCTACGCATACAGTGCATGAAGCTATATGAAATGAATGAGGAAAAAGTCAAATTTATCGTCTCATCAACTCATCATTATTATATCTGGTCATAGTTATAATAATTGATGTTTAAGTTACGGATTTACTCACTGGTCTTTTAACAAGTCCAGGTCATTAAAATATAATACATTTTATTATCCCTGTTCATATTTCACTGATCATCTCGTCACCGGTACATTTTGTGGTCGATGGCCTTGACAAGTCTTTTTTTTTTTAGAAACAGCTCGAGACTAAATATTTATTCGCAGAGAAAGTGGCTGTAAATATCAGTCTTACCTTTTCAAGGTGAAACATTTTCTAAAATGAAGCCATATTTTAATCCGTATTATCTTTGGCTTTTAATGACATTTAAACATCTATAACTCGCTCCTCTTTAACCTCTGCTGCCAGCCCAGAGAGAATCACTACGATATACTTTTCCTACGGTGACTTTCTGATTGTCTGTGGTACTAAATCGTGATAGGTCACTTTATTTTTCTGGTAGTTTGGATAGTGTTCCACTATTATACTGTTACATTTCTGTATTTGCTGACTCAAAATAATGGGATATATGTTTCTATTTTATGCATCTAAAATTGATTATTTGCTCAGTGTGATTGCTGAGCAGCTCCAATGCAGTTCCAGCATTTGTACAATTCTGTATGCGGCGTTGCAGTCATAGCTTTACCTTTATTTAACTAACAATACAAGCTTATCAATATGATTTCAATTTAAAATTAATTTTTTGTATTACTGTTTTTATTCACAATGAAATAAATGTGAAATACGTCCTATAAGCACCATAACAAGCACTGCTAAACACCATAAGGAAAAAGCACTATAATCTCTCTAATGTGCATTTAAGGATCATAAGTTAAAAATGTTTCTAAAACATTGTTCGCAAGCTGATTTGGAAGCCCAAAGAGACATCCCCGGCACCTGAACCATTGCACGAGACAAATCCCCATCTCCAGAAGATCACCTCGGCGCTCCCGTCCGCCATATTATCACGGATTGATTCCTATCAAACATTACCCCGGCAAATGTGCATGAGCATGGGCCATCAGGCGAGTGTCATTACTGCAGCTCATTTGCGGGGTAAGAGACGATCGGATGTGACAGGGGCGGAATTAGCTTTGTGTTGGCTCTCCGTCACTCTCGCCCTAAACTGCTGCTGGGTGGGGGGAGCATGATTAAAAGGGTATATAATTCCACCCCGCACATTAAAGACCCCGTGCCCCACTTTCCCTCCCACCTTTACTGTACAGCACACAAAGGCCGTAGCCCTTTGCTGCTCTGCTGTAGCACATGATGCTGCGATGGAAGCCTCTCCTGTTTCTGTTGCCTTTCTTCTTCAAGGTGATTGCTGATCTGAGAGATAAAATGGATGAAAGCATCCAGGCGGAAAGCCAATCATATAGAGGTTCTCTGTATTGCTTTTTCATTACAGTACACCTACATGAAACGTTTGTAAGCAGCCAGTGTAACTGAGCCGAGGCCATGTTTCTTTACACTGGCTCTATGGTGGTATCTTTTGCACCGAGCAGCCTGCTGTCTCATTGAGCAGTGTTAAAAATCAATAGGCTCTGACCTTACCTCTGTCAAAGGCTGTGTTGGAGACCCCATCAGGACACAGTGTCCTCCACTGTCTAAGTACGAGCACTAGTCGACTACTAAAGCCATTAGTCAACGCTGTGAGTGGCAGTCGACTACTTGTGGACAATACGATTTTAGATATAACAGCAGTATCTCAGCAGTTAATGTGGCACACATTGATGCTAGAGTATTAACACATATTCCTATCTCCAGTTTTTTTTGCAATATTTCCACTGTTGCTAATTATTTCATTGCCAAGCTTCTGAATGCTGCTCAGAACAGCTTGCGTTTCGTGTGTTTTGCCACACTAGCAGCATGGCTCTAGGGACGGCAACATCAGCTCACTCCACCACTTTGGTCCGGACTGAAATATCTCAATGCCGTGAAATGTTGCACAGACATTCACGGTGTCCAGTTGATGTACTCCCAACGACTTTGGTGATCCCCAGACTTTTCCTCTAGCGCCAACATGAGGTAAACATTTATGGTTTTGAGTGAAATCCCAACATGCCTCCATGGATTGTCATGTTTGCGACAGACATTAATGTTCCCCTCAGGCTATAATTGAAATACTTTTGTGATCCCTTTTCACTCAGCACCATCGTCAGGTCAACATTTGTATTTGTCCAATACTTTATGACCAAATACCGGAATTCCCATCAGCCCCAGCTGTTCTTTGTGTTTCTTGCTTTTTAGAAAAATGCCAGCATGCTAACGGGCTGAACTTAAAAGGTGAAAATAATCAGTATTATACCTGCTGAACATCACAATGTTAGCATTGTGTTTGTGAGCATGTTAGCATGCTGGCGTGAGCATTTAGCTGAAATCACAGCTGTGCTAACCTACAGCCGCGTACATAGCCTACAGAGCGTGGCTGTAGACTCTTAGTCTTCATTTAATATTTGCATCCACATGAAACCAGCTCAGCTTACATGAATTTACATTTTACCACATTAGCTTTTAGTGAAATGGATGAACCTTAAAGTAAATACAACCCTACAATAGGTTGCCAGCCAATCACCATCATTCCAGAGGGACTGTAAAACCAGGTGACATTGGGTCAGCCTCTAATCTCAAGGTTACACCTCAAAAAGAGTGATTTCTCCCTGTGTCAGTATTTCAAGTTGTGTAGATGGATTAGGCTTCGTGTTGAGAAGCCCATTAATAATTAAGAGGAACCCAGAATATAAGCTGCTCCCTGTTGTGCAGTCGACTGCACTGGTGCAAAATAGAGCTGAGGATTGAGGAGAAGGGGATGAATGGTGAGAAGTGCTTATGAAATATGGATATCAGGAAGAGAGCAGTTCAGGAAAGTTAACGTAGAAATGCTCAATCATCGGTTTATTGACGCAATGTAGGACTCAGAACAAATCACCCATCATTCCTCAGAAGCTGCATGTATTTCTAAATCAAACATTGTGGATTTTGTGATTAAAAATCATTTTGCTTCAGTAGTAAGCCTGTGATCATATGTACTGAGGGTCATGTGTAAATACAGTTACCGTTGGCAGTAAAGGTTGTAATATATGACTACCACACACTGATATGCTCTCACTCTCTCTCTCTGTTGCATCACATTCATATAAGACTGCAGTAATTGCCTCCATAGAGCATCGTCTTATATATAAACACAAGGCTCATTATCATCCACGATTACTTTGAGCGCTTTCCTGTGTTTGCCGGAGAAGTGGCAGAAAACGGAACACCTAGGCAATCCCTAATGGCTGCAGAAACGTATGCATGATTTCATGCCTGCTGGCGAAGCTATTCTAGGAGCAACAGCTATGATTAGCGTCCCAGCGGTGATGTTTATTCCCAGTGAGGTTCAACCCAGAATCTCAGACATCTGATGCAAAGACTTCACATAAAACGTGATCAAATAAAATGAAAAGAGATTGTGTTGCCACTGCGGAGTTTATGTTTACTACCAGGGCAACATTATTCACTGAACGGTATTATTGCTTCGGGCTTTGTGGGATATATCTGCCTTCTTAAGTATTTTAGTGCACTGAAGAAAAGCAGTGAGAAAAGAACGAGTCTGATCTTGAATGTGAACCCATGCCATCATGAATATTTACTTAATACTTCAAAAGACCAAAGCGCCAGGATACTCCTCGACTTTGGTTTTTATTAACTTGAAATGAGTGCATTATGAGCTACTTGAGTTGCTTTATGCCAAATGTTATATGCTCTGTTGAGCAAATGACTATGAGACTTTCACTGGCCTCCGTTGAAGACAAGACCACAATATTAAGATTTAACATCACTGCTGACATAGGTTGGAGGAAAAAGCTGTTTTGTATTCCCTCTAGCGCCGCTGAAGACCAGCATCATACAAAGTAGGGAGAGTAGCACGCCATCAATGGGCTGACTGGCCGACTGGCTCTGGCGTTCAGCTTCAAAGAACCGCCTGCAGGCATCGTTTCTAATATTGTCTCAGAGTCTGTGTTTTTCACAAAACTACTGATGCATGAGTGGCCTGGAAAAACAGAGAGGAAACATCAAAAGTGCTTTTGAAGTGTAGACCACAACTAAGCGTTTCCACCTGAAACCGCGATTGATACACGGCCATCATTTGACAGACAATCTTTTTGGGGGATTATGTTTCTGTCCAGATAACATTTAGATCGATTGAACGGTCCAACGCATGCAGATGATGTGCCTCTCAGGGTGATTATGCACTTTCTCTATGCATGCTGAGGGAGCTGTACCAAGTGTAAGGGGGGGGGGGGGCAGAGCACCTCCTCTATCGCTGGGGCGAACAGCTGTGTTTGCCTATGCGTTGTTCATGTCTGGCATGTTAATCAGCAACCAAAACAACAGTATCAAAGTGGAGGAGATATGTCTAATTGTATCATCGTGCAGCCCAAACACGCAGCAGTCGCAGCAGTGTGTAGGTTTCTCCCCCCCCCCCCCCCCCCCCCCCCCCCCCCCCCCCCCGACCCACCTCCCTTTTTTCTTCTTCTCACATACTACCCACATGCACGTATGTCATATAAGCCAGGGGCTGGGTGTTGCAGAGAGAGTGGCCCTCAGTTTGGGTGTGTAAACATCTGCAGTGGCACGCTTTATCATCACAGCATAACACAAGACCCCGGGCATTTCATGCAGCAGGAAGCGTGTGAGTGTAAGCTGGACTTGCATGGAAAATCACAGTGACCATTAGTTACGAAGGCCTTTTCTGGTGGAATTCCTGTCAATGTTTTTTTTTTCTTTTCTATTTCCTCACATCATCGCATAGTTTAGTAGATAGACGCATAATCCATGGCTTTGTGATTAAAATAACTGCGGAAAATCATTGTTATTGTGTTATTTTTTTGACCCCTACAATCACCGGGAGAGACAGACATGAGAGTCAGCGCTGCACTCTGGGAAATGACTGTCACGCTCCGGTTGACTTCCATCTTTTATCCCCTCAATCCCCGCCATGTTATTTTCTGACTGTCATTCTAGATTGGCCTCACAGTACAGTAAGCCTCTGCTCATATCTAATTGGAGAGGCGAGAGAGACCCATCTCAAGCCCCGGGGTGTCCCCGAATGTGGCTACTTAAGCACTTAGAAACTCATTAAACTTGCGAACGCGGTCCTTTAGCTCCACCTGACATTTTCATATCAAGTATCATAAGTATCATCAACATCGCTAAACTGACCTGATGAGGGTCATCTGTGTCTGTTATAATTAAACCATTAGCTATAAACATTGTTTGTAATCACAATCAGTCATAATAATTGTGGTGCTGTGTCATTGTGAACAGTTTTCAGCATGTGTGCGTACTGCAGCAGCAATACGGCCAAAAGGCTGGGGACAATCGTGTCAATGCACCTTTCTGTACTTTTTTGTCTGGGGCTGTATTTATACTTGTACTACCACTAAGATAAACCGTAATGATAGTATGCAATAACACTTAAGACACAGTGCATTTTTGTCTTCGTCTTTGGAAAAGGCCCTTTCCTTTTTCAACATCGCAACGCTCCAGTGCACAAAGCCAGGTCCAAAGCCAAGGAATGTTTTTCCTTGTTTGGTGTTTAGAGAACTTGACTGGCCTGCCTGCCTGGAGCCCTGACAACAATGAACTGGAATGTCGACAGTAAACTTTGTTGAGTACTTTTCCATCCACCTGTCTTTAGGCACGTTTTTTCAATATGCATATAGAAATCTGGGTGGTGGAGGAGGGGCACCTTGGCAGCCAAATGGTTACTGCGCATGCCAAGGTACCACTACCAGGTACCACTACCAGGTACCACTACCAGGTACCACTACCAGGTACCACTACCAGGTACCACTACCAGGTACCACTACCAGGTACTACTACCAGGTACCACTACCAGGGTCGATTCCAACCATGGAGCCTTTGTTGCATGTCATAACCCTCTGTCACTCCTCAACTGTCCATTAAAGGCAAAAATGTCACACAAAAGAATGTGGAAACACCTGAAATTTGGGGGGGAAGTTGAATATGGCAAAAATGTTTTTACGCTTGTATAGTTTGAGGTTTGACTGGCACTCTTGTAAACATATCATCTCATTGTCCACATACAATTGACCAGGAGTCTTTCTGCTCAAAGACTTTTGCAGGTAGCCTGTTATGATTCATATATAGCACCTGTCTACTGTATGTATTGGCTCTGTTTATCTCTCATGACTATGACGCTACAATGAAGCTCTGAAACAGAGAATAATTAAAAAGAAAAGGTTATTTTCTCAATATCAAGGCTTTATTTGGAGCCCTGGAGCACTTTCTACCCTTTATTTGTCATGTCATGCAGGGGCGTACCCACACATGTGCTAACAGATGCAGACATGCACACACACACACAGAGATACACACAATTCACACAAGAGGAGGCAGTTGGAGTAGGTTGTGCACACATTTGTCACTCTGGCAGGCAGGCCTCCCATTCTCTGGGTTGGTGGCCTGGTTTCTGCACGGGGGCTGGGCATCTCTCCGCCTGTGCTGCCTAGTAACTGTCATATCTAGACTGTGATTTATGCAAATTGGCAGGCAAGGGCTTGTGGGTCAGCCGCGATATGTGGTAAGGCCATCATTGGGAGAGTGTTCAAAGGCAAGTCGACAGAAGCAGTCATGCTGCATATCTAGCCAGGAACACTTTATACCACTACCAGGTTGAAGAGAAAAGTTAAAATTGAAATTAATCAAGTGGGAGTGATATAAGTTCATATAATACGCTGAAAAACACACTAAGGTCATGAATCAAATGTTTACTGCAATTTAATATTTTTTACAATGTAATAATATAAAATGGTCCAGAAATAAGGCAACTTCACCAACTTCAAGTCTAATTCATTGTAACATCAAAACTCAATAATATAAACCAACACAATCTCCAAGCGTCCATTACTGCGGGATCAATTCTGAAAATTACAAGCTAAAACCACTCAACCACACAGACAGACGCTTCAATTTCTTTCCAAAAGGCAAAATGGGAAAATATCTATCAATCACGCCTGCTGCCAACTTCTGGACTCAAATCTGTCCCAAATGGATCTCTCACAATCAAACACCTGCTCAATTCGTTCCCCGAACACTTTAGATGATTACTTGTGTGCAATCTGGCACACTATCCACCCGTTCAACACTTCTGGAAGGAGATCACTAATAAGCAATCTAACATATTGGACTATACTGCAGTCAGCTCTCCCAATCTCTGTGTTAACCGGGCAACCGCACGGCAGCTATTCTCAATCACCTCGCTCCAGTCACATTGATCGATGCAACAGAAGGGCATCTTCCTTGACTGGAAAAGCAGAACGGAAACATCACACAATGGACTGCTTAAAACTTGTGAAAGGCTGGTCCTTCACTTTGTTTCTTAACATGTCGAAAACGCATGGGGAGTCTGGACTCTGTCCTGGAAATATAACGAGTCAAGAGAGTGCATCTTTTGCAGGACAAAAATATATGAGGGCAAATTGAGCATCACTATGACACGCCAACACTCCATTTACAATTACAAATGATGTGCATGGCTTGGATCAAAGGACTGAGCTCTCACTGCCACTGCTTCAGGTTTGCAACTGCTTCATGTCCTCCTTTTCATCTGCACCCCCCCTCCCCCCGCTCTTCACCATCCACCACCACCACCACTATCATCCCTCCTTCCACATCTTCCTCAGACCTCAAACCATTTCCCTGTTGTGTCAAAGTTAATTTCCCCATCAATTTGATTCCCCACTGAAACCAGCCTTTGCCCCAACCAGTCATCTCCTGTAATGCCTAAACGCAACTCAACTCTTCCTTAACTCCAACCATCTATCAATTATATTTATTAGGTTAATAGAGGTTTTTTCATAATAATCTGTGGTGTCAGCCTGCACCGTTTAAGTCACAGAATAATTGATTTACTATTCTTTGCTAAATGTCGAATGAAATGCCTCCTGTGGAGTTTTCCCGTGACCAGACAAAGCAATGTTTAAAGGGACAGTGTGTAACATTTAGGAAGGTTTATTGGCAGATATTGAGTACAATATTCTTATTATGTTTTAATCAGTGTATATTCACCCGAAACTAAGAATCGTTATGTTTTCCTTAGCTTAGAAAAAGCCATTTATATCTATGTAGGGAGCGGGTTGTCTTCCACGGAGTCCGCCATCTTGCACCGCCATGTTTCCACAGCAACGGACAATAGCTCTTGCGAGAGTCTTTCGCGCTTCACCTTATCTGAAGGTAGAGATGTGTTCCGAAACCCACGGTGCTAAATGAACAAAGATCGTATAAGCCCCGATGTTACTAGTGCTTTTTATTAGTACTTTGAGATACTTGAGGCCTACATGTGTCTGATGTATTTCCCTCCTCAAAGAACGTTTGCAAAGGCAATGATTTGAATATTTCACTTTGTGCGTTCCTGCATTCCTGCCATAAGCTGTCGATCAGCAGCATAGCTAGAAATAATGGCGGGAATGTGCACCACGTTGCCTGTATGCTCGCTCGTTGCACTCGGGCTACAACACCCTTGGTTAAATCAGTGTCCTTTGTTGCATCCCTCATCTCTCTCACCTCACTTCCTGTCAGCTCCCGACTGTGTAATTCGGGCAAAAAATCTCTGGAAAAACATCACTTTGAGAAAATGTTTGTGCATGTATGTGTGTTTCGTCGGAACCAGGTGATCCAGGTGGTATTAGGGGCAAGCATATGACATTGCCATCTTCTGATACAAACAGTTGGTCTTTCTATTTTAACAGCTGGGCGCTTGTGGTGCCTGGCACAGTTTAATTAGTGTGAATACATTAGGTCTGTGTGAGATCTTGCTACCTGGCAGGGGTTAGAGCTGGGCAGGGACTGCAGAGGAGCAGGCTGCACAAGCGGCACTCCCAGGCCCTGCGGTAATGACCCTGCCAGGCTGACACAACGCTCCCACCTGGGGGACCACTGCGGCTTTCCAATGACAGATGGAGGGCTGCTGAGACAGGGGAGCTGGGCTGGATTACTGCAGGCTAACAGAGCAGGCTAACAGAGCAGCCATTAGAGCGGCCGGTGTGCCAGCAAGCCAACGCGTCCTTGTGTTGGCTCCACCTTTGCCTGGTAAGTAATGTGATGGTGTGACCAGACAGACCGCCAAAACACTAAGTACATGTTTACTCCATCATCATTTTGCATCAGTGGTTATGTTTGGAATTAGTTTCATGCTGGGTGATGTGTGCTCAGGTTCATTTACTGTTTATGTGTATTTCATATGCAGTTTAATCCAAATCCCTCGACTTCTCAAAAGTATAGTTGAAGGCTCCAGCAAAATGTTTAAATTATTTAAGTCCCATGATATGTTTTTAGGTTGACATTTTTCTGTGCGTTTCAAAGAATTTCGGCATGAAACAGGGCATGAAGACGTGTTTTTTTGATTTTCTTGATAAAAAATAAGACAATTTAAAAAAAATAGACAGCAAAAGCAGCCATGCAGCTGCACTTACTTCCTCCTCCTCCTCCTCCTCATCATCATCATCTGCAGTCCATTTTAATCTTTATTGTTATGAAGTATAAATGTTGTACTCCTATAATTATCTTACTTCTGTTTGGAGGACAGCATAATCATGTTTTAAGTTGTGGGTCTTTGCTTCCCATAATGCTTTGTGGGATGTCAACAGTAGTGCATTCAGTGCGTGAACCCCGTTTCTTTTAGCCTATTTTTGTTTACATTTTTGGCAAAGAGCCACCAATAAAAGTATGCCGAATTAACTGTTAGCAGTTCTCGTTGCACTGGGTTTGCAGACACTCACTTTGATTGTGACGAAAACTGCAAGAAAACGCATTTCTGGAGGTTTTTTTATGGACATTAACCGCTACACGTTTATCCTCGGTAAGGGTAAGTCACACCGAATATAAAAATATGTGTATCATATCTGTCAGTTCGGATTTCACTGAGTTATGACTACAGGAAAGGGTGCCATCTGGTGTGACGCAAATTTCGGCAATCAGGCACTTTGATCGTGACGTTATCTCACCGTAATGGCCCGCACGAGCCGTGTGTTTCACAGCCACTGACGCAGCTGCAACTGCACACAGTGCCGGTAAACAGGTCACATCAGCGGGCCAATCTACAATAATTAACACCCGGTTGTTTTTACGGCATGAGCGAGCACCTGTCCAACAACAGGGAAACACATTCTTTCATGGGACATTTGAGATTTCATGTCAGACTGGTCTCATGCACCAACACAAGGAAAAAACAACAACATCTGAAACAATTTGATCACAGTGTGCCAGTCAACCTGTGGCGTTTGCAGGCAGGCCAGAATAAAATATCTCCTTCTGACATGTTGATCAGAGAATTAATTTGGAGCCATCAGATCTCAACCATGTGGGGCCTTCCATTGTTGCCTCTGATGACCAGAACGGCTCCAGTGTTTCACACAGCAGTAAAAACAAAGGAGCTCTTTGGTCTGGTTTGTGTTAGTGATATAATCGGTAATAAATGACAGCTCTTCTCTTCTACCACACACCCTTAAGGCAAAGACCGGCGGCTGGCTGCGACTTCACTAGCGGCAGGAGAGCGAGGGGAAACGGATGTGACAGTTTTCATAAAAAGACATGGGGATGGAGAGATTGGAAAGAGAGATTAGAGGTGGAGGGAAGGAGGAGGAGGAGAAGAAAGGAATAGACACCGCCTTTAATGTGCACTGTCCATGGGCTGTCCTGAAATGTTTGAATCTAATGGGGGACAAGCATGCACAACCTCCTGAAGGTTGTACAAGCAATTATGCCACTTAGGAGTCTTTGGCAGGCAAGGTCGTATTGGCAAAGAGACACGAGGAGCATTATAATATAATGTTCCGTATTCTGTGTGACACAGACCCTTTTAGCTAAGACTATATCAATCTTCTGAGTGTCACTCACTGTCCTGTGTCTACAGTGACCTAAAATCCTGCATGTTTTATTTCCCCCCGTGAGGATGAGGAAGAGCGAAAAGAACAGCGAGGTACAGATTCGGCTTGACCACTAACTAACCCACCCCGAAAGGGACATGAGTCGACAGCAAAAGCACGATGTGGTGGAGGGGCTTTGCCAGAAAGGGTTGATGTAACAGTTTGCTGGGTGTTGCTGGTGTTCATTTCATTCACTCCATGCAAGCTGTGCACCATTGTCAGGGGAGACGTTAGTTTGAGTGTGTGTGTGTGTGTGTGTGTAATCTGTGTAGGAACAGCGTGCTCACCTGAGCTCCTTGGTATCAGAAGAAACATTGTTGCCATGGACACAGAAGATTATTATAGGATGCAAGCAGTCTGATATGCGAGTATGATGGGACAGTTCAATTTGAGCCATTAAACTACCCTTATAGATATTTACTGCTTCATGTACTTGCACATTGCAAATGTGCAAAGCATTTTTCCTCAGTATGTATTTTTGTCTTCCTATAAAAGCTCAGTTATGTGAGAAGAGATAGACTTTTATTTCCTTTTAGTCCCAGTTAGACAATTCAATATTCATCATTTTGCATTTTTTCTTGGGTGTGTCTTTCGAAATATTGCGTTTCTTGCATATGGCTGGTTGTTCTCTGAGGATACAGCATATCAGTACTCCTGCGCTGCTGGCCTTTGTAGCTTCAGACCATTTTGTTACGCTTGGAGCACACAACCTGCTCCTCCTCCTCAGCCAGAGTCAGCTTTAAAAGTTCAGAGCGGTGACAAACTATCAGTACAGAGTGGGTTCACACACTTTGCACCAAGGCACAGCTATATTAAACTTAATAGTGTCAAAACGGGAACCTCTCCTCTTTCCATATGGCTCATTGACTGCATGTAAACACTTTTTTTTAAAGTGGCTCTTCTAGCCAATAGAGGGTGCTGTGAGATGTGTTAGGAGTGCACAGTACCTCACTCTGAGGCTGAAGATACAGAGAGAAGGATAATTATATCTAATTAAGCTTGAGCCATCTTCAACCAAATCCTCCTACACACTTCAGCGATGACAAACACACGGAGCGTCTGGTTGGGAGGAATAATAGAAAATGGAGAATTAAAGCACCCAAAGGTTTATATTCCTTCAAGGTTGCCTGATCATCTGGACTGCATAATGCATTGTGCTCTATTGCTTTCGGTGCTCTGCCCTGGTTTGAATTAGGGAGGAACTTGTGGAGATGAAAAGCATTAATGTGTCATCTCATACACCTCCTTTATCCTCTGAATGGTTTTACCTCCGTGCAGTCATCCCACTCAATCATCAGCTACTGGTCTTTAACAACCTTCCCGAGTCTTTCTGTGCCTCCATCCATCTCCTACCTCTTTGCCTTCACCCCTCCACCTCCTCCCTTTTGATACACCATCATCCTCCCCCTTCCTCCTTTCCTCTTTTCTCTCTCTATCCGTGAACCTTCTCTCTGTCGGTAGACACGGTGTCAGCATGGGATGAGATTAGCCCAGTGCACCGGACCCATGGGAAAACCTCTGAATATGAAGCAAAATACCGTTTTACTCCACTACTTCTTTCTTTTCTTTCTCTCCCTGTCTGTATATTTTAATACTCCCCTCTTGTTCTTTTTCTCTTCCTCGTGTCCGTGCCTCTACTTTATGTTCATGCGTTCACAGACAGTTTCACATAAACCCTCCATCTTAATGACTAAAAGGAACAGTGTGTAGCATTTAAGGGGCTCTATTGGCATAAATGGAATATGACATTCATAACTATGTTTTCTTTAGTGTATAATCACCTGAACTTTCTTCATACTCAGTAATCAATAATAGATACAAAATATGTATTTTGTATGTGAAATATATTGACTTGTATAATTGTAACCTAAGAGTTATTCTAACCATAACCTTGTCCCCATGGCGAATCGTTACCTTTTTATTTTATTTGATCTATGTTTTCATTTTTGTGCATTTTTAGCCTTTAAACTGAGGAACTAAACGAATGTCCCTGGCCAGACACAAACTAGTGACATCGTGGTTCATGGTCGGTGAGTTGAACCCTTAACCACGGGGGCACCACCTTTAAACCAAATTGTAACGCTAAAATCAATGGCTAGCTCTTGCTCCCCCAGTGGTGAGTGTGATGGCGTGAACAGGTTATTTTCTCCACAACTTGATGAATACATCACAATAAAGATGAGTTATTGGACTCCTTGCACGTTGGTAGACGCATATAATATAGATACGGCAAGGGCTCAAATACAACAACTAGCCTGCTGTAGCTGAAGATGAAGGACAACTAGCTATTGCGTATGTACCTTCAGGGAATGATCCAGCTGTAATAGCCTCGAGTATCACATTGTTAGTCCCCAGCCATACGCACATTAATCGCCTGTAAGTCCGCTGGTCTCATCTTGCGTAGACCCTGCCTGTGTGCTGGTCCTGTTGTCTCCCTGCCCTCGAGACGTCCTTGGCTGAAAGTGTCTGCTCTGTGTGGATGTAATCCTGGTGATACATGGTTAACTCCTGACCTGTCTGCGCTGTGGCCTCTCTGTTAGATGCTATTATGCGGGCCTCTAATTGCTGCTGACATTCATTTACCCACTAAGGCTATCACCTTCCCCATTACAGGACCGACTCTTGTCTCTGGGTGCGTGTGTTTGTGCACGCGTGTGTGCGTACCCATTCAATACAGTGGAGGGGGGCGAGGTAAACGACCGTAACTATCCTGCAGCCGTAACCTGCGAGACTATTGCTGTACAACTACTGTTCATTTACAGGAATCAAAGCAGGTTTTCAATTCCCTTCCCCTGACTGACTGCACGCACAAAACGCTCCAGCTCTGTCTCTTGTGTGGTTCGGAGCATTCGCCGTCATATCACGTTCGCTCAGAATGACAGGATTCACCATATCTGTAACTGTGCCACAGCTTGATTACACAGGGACTTATCATCCCAGACCATGCCATAGGCTCACCTGCATTCTGCTGCGTAGCACACTGATTTAAGCTTCTGTGGCATATTGTTGTGTGTATTCTGAGGCCACCGAGCTACGAGACACACAGCTATCACAGCGATGGGTTGTTGATTCTTCATTATTTCTCACACATCTTTGCCACTGAGAGTCAATTTTTTTTGGGGGGAAGATAATCAAATCATAATTGGATGCAGAAATATTATGGTTCCAGCTCAGCATCTCCTGCTCGCTGTTTGGGGGGGGGGGGGGGGGTGGAATTCTTGAAATCATGAAATGAATGATGCAATCAGAGCTGCTGTCTGTGCAGAGTCATTCTGCGCCTTTGTGTGACTAAGGAAGAGGTTTATCTGTGCAGCTTATCTCATGCTCTGATAAGGTGGGATGCAGGATGTAGGAAACAAAAGACAGAAAGAGAAAGAGAAGAAAGGTGTTAGTGAACAGTGATCATGTCGATCATGTCAGCTCATTGCAATTTAAGTTAGTTACTTTATCTTTTAGAAATGGCCCTCTGTGTTTTTTTTTCCCATCCATCCATCCATCCATCTTCTTACTGCTTATCCGGGGCCGCATTGCAGGGCCAGCAGGCTTAGAAGGGTATTCCAGACGTCCCTCTCCCGAGCAACGCTGTCCAGCTCGTTCTGGGGAAGGAACCTAGAAATAGACTGCAATCCGTTTGCTACAGCTGCTGTTATCAATATTTTTGTATTACTAATGGCTGAAACGAATAATAGCTTGTGAAAGGTGCCTGAACCACTCGCCGCACACAAAACAGACACAGTTAGCGATTACCTGGTGAACGTAGTGGAACATTTAACAGCTAAAGAGCCAGATATTTCCCTCAGGAGTAGGCGGAGAACAAAACAGAGATAAAATGAGAGTGAATATTGAACTTGCATTCATCAGGTGGACACAAACATGCCTCCAAATGAATGCTAATGTTACTCTATTATCTGCTGGAAGACAAACCAGCCATTTTATTTCCCAACCTTGCAGCCCAAACGCTGCTCTTAATAATTACTTATCATTTATCTATAAAGAATTAGTAAATTGATATTAACAATCAATAAAACCATTGCTTACAGCTTATAAAGCCTTTATAGCAGTGCTGTATGAGAAAGCAGTGCCCCTCTGATGTACAAGCAGCATTCTTAAGAAAACCTTCATCACAGCATCACTTTGTGTGTCAGTATTTGATGCAATACTCCACACATGAGAGCCCATGTATGTGCACTCCTCCTAAGAGGGCCATTTGGAGAGCAGCAGGTCAATACACATTCATAGGGAGTGCATTTCCCTGAATGCTTCAACAGTTTGTGAAGCCTCAGTGCCACTTTCCACCGTTTTCTGCTTACCGCATTAATCCATCCTACAAAAGAGCGACATTCTGCGTTCCGAGAGAGGACACTCACTCACACACATAGACACACATTTTCACAGCCTCAATGGCAGAAAATCCATAGCCCTTTTCTGGGAGGAGGAATTCCATTAGATAATAGATATGGAATCCATTTCGATTCCCCACCTTATCTTCTCCCGAGGTGAGGGATCAATACCCGGGCTTCAGCTCAACTGCCAACAATAACAGAAAATTGATGGGACAGAGTAAGAAGCGCGGAGGTCCAGTAATGGCACTTCGTTGGCCACCAATGTAATGCAAATCAGAGGGAGAGTTAATTGGTGATGGGCCGCTTATAGTAATGAGGAGGAAGTTCATGAACCAACACAGATTAGGTCGTCGATTGTTTGGAAAATCACTGCAGTTGCAGAAAAATACACACAATTGCGAGACGGACACTGTTGTACATTAGAAACAAAAGAGTGGAGAGTGAATGAGAAGGCACAGATATCCAGCTATCTGGACAAATGGGTGTGCACACTGTAATGGCATCTAATTTTCCATGGAGCTGCGGAGGTTTCCTGCCGGAGTTGCCAGGTGCTGTGTTGACGGGGGCCGGTTGCCTGGCAACTCATTCCAAACAGTATTAGGACACGAGGACGAGGGGCGCAGCGGCGAGGTGAGCGTGGGGTCAGGTGCTTCAGATACCGCCATACTGCTCGCCGAGGGACCTGGGCGGTGCCTTTTCTTACACAAGGATGAGTCATTTTGTGTTTGTGTACAGCAGCACCCGTATGTGGCAACATGTGGGTGGGTGGTGTTTGGGAGGTTTACAGCTCCCCAGTCCAGAGTCCGTTCTCACTGAGATGTTTGCACAGCTTAAAACACCACTTATTGCGTCACATCACAAGAGGGGGTGTCAGCAACATGAGAGTGTGAATGACAACTGGAAAACAGCTCATATTTTGTGTACAGGGACACAAACACTTTTCTTTTTGTTGCTTCTGGCATTTGGGGTCTTGGTGCCGTTGCTCACACTTGACGCAGTGGGGATTTAAGCTGGCAACTTTTTCATCACAAGCCACAACATCTCCACCCTTTAGGCTGATTGCCTCCAGAAACCCATTCGCTCAAATGGCACACTTACAGTAACAGCGAGTGAGGCCGTGTTGAGCAGCTCCTGCATGAGGATGTGCTTGGTCTCCTTCCATAACTAATCCTGTTCTGTGATCTCTGCACTGCTAGGATAACCCCCGACCCTCCTACCCCGCACCACTGACCAGGCACAACCAGCAGGTGGTGCTGTCTTCTGTGGTATCACCTTGTTTTCTGTGGTATAAATATGTTAGGCTTGTTTTTATCCATTTAATCCATCCATAATGGACACCTCACTGTGTGTCCAATGTGGCGGTTTAAAAGTAAATGCTCACACATTGCTGCTCTCAATAAACCTCCGTGACTCGGTGCTGCTCGACAATCAGCGAGGATGAAGTAGATGAATACATGAGGCCATTTTAGATAATTGAGATACACATGATTACAAGTTGTGAGCAACACGCTTTTCTCTCTGATCTCCGTGCTTGTCTACCAGAGCATTATCTGCAGTAATAGAGTCAGATCTTCACGGACAAATCCCTGTAATGTCATCCACAGCGCCCAAGGGAGACCACCCTCTTTGGGAGAAGGGTGGTGGGAGCTAATTTCAACCCACACAATAGACTCATCTCAACGACTGCCTCGTTAGATCACACTATTTCTCCGTCTAAAAGACTGTGTGTGTGCGTGTGTGGGGGGTTGTATTAAATGGAGAACTGTACTGTGTGAGCATCGCCACTCTGGGGAATTAAGGTCATGTTTTCATCCCTCTCGAATACTAATAACCGAAGATTGAAGCTCTCCTCTCCGTGGACACATAACAGGTCTAATCAGGGTCCTGATCAGCCAAATCGTCTGAGAGAAGACAGATTGTTCTCACAGATTAAAAAGAAAATCATGCAGCAAAACTTGTTCGGAGTAAAGGATCAGGACGTGATCTTAGGTTTTGATTGAGTATTGAGCCTTTGTGGCGGAGCCATTCCTGGCTCTGTGCCTCGCTCTCTCTCTCTCCCGCACAGTGATGTCATCTGTGGGAAGGTATTTCTCTGAGACACAACCTGTCTGCTCCTGTCAGGGGCCACAGTAACTCGAGCCGCCTTGAAAGTCTGGGAGTGAGCACCGGTCACTTGCAGACAAGGGCGTTATTTATTTTTTCTGGAGGAGATTCAATACCTCCTCCTGCTGCTCTGTGGCTCCGAGCTCCGTCCTCGAACTCTGAGGCACAAAGCACTTGCCCTCCAGAGACACACGAGAGGTTGTGAGCTCAGTCACAGCGCTTTGGAGGGCTGGAGAGTGGTAGGTTGTATAACGTGATTAGTCATTGTTAATGTATATAATCACGGCGATTTGGGATGGCTAAGGCTCTTAACCAGGCTACAGGCTGTGTTTCTGTTGTTAAAATGCTAAGCAGACATTGTTAGTGTTCCCTTCCAGTACCAGTGTTGTGATTGCCCTCTTCCACTCTATTCGCCCACAATATACATAAGAATGAAGTGTTGAAATCACATATGCACTACAAATTCATATATGTGACCATGTAAAATGTTGCTCAACATGATTATAAGGATTTCTGGATTATGTATGTACGGTCATTTTAGTACCCCGGGTCTATTTCATTGATTTTAAACTACCATATACAAAACATACACTGTAAGTATTTTCTTGAAAGAAATATTTATGAAAGGTGCCAAATACGATCATAAATGTCACATGTTCATGTGGATATATTCAACTGCATCAGAGGGTCTTAGACTTGAAAGGCAGGGAAGTGACTTTCAGCCAACATCTGCTTTCAAAGGCTCACCAGCCACACTGCAGACGGGGTTTCTTTGATAGACTGAAAGAGTCACATTTTTCTTTTTGTGTTAAACAAACTCAACATTTTAAAACTCACAAATATTCTTCTGACATATAGTTGTAACTAAATTAGTTGAATTAGCACAAGAACATCAAGCAAATGTTGTCTGTTACCGTCTCGTTTTTCAGAACCGGCATTGTTTCCATGTACGCTACAAATGTTTTTAGCGCAGGTAAACGCCGAAGTCTGAACCCTTTTTAACTACTTTAAAAAAATCCAGTTGCCTTGACACCTGCAGTGAGCTTGCTGTACAATTACAAACAACCACCACTGTCTTGTGGCCAATCGGCTTTTTCACGAACTCCCTCCAGGATCAGCAAACACTAAACGGATCTCAACAGTCAGTGTTTAAGGAAGAGTCATCATGACTAGTATGCAGGAGAAGAGGTAGGTCCACTGAAAACCAGGGCAGCATGAGTCAGCACGGCAAGTATGAACGCACATTACAACATACGTCATGACAAAGTATTTATAGCTTTAAAAAAGCTATAGATACCAAGTGTTAAAAACAGCAGTCATAGAGGAGATTAAGTACTTACTTTTAACACACATTACATTTACATCTTTGTATGAATGAGAAGATGAGGAAGAAAAATGAATGAAGATGAATTACTCCCACCTCAAAACACACTACAAGACACAATATTTAACATGCAACACTGCAACAAATCCTTGCTTGAAAACATGCCCATGCCTAAGCATTCTGAGTTGGAGTGCAGCAATCGATTGGCTTAAAAGGTTATGTGAATCAATACAAAGTTGTTTTGGGCACCAGCGCTATTGTATTAATGTCATCCTGAGGAATAGGCTCTAGCTTAGGTGGCTTGTCTGCCAGCCTGTTTTCCTTTTTAACTCCAGTCACAAGATCCTTGTTACGACGCAAAGACGTTCTAAATGGCAGGCCATGCGCGGTGTTTTCAATGGGAATTTTTTTACATTTCTTAAAATTATTGAAAACTGTTTGGAACAACAAATTATTCAAATTGATTTTTGTACGTAAGATAACACCAACAAATGTCACCTTTCCTCTCTGCCGGCCTGACACCACACTTTGGCATCGGTGTAACAGAACGAGCACGTAACCTATGGATCTGAGTCAGCTGAATTAATAATGTTCTGGGTCCTCGTGGGAGCTGCTCTATGACTAGTGAGGTAGCGAGTTGTGCAGTCAAGGATGACACAGAGGTTGAAGTGGTCACACATTTACTCAGCTCTCTCTCCCTATCCCTCTGGCACATGTTTCTTCCCAAGGTCAGGTACCGCATTGCATAATGATGTAAAAAAGAAAAATAGTCTCACACATACGCGTGCATGCAAACATGCAACAATGAGGCGAAGAAGAAGCCAACTAAAAATAGCACTATCACTGCAGCCATCACCCCGAGCATCGGACCACCACTCCTCACTTCACATCTCATAAGGGAAGAGTGCTGCTTCAGAGGCAGCCAAGAGTTCCTGAACTGAATGTTGACCTCAAGTTGCACATGCTTTAGTGAGCATAAACAACCATGAAGGAATATGTGCTCGGGTGCTTCATGCATGTTCTTTCTTTATATTTGGCGCGGAAACGACCTATGACACCCGTGTGTTAAAGCGCAAAATCTCTTCACCCACCTTTCTTTCCTTTCTCCCCGCCTCCCGCTCTTGTATCCCCCCCCCCCCCCCTCTCTCTCCACCACCTCCTTCCCATGGCCTCAGGGAGCTGTTAGCTATCAGGATGCTGGCGCTCTATTGTGAGGACTCATTGATTGCCTCTGTGCTCCCCACAGCCAGTCGGGCCAGTCAGCATGGGGCCCCGGCTGTCTGCCTTATCTGCCACTGCTCAGTCGACATACACTGTGAAAAAAAAAAAACAGAAGAGAAGAGAAATGGAGAGAACGATTGAGAGAGAAACAGAGAGGGAGAGAGAGCATTTATAAAAGGCTGTCCAAGCTTCCAGAAGCCAGCAGTCGTATCATCTGTTTTCTGTCCCCCTCTCTCCCTCTCAGCTTCTTGTTCTTCTCACAGCCAGAGACAATCAATGGTGTACTCAAGCAGACCTCTCTCGTCTTGTTTTAAAATAGTGCTCTTCTGCCTTTTCCCTGCAGGACATGATCCATTTACTGCCTCGCATCTTCTGTGCTTGTCCTGAATGTTACACCCCCCCCCCCCCCCCCCTCTCTCTCCTCTTCCTTCAATCTCTCGGTCAATCAGTTGTGTCTGTTTAAAGCACAACGTTTTTGACAGTATATTCAACATGAGTCCGACCCGCATTTAGCCATTCGTATCAGACTATTGATGGCGTGTTCATGCCGGGTTTTTGCCATCAACTCGAGTTTAGTGCTGGAATGATTTGTGGATTATGCGATAAATCCATCTGAAGAAAATTAATTGAGAGCAAATTCGTGTTTTAAGTCATTTATCAAGCAAAGACGCCAGTGGTGGTCAGACAAAACAAGTGTTTGTACCTGTTCTCTGACATTTCATATCAGAAATTAAACAATGAATTGATGAATGAAAAAATATCAAGTGATGAATTGATCAAATAATCTCTATTTGCAGCCTCACTCAGGGCTGAAGAGCTAAAAGACACAATTGAAGATCTTGTATGCAAGCTCACTGCTGTTTTTACAGATTCAACATTTTGGACATTATGGATAATCTATTGAAACTTGAGATTTATTGTCTTTCTTTGATCACTTTATAAAACGTCGACCACTTACACAATGCAATCATGGGTCACTTGTGAAGGGAGATAGCCTGATTAGGCTTCCAATGGGCTCTACTAGGGTTGTTGTTATTATCATTTCACAATAGCTAACATGTTGCAATCATGTGGTTACCATAGTAATACTTGTGCACCCTTTTATATACCAAAGCAACAGTGACCGTGTCAGGAGCAGCGTCACGGACCCGGGTCGGGAAAACCCATTTACGTCCATTTACGTCCATTTTTTTCCTTGCTCCTTGTTTTTGGTGCGAAGGACGTTTCAGTCGTTCTGCACTCCTGATGATAGAACCCGTTTATTAGTATTTCAGTGTAGTGTTTTCAGCAGTGGGAGCCTCATGGCGGCGACAGCAGGGGTGGCACTGTAAACAACCATCACACCTCTGTGTGAATGGGAGAGCTGATGTCAGCACAACTGAAAGTCTCCCTCCATCATGTAGCTACATGAGGCCCCAGCAGCATCCATCACTCCGCCCGCTGCCTCTACAGAGAGAAGCCTTGTCACCGGCACAAAGCCTACAGCAAACGTGGCCAAGAGAAATGTTCATCATTCCGCGTTTCAACGCCAAGTCTGGCCTTGATCGTCGCTAATGTTTCCGAGGTCTAACCAGTTTTTTCACATGTTGATTTAATGCACTCCAACACAATGCAATATGTGTTAACCTTGTCGCAGCATGCTTCATTGAGAGCTCTCTTTGTTCTCCCTTTGATGCGTTCATTCAGCCCTTTTGAAACACTGCTCATATGATATTATACACAGAGCAAAGTCGAGCTGAAGTCACCCCCACATATAATCCATCCATCTTGTTGGCAGCCATCTGGCCGTATTATTTTGGAGAGGCCGCGGCGCACGCCTCGCCACGAAAGAGAAGACTTTCTGACAACGAGCCATTCCTTGAACTGAAGAGTGAACCCCCCCCCCCCCTCGACACCCGTACCAGGCCTTGTCACCTTAAATTGGTATCAAACAAAAACTTGATGGATGATCCAGAACAGATGATATTATGATAAGACTGAAACCTAAATGGAGGGAGGCAACAATAGATCTGTCAGTTTGTTGATCCCAAGCTCTGGGGGAGCAAAACATGTACGTGTCTCCTATTAAAGTGATAGAAAAAAAAAAATGCTCGAATGACGCATGACGAGAAGAAGCCCAAAGGACTTAAGGAGAGGAAACCCCCAGAAGGATGTGTCCTACGTGAATCACAGTGACAACATCAGCACGGCAGATCGATGCGCAACAATATCACAAGGGGTGTCAGAAAGAAGATAAGGGGCGTCTCGACCAGCCATTTCCAGAGCAATAAATAAATAAAAAAATCAGATAGTGAGTTCACAGCTACAGCATTGTGACATTGACTGCTCACCCAATCTCCATCTAAGAAACAGCAGCCCCCCCACCCCCCCCGAAACAAAAAATGAGTGACTGCCAGAGCCACGATGTCACTGTCCGCGTTTGTCCCCCATCAGTGCGCGTAGCTGCTTCGACCTGGGGGCTGGGGCGTCCTTGAGACGCTGGGATAGAGACACCCCCCCCCTCCCACCACACACACACACACACACACACACACTGCTGATACCCCGCTCAGGCCCTCGCTGCTGCATCGGTGTCAGGAGCCCTGCAGCCAGGAAGCCGAAAAGGACGGCAGCCCCTTCCTTCCCTTCAAAACACAGAGGAGTCCGTGCCATGGGAGCAGCTGACAGGAATTTGACCCCATGGACTGATGACATTATGTGAAGGGAAATTGTGAATTACCTTTCCAGCAGACCTGATCTCGTCACCTCCATTGATCATCTTAGTATCTAAATTTATCAGCTAGCAGGAAATAAGGCGTTTGTAAAGTGCACACACACTGTGCCTACTTCTGTTGTGTTTTTATTTGTATGATGGTTTAGTTGCAGTAACTGATCCCCCCCCCCCCCCCCCCCCTATTGTTCTTTTTATGATTTTTTTCCTGCAAAGAAAACAAATAAACACTGTACAAATCCTGTGTGCAAGGCACAGCATGAGTAGTGAGTGATTTTATCTGATGCACTGCGAGCTGAGCGGCCCTCCCTCTGGGCAGTTCAGCCTTGCCTGACTAGGAAGAGAGCGAAGAGCTTGTGTGCTGTGCGTGTGCGTGTGCGTGCGCGTGCTGTGCGTGTCGGGAGGGGAGACATTGTTCCTTGACGTCACCGCTCAGCCCAGCCTGCCGCTGCTCTCAAACACGTCTTTGTTATTCTTCCACTGGAGACCGGCCGTCCGCAAAACATGGAGCCCCGCCTGCTGACCTGCTGGAGCGGGGCGCAGGTCGCAAAGGTTCACACCCCCACACACACACAAAAACACACGTCCACACACGCGCACACGCACACGCGAGGGAGGTGAGGTGTAAATCAAGTGAGGGCAAAACGAAGACTTTTACAGATTAATAAAACTACTTACTGCGATCAATACTTTTTTAATGATGGAATTATGCTAATAATGATACTACTCATATCATAACCGCATTGCCTATCATTATTACCATTACTATTGCGTTTAGTAATGATAATAATAATATTACTCTACTGTTATTATTGTTATTTAGAGCTTAGTCTAATTAATTAGATGATTGACAGAAAATGAACCAGAAACTTTTAATCGATTAATTGTTCTCTGGGGAATTGTGATGGGCAGTTTTCACTATTTTCTTTGCAGCTCTTTATTATTACGAATATCTTATTATTGTTGTTGTAAAAGGTGTACAACGGTTTTTTTTTACCGTAAACATGTTTTCTAAACATATTTTACCAAAGTGTTTAGTTTATTTAACTACATTGTATTAACCAATAGAAAACATTGTTGAATGACCTAATAGATAACCTCACTGCTTTGATTACACGTGGCTGTATTCGTATTGAAGCGACACAGAACCAGACAATAGCCAGAGCCCCGAGCTGCAGTCCGCTCCAGTGTGAAACGTGCTGTTTGGCGGCCCATTAAGAGTGTACTTACACCTTTACACTCGGTGTCCTTCCGCGGAAAATCTAGGTCGCATTTTCTTACCGACCGCGGAGCACGTCTCTCTCTCTCTCTCTCTCTCTCTCTCTCCCTCTCTCTCTCTCTGGTAACTGAATAGCCAGTGTAATCTGACACTTCAACTTGCCGTGCTCTACGGTAGTTGATTCAGTCAGTCACTCACACCGTCTCCGGGGCTCTCGCGTCGTCTTTTGTGAAGTGGAGGGAGCGCGAGAGAGGGAGAGCGAGAGAGAGGAGCACCGTAAACACGAGGTTTTGGAGAAACAATACGCGGATTTTGCCACTGAGGTCCGAGCTCAGAGTAAGTTTCGCGCCTGGTTATTGTGTATTGTGTTTGTTGCAAAGCGAGGTTTGAATGTGTGTGCGGGTTGTTTTTTTTGCGGATACTACCTGCTAACAATAGGGTGACCTCCTAGAAAACCTTCCCGTAGCCGCTGATGAACTCAAAAGGGGGGGGGGGGGGCAGATTCTGGGTTTGCGCGAGCGGCAGCGGAGCGCGTCCACCGCGGCGTTACATGCAGGCGTGTGTGCGCCGCTACATCGCTTGTTTCTGCCGTGTGTAAAACGAGTTGCGCCGGGGGGGGGGGGGGAATCAGTCAATGTGTCTGCAGGATTATTTCACGATAGGTGCATGCATTTCTTTCTGTGGACACTAGATAGGAATGTGCTAGTAACTCAGTTGTGTGTGTGTGTGTGTGTGGGTGAATGTCTCGTCTCGGTGGCTGATCGCTTGATGCTAAACTGAGAGAGCATGTCACTTAGCTGACAGTGAGTAGTGTGAGTGGGCTTGTTGACTCCCTTCAAGGATATTATCGGCTACCTGTTGTAATGCAATTAGCAGTCGCGCGTCCTTCTGTTGCCCTGTTGTGTGTGCTGGTGTTAAAGCACCATGTAATGCATCATGTACTACCTCGACCTGCACGCGGATAATACTGATTTCGTGTGATTGGATCCTCTCAGCGGTCATTCAAAAGATCAGCGGCTCCCAAATGTGAGGAGGTCATTGGGACCCTCAGGGGGCCCTCACCGGGGCTCAAGTGGGCTCTCTAGTGAGCCCAGACATGGTTTACGCTCACGATTGATTGCATGCACTGTGAATATTTCTCCTCCTTGACATGGAGCTATCTGAATCCCTGATGGAGGCCAGCAGCAGCAGCAGCAGCAGCAGCAGTACCACATGTTCTTCAGTCCCTACTGCAGGAGAGTGTGGATGAGCTGCTTGACTCAGCGCAGCCTTCAGCCTCAAGTTTTTGGCGGACCCTCCCCGTAAAAATTCCTCCCATCTGGATGTGAGGCCAGCCGGGGCAGAGTAGAGGGCGGGTGGGGGGGGGTCATGCACCCTGCCACAGGACAGCTCAACTTTGAGGGGAAATAGAGCCTTTATCCTTCTTAGTGAGGTGCTGAAGTTAAAGGGGACCGTGATTGGGAGCAAATCAGTTGCTGCTGCTGCTGTTGTGGAGCTTTTTTTCCCCGCTATCAGTGACCGACCCTATCTCACTGACTGTGCTGCTATCCTGTTATCATAATGCAGGTCAGATAACAAGCGGATGTAGGCCTGCTGTCACGAGGTGTAAAGCACCTAAAAGCCCCGTTTCCTAAGAATTCGGACACGTTCCCAGCTTAAACACATTTTCAGGTTTACTCCAGTCAGTATTTGCAGTATTGCAAGTATTGGAGTATTGCATTGGATTGCAGGTGTTCATGTTATTGTGTCCACTGCCCTGTATGCCGGTCTAGGAGAGCGCGTAAACAGACTTTTTGGATGGGTGCACCCTCCAGTGTCTCCCCTCCTTGGTAATTTAAATCGGTGATGTAATGAAATTGTTTCAGCAGCAACACTTGTCAGCCACAGCACATTAATTAGTGCTGTTTGACTTCCTTTTTTTCTTCTTCTTCTGACGAACCAAAGCAGCATTAAGTCATCTCAGTAAAGCATGAAGAGGAGGCACGCTCGTTCAGACTGGGTTACCTGATGAATTGTGAAAGAAAGAGGTCAAGAAATTAATGCCATCTGCAACTGTTTGAAACTTGGAAGTGTGTGTGTGTGTGTGTGTGTGAGAGAGAGTTTTCTTTCCTTCTGTTGTCCCTCCTGGGGCCTCTCTGCAGCCAGCCAGCCAGCCAGGCTGTGAGACAAGACAGAAGAGTGTCTGATTCCCTAAACAAGGCTAAAGGCTCCAGTACACTCACATTGAAATCAAATTTGGACTGTTTAAGAAAAGCGCCGGGTGGGTGCAGACGCACGCATGCACACTGAGGCGGGATTGTCCGGGCCCTATGCGGCGTAATGATACCGGAAATGTGTCCCGGGGAACGCGGCTCCTTCGTAAACAGACACAAGAAAGACGACACATGGCACTGGCAGCGCCACAAGTTGCAGCTCAACATGAGGAAGAAGATGTGTGTTTACGTTGTGTTTGTTCCCTAAACCAAACGGTGAGACGGAATAGAGAGATTGCTCTTCAGTATTAGCCAACATGGCCGTAAAATATTGAAATTCAAATATCGGTTTTAAAACGCCTGCGGCTATTCTCCAAAACTCTCGGGGTGATCGCTCGCAGAGAGAGCAACTGCAGCAGCGAGTGCTCCTCGCTTCCCTCTCTTTGCACTTCTGTGAAGCTGCCGAACTAATACTGATTAGAAGTATCTACAGGAAAAACAACTAATTGCTCGTGTCTGAGTAATTAGCTTTTTTTTGTGTTACTCAGCGATTTACCACGTCGCACCGCCTTTTTGCTGCTGTTTACCGTGTGTTCGGCACAGCTGCAGCCCGCTAAGTGCTGCAAACCCGGGGAACGCTAATCAATGTTTTGACAGCCTGACATTTCATCCAGCCGTTGGTGTTGGTTCGAGGAGTGCTGTGAAATACTTGCTGCCGGTTCACTTGACACAGATTCCTCGTAGGCCGGTGTCTCGCCATCAAACCAAGAACCCACCCACTCATGTCCCGAGCAGAAGTCGGCCTTTTGTGTCTTGTCTCTCTGTCTCTCTTTCTGTCTCACTTGTGGTGCCACTTGGCGGCACTTTTCATCGAGACTGAGCCTTTTGTTTTCAAGGTGCCTATTTTGGTCTTTTAATATGGAACGACTTGTGTTGCCTCAGAGCATTTCACAGACTGATTTATCAGAATAGGGGCTTAGAGGGAGTTACAGCCTGAAATGCTCGGTTTGAGCTGAGGTTTCAGACACTTAACTACTTCCTAAACCAAACTCAACTCAAGTTAAAGTCTGGTAATTGCAGGGTAACTAATAAAGAGAAAATGAAGCACACCAGCAGATGTGACTGACGGGACTGCGATGACATCAGTTTGGTATAGAGAGCCAAAAGTGGGTCAACGCTGGGATCAGAAGACCTCAATGCCACATGCCTGTCACCGCCGTCCTTCAAGCTGCAAACCTTGCACTGCGGTTGGGCTTGTGGCTGGTTGGAGTAAACTCCTGACTTTGTGAACCAGTCCTCGAGCAAGGCATTTAGCCTTAGAAGTAGCAGCGGCCGACCAGCGTAGAAAACTGTAGCTGTGCTGCGTTCAGGTGTTCTTCAAGAACTCTTTCTTGCTCTTTCTCTACACGTTTGCGTTGAACTGATTACGTGCTGTGTCTTTGCTCGTCGTGCTGTTGACAGATATCTGTTTAAGTGGCATAATGCAGACAAAACATCAACTTAACTCCTGCTTCCGAAGAGCCGTCACTTCAACCTTGAGCGCTCCCAACATCAGGGATAACGCAGTCCTCTTAAGTGCTTTTTTTTATTTTTGGGAGACAAGAGAGCAAAACGGAGTGCAGAGAGAGGGAGAAAGTGAAGAGAGCAGTTGCTGGTCCACCCCTGTCACCGCCTCATGCATGTTTGAGTTGATGTTCTTTGAGAAACGAGTGCAGGGGACGTCACAATGGCCAATGTCTCGTTCCCATCCGTCGAGACGGGCCGGGGCCCTTGAATCATAAATGACACCCCGGCCCCCTCGCCGGGAACAATATGAGAGTCGGGAGCCCGCACAGGAGGAACAAAATGTTCCCTCTATCCATCAATCCATTCGCCCACCGCTGCCGCCTGCACTCAAGACTTCTCACCATCGCAAGCAATTACCCTCACTTCTTTTTTTTTTTTTTAAACTGCTGATGAAATCCTCACAGAGTCTGTCTCAGCTCTGCTGTTGTCGACGGCAGAGAGAGAGAGAGAGAGAGAGAAAACGGTAGCAAAAGAGGAGAAAAAGAGATAGTATGTGTCTGAGTGAGTGGCGTTGGCGTGTGTCTGTTTGGCTTGTAAATCCTGTTTAAGCTAAACAAACTCATTGTCCTCATCCTCAAACTGCTCTCTCTCTCTCTCTCTCTCTGTGTTTGTGTTGAGTGTGCTTTCCCCCCTCCCTCCTCTCTCCTCGTCTCTCTCTCTCTCTCTCTCTGCCTCTCCTTTTGAGTTGTAAGTACAGTCACTAATTAGTCCCCTCTCCCTCTTCATGCTGGGTCAGTGGGTTTACGGTTTTCACCACTGATCTGCTGTGTTTGCCTCGTCCCTCCTGATACCGGCGCACACGCCCGCGAGCCGGCTGCATGCTTTACCTCCGAGAGGAGGTCTTCGCACCTTACACGGCGTCCCGCGTGGGTTCATTTCACCTGACAAGCCCCGGCTCGGGACATGTGCTCCAGCTCCGGCTCGCGCCTCATGCAGCTCGCCAGAGCGCTCTGGAGTCCGTGCCAGGTATTAGACGAACCAGTCCGGCAAAAGAGCTGTACCTGCTGTGTTGAGTCAATACGTTTAAAAAGAAAAAAAAAAAACCTGTTTATGTTTTTCAAACAAGAGCAATGCATCCTGAATAGGAGTTCAGACAATGTGAATTTGTTTTACGTATCCCCCTTTCACGAAGCATGTAGCTCATAGCCCGCAGTGAATCTTTTTTTGTAAAGATAATACGCCGCATGCTGTGTTTATAATATCATTTGTGCTATAAACAGTCTCTTGTCTAGTCGGCACTGTTTTTCTCCGCGAGTGTTGCGGCGGTGTTGATTTTCTGGTCGAGGTTGCGTGGGAGACGGAGAGTGATGGCAGAGATTCTCTGAAGGCGGTCGAAATTGTCTCCAACATGGCCTCCGGGGACGCATACTTCCTTGTTTTCTGACAAAGTAAATTAACTAGGATTTACTAATGCAGAGGGACGGCGTCTATTCTTCGCCCGCGATGCCGGTTATGAGGCGGAGAGGGAGTCGTGTAATATCTGCACTCTGCACAACACTTAATTCTTTCACGTGCACGGGAGTGCAAAGGCTGAACGGTGGTGGATATTGAATAGAAGCTTTCATTAGTGTTTGCAGTGCATGATAAAAAAAAAAGATAGTTTTGAAGGTGAGGTTTTAAGGCAGAGAGGAAGGCCTCCACACTAGCTGTTGATTTTCCTGTCTGTCAATGCAGTTGTGGTTGTTATGAAGAGCCCCTCAAATCATGCTGCCATATCATCTTGAGCTCCACTTCCCTACTTACAGTTTTTCAACATTTCTTAGTGACAGAAAAAGAAAGTCTATTACTTTGTGCAGTGTGTTTGCCTGCTCGGTGCCCCTCCCCTCAGTTTTGACACTTTGGTCCGACGCTTTCCCAGGGTTCTAAGGACCGACACACCCTTTCATTTTCCCGCCTGGGCGGCTCAGATAAAGGGGCATATTTTAAACCTCTGTGTGGAGACACCGACAGCAGTGAGAGACGGGCTGGTGGGCCGAGGCCACAGCACCGACTTCACAGGAGGCCGGCATAGGGAGGTGATGAGGAGCGAAACACATAAGGAAGTCCACTTCATTAAACTGGCAATCTCAGCAATTTATAATGTATGGTTGAAAGTACTATAACTGGCCACGGACCTGACTTTGCAAATATCACAAACATTACCTGCGATCGCACAGCAGATAACCCATCTCCCTCGTTTATGCGCGGTCTATTACAGGGGCAATGTGTTTCACCACTGTTTTTCCTAATCTCCCCCTGTTACAAGAACGTCCTCCCAGCAAAGCAAAGCCGCGGTGGAAGACGCCATTTATCATATCAGTAATGAGAGCGGGCTAATCGTGTGTATTCCGGAGACAGCAATGATACACTGCTTGGAGCTTGCCAGGGATCAGCCTCTAAACAATGTTTATCATTGTCTCCCAGGGCTCTTTAATTATCTGGCAAACATTATTGACAAAACAGCAAGGGTCCTTGTGTTTTATGATTGTTTAAAGGATTCTGGGTTGCTATTCAAACATGTGCACTAGAGGGGAAAAGACATTTTAGATTTTACACATTTAAGATCGTATTAAAACGGATCATTACATTTATTAGGTATTTATAATTAACACATATATTTACTTTAACTTGTGTTTTTTTTAGAGGATGTTTGTGTATATCTAGCAATCTTTACATTTTGTAGAATTATCCAAAATATGAGGGATGAGTGAGGAACACAAGGTGAGGGAGAGGCCGTGGATCTCATCAGATCCAGATCTGATGCTCCGCTTATTTTTGCACTTCTGAAAACTGTTTAATGTCTTAGTGACAAGAAGAGGGACGGTCTGTCTAGAAGATATGTCTTAACTCGCCCCGACGTTTTTTCGTTGAATCGTGCTGAATCACTTTGATTCATATCTCTTCAACTATGGGATGGATTGCCATGACATAGTGTACAGACGTTCATAGTTCCCAGATGATGAACCCCCAAAGACTTTGGTGCTCTTCTGGCTTTTCTTCTCAAGCTACCATGAGGTTTTAGTTTTGTCTTAAATGTCCTAACAACTGTTGGTGGTTTGCCATTAAAATTAGCTGCACATGTTAAAGCCCCCCTCAGGTTGAATTATAATCCCTTTGGTGATTCCCTGACTTTTCATGAAGCGCATTTTAATCAGTCCAATACTTTAACTAATTATATTCCTATCGGCCTCAACTCTACTTTGTGTTAAGTGCTACAAACATGGTATGCATGGTTAGCATGCTGACGTTAGCATTTAGCTCAAAGCGCAGCCTCACAGTGCAGCTAGCATGGCTTTGGTCTCTCAGTCTCGTTTTAATTGAAAACATAAACCTCAATCTGTGTAATACTTTTAACACTCAATGAGAACGTTTATGTTGAAATAATTATTTAAAAAAAACATTTTTCTTTAGTAACTTTTCTTTGAAAACATCCTAAATTAGTCAATCGAGTTAAGTTTTCAAAGTGATAGATTCGGTAGAAAGAAGTAATGGAACCTCCGTGTCTGTTCCTATCCCAACAAGCTACAGTAGCAGCATACGATGCAGTTAGTACACAGTTAGTACACAGTTAGTACACAGTTAGTACACAGTTAGTACACAGTTAGTACACAGATCGGCCATATTGCTTTCACAGCCGTCCTGTAACCTTAACTTGGCTCCCCAGTGGACGCTGAACGGCTTGTGTTGACATTGTTAAAAGATACACGTCAGGACATCACACGTTTCATGTCTGACTCATATTTGGGGGGGGTTCTCCATTCAGACTGAAGCCCCCCCCCCCCCCGGATGTCAAATCAACATGATTGTATAACAAGAGAGGAGGTGTGTTTTATTGATAGTTGAATGAGAGCACCTTTGCTGTGCTGTGTGTGTGTGTGTGAGAGAGAGAGAGAGAGAGAGAGAGAGAGAGAGAGAGAGAGAGAGAGAGAGAGAGAGAGAGAGAGAGAGAGAGAGAGAGAGAGAGAGAGAGAGAGCCAGAGAGAGAGAGAGAGAGAGAGAGAGAGAGAGAGAGAGCGAGAGAGAGAGAGAGAGAGAGAGAGAGGCGGGGGTAGTAGCAGCAGTGGTGGCTCGGGCTGAGGTCCTGCCCTGATTTTCTCTGGAATTCCTTTGTTTTTGGAAGCCAGAAAGGGGGAAACTGAATCTGCGTAGCCCGAGGGTCTCTGCTCCTTGAGAATTCTCCGCACACATCTCTCTGCTGCCAGCTCTGATGGTTTAAAGGGTGGCTCTGTTTTCAAAGCTCCAAACAGCCAAGGTGTTTTTCACCTTCCAGAAAAAAAAGTGAATGGGGGGAATGGTGACTGGAGGGACTGATGCTACTCAAACATAAATTTGCTCCATATTTCGGGGCTAAGGAAATGAAAGGCAAATGTAGAGCCTGTCACTCAGGGCACAACAAATACCTTCTTATGAATATGGATGAAAAAACACAAGCAGAAGAAAAGCACTTTCTTTATTTACAAAGCAATAGTAATAGTGTTTTAATGATCCTACTTTGCAGATTAATACGTGTTTTTAATAGTGTTTCATGGCCACTGGAGGGGCCAAGGCTGCTGCAGAAAATGTTGTCAGCCGCTCCGATTTCCCTTCACATTCACGGCTCATTAGGTTTGATAAACCTCGGTTAATAGTGTTAGAATTGTACAAAGGTATCTCCGTTTACTTCCGCGCCACAAGTTTTCCGTGACCAGATCCTTATCTGGTGGGCTGTCGCTTTAAGTAACTAACTTCCACAAAGCAGAGCTTTTCCCTCTCTCGTGTGAAGGGGGCTCGTGTTGAGCGAGGGGAGGGGGGGTGGGGGGGTGGAATTGAATAGCCTTGTTGCCCGCCCTATTGAGCCAGCCTCATTCTTCGCTGTCCCCTGAAATAGGGGAGGGGGGGAGGGGGGGGAGGAGGGGGAGGAGGGGGAGGAGAGGGGAAGTGGCAGAGGAAAGGGGAACAGGAGAAGGGCTCGGAGGTCTGGTCACGTGAGCAATGATGGTGTTCGTGCTGGTCCCTTTCAGGCTGTCACAGTAAATCTGTTTGACTTGTCACTTTGTAAATCATTACGAAGGCTAAAAGCCTCTCTATTGGATTGTGGTGGAAGAGGGGAGGCGGCAGGTTTCCTTTGTGCCTTCTTGACGATGATGATAATCAAGTTTGTTCCTGGCCATCCTGCTATGAGGCTATAATTAGCTCTCTTCTCATCTTCTTCTTTTTTTTTTTTTTTTTTTTTTTGCGTGTTGCTCCTCAAAGCAGAAAAAGAGTGGAAGAGGTCATATGTTGAGTTCTGTGTGGAAACATCAATGGCTCCTGAACACTCTTCTTTAGTTTCATCAGCCTGTCTGCTGCAGATTCAGACACGGGGGCTTTGTTTTAAAAACAAAGAGCACTACTGGTGATAAAGTGCACGTGAGGTCTCCTCCCCCCCTCTCCCCCTTCCAGGTCAGTCAGGAAGAGAGTCACAGCTTGAGGTATGTCTAAACTTGTAGTGTCACTTTCTGACCAAACTGGTTGCTGCCCGACAGAGACACGACAGAGCGGATCACGTCCAGCGGATGAAATCTATTCGGCAAACTTCTCCCCGCCGCCCTCCTTTTTCACGCCGTCCATCTTCTCCTCTGTGCCCACCCTGTTCTCGCCCCTTTTACTGCCCCCCACCCCCCCCTCGTTCTTTGGCATGTGTGCCAGCAGCACTCATGACTGGAACAGAGCGCCAGCCGAAGACATCTGCCGCACCGTGTCCCTGATCTGATCTGTGGCTCGAAGAGTCGGGGTCACCAAGAGTAGCAACCCGCCCGTCCAGATATACCGTGGGAGGCGATCCGATCCGAGAGCGCCCTCTCTTGTGTTTTTGGTCTTCCCGTGTTTCTCCGTTTCTCCGTCTCTGTCATTGAACCTCACATTGGGGGCTGGCAGTGTCCCACGGTTCTCCTGATGAAGCTCTTTCTCGCACTCGTAGGTGCAGAGAGCAGAGCGAAACGTCTGTTTTATCAGGCTGTTCATCAGCCGCAATGATGTGCAGATGATCTGAAAGGAGGATTCTGACAGTTAAACTGGATCTTTGTGCCTGGGGGCAGCGCCGTTAATGACAAAAGCAATGACAGGAGGAATAAAAGGGTGTTAATTGCGGCTGTTCGGTTGTGTTAGAAAGAGTGTAACCGTGGATTGACGTGCACGGCGTCTGCCAAGTTTGATGCGTCGCATACCTTCTCGAGAGATTAATGGCGGCGTATTGATCCCGCTCAGTGTTTTGACATTTATTTGCTTTGCAGTGGCAGCTTTTGCCTCAAAACAGGCGAGTTCATGCCAAGTGACAAGACCGGTAAATGCTCAGGGGAAATGTTTAAGAGGGAGTTTTTGCATGTTGTAACATATTAGCTACAAATCAAATGCGCTGTATTTTCATATATTTTCTAATGTCTTCAGATTATCCTACCTTCTAGACTGCCATTAGTTTCTGTTCACGTCAGAAAATAATTAACTTTAAGCAGCAGAGACTCGGAACTTGTTTGAGAGCGCTAATTCATCACAGGACAGGCAGTATTATGTTGCCCTTAAGTCATGTTATCTGAACATGCTGATGCAGTTGACAGCAGAGAGTAATAACTCATCCTGGTGGATTGAAGATGCTTCAAAATCTGAGACTCGAGACCAACCTTTTTAAAGCAAGAAACAACTAAATTCACATCCATGTTTACTCACTTGCCATTCTGAATTGACTATCTGTCAACACGGCTTGTCAGTGCAAAGCATCTCAGCATTCAACACGTCAGCTCTCAGATGTTAAAGAGTTTTGAAAATAGTTTCAGTTTGCAACTAAAGATACCACACAGCTGACCCTTCGCGAAGCCCCGCCCCCCCCGCTGCTACCATGGTGCCCACACAAACATTCGTGTGTGTACATTCAGTGTACCTTCAGTAGCTAGCGTAGCATATAACGCTAGTTTAATGATGCGCTAACGTACTCTGCTAATGTTAAAACCGGCCTGAAAGTGAAGGAAAATGTGAAACCTTTGCATGAGAGACGATGAAGCCTAGCGGGATAGTTGTCGGACCCTGGTCAGAGCTCTGGCCAAAGCTACGCTGTGATTGGCCAGTCTGCGTTGAAGGGCGGGACTTAGCAGAGGGTCAGTTGTACAGCAACTTTGACAAAAAACGTCCATTTTAAAGCTACAACGAGGAATTTTGGCACCAGCTAGAAAGCCAATCTTCTTGCTGATGGTCTCATTTAACTATGTAGGCCATACAGAGGCATTAGTATGGAATTGAGACTGTTTCATAACCAGCTAGAAGTTCCTCACAGTAACTTTAACTGAATGTATACTCTCTTTAAATTGATTGTCAAGTTGAATTAATGGGCACCAAAGGCTGTCTGAAAGGCAGGGAAAGGAAACTTGAAAGGAAACCTCTATAAGCGTCTGGCGTGCTTTTAAAAATGGTTGGTGGATAATCTGGATAACATGCAAAACCTCTCACTTTATAATCTGACTAGTCACTATTTTTCTACCTGTGGCACAGTAAGAGTACATCCCCATTCTTAAATCAAAGCTCTGATTGGCTTCGTTGTTTGCTGCAGTTAATGAGCACGAACACCTTTCACTCGCTGAAAGAAATCCCAGATCTGGGCCGCGATTCGGGGGTCTTAAGCCATGCTACAAAACCACCGGCATGGTCCTTTAAGGTAAAGCAGTTGACCCATTTGATAAAGTCCCAGGAATATTTTACAAAGCTCCCGAGTCACTGAATCTGAATCTGCGTTGATTCATCTCATCTCACGTGAGTCAGCAGAGTCACAAAGTAAAAGGCAAGCGTGTGTAATGAGCAGATTAGTCCCCTTTAGGACGCCTTTCCCTTTCAAAACCAATATCTTAACATCTTGTTTACTTAGTATAAATCCATGAGATGGAAATCAGGCCCAGATTAGATAAATGACAGACACAGCTGTTATCTTTTCAAAGATAATTGACCTGTGACACTTAGTTGGCAGGAGCCCAAGCCCATCACGCTGTGAATGTAAATGCTCTCTCAAGTGCAAACAAGAGTCGGATTGAAAATAGGTGTTTACATGTAGGTCATAACAAAGAGGTTATACTCAGAGTTAATATACTGTACATATTCACTGTGTAGCCCTTCAGTAGCACTGCTGCGCTGGTTTAAGATTAGAACAGCTCATATGACCATACAAACCCGCGGCCAAAGTACACTTTAAAGATATTATAAAAACTGAACGCTGCAAATTTCAGATAACGCTCGTTAAGTAAATATTAGCTGGCTGGCTCTGTGCATGGATTCTGTTCACTTACAGTTCCACAGCTCACACTGCGCTCACACTGTATTCATCATCGCTCTTTAATAGCGTTGTGCTCAATAACACCCCATTCTTCTTGATAAATCTTATTTTACACGGTCATAATGTATTTTATTACACCAGTGACTACATAGTATCTCCCACAAATATAGCTTCATAGCTTCTATGGGTTCTTACTGGCTCCAATTAGCAATTATTCCATTGACTTTTGATGAATAGAATAATCATTTCATCTAAAAGAAATGTAGGAAAAAAGGTGAAAAGTGCTCATTGCAATTTCCCAGAGCCATGTCTTCAAGTTGCATGTTTTGCCCAAAACAAAAGATCTCGTATTTTAACGATATGAGAACCAGTAAATTATCATATTTGAGAGGTTGGAACCAGCAAATGTTTTCCATTTTTAGGGACGACAGTCGGACGGTCCGCCACTTTGGTCCAGATTGTAATATTCAACAACTACGGGATGAATTTCCCTGAAATGTTGTACAGATGCTCTCGTGTCTTCAGGATGAATTGCAATATCTCTGATGATCTCCTCAAACGTCATCATCAGGTTTCAATTTGTTATGCTGTGGTTTATGACCAATATCTGCAAAACTAATGACATTCCCATCAGCCCCTTTGTTTCGTGTGCTGAATCGCAAAATGTCGGCATGCTAGCGTGCTAAACTAAGCCAGTAAACCTGGTAAACGAACATGCTAAACTTCAGCATATTAGCATTGTCAGCCTGCTTTAGCTCAAAGCACTGCTGTGCTTCACAGCCTCAAAGAGCTGCTAGTCATGTTGCGTGTTAATTACTTGATCATTAAAGTGTCTTGTCAAAACTTTTCGCTCGGCCCATTAAGCAACGGATCATTCCAGCCCTGTATGTAAGCAGCGTGTCTCTGACCATGTTTATCTAAAAGTCCTAAATCCAGATGCATCCCGCTGACTTCTGCACCACAACTCTTCAAACTAGAAGAATCCTCTTAGTGTCCTGTCTGTGCATGTTATGCAGCAGCCTCGAAAAGGTGTTTTATACCGATGACAGGCAAGGTCGGGCCAGCGAAACAGGACAGTGGGGGGTGCTGAAGGAGGAATGGAGGGAGAGAAAGTGAAAGAGAGTACACACTGCAGCTCTCCGGGTGAACCACCCGCTACTCAGCTGCAAGCTACAAATCAAACGGGGCCGAGACGGCGCTGGCGCCGCGCCACGACACTGATCACTGGCACACAGAACAATGTCAAAACCATCTTGGTGGGTAATTAGGAATACTCTATCATTTCTGCTATCACTTAGCTGCCGCACTCATGTAGTCTGGTGTGTGTGTGTGTGTGTGACGTGCACGGGGCGTCTGAGGCTGTGGGACTATCGGAGCAGATGCTGCAGTGATACAAGCGGTACATTTTACACAATGTAATCCCAGCTGGGTGGTGGACTACGAGGTAGAAGGATGCTGGCTGATCCCTTAAAGTCAGTAAACTCTAGCTGACTCTGGCGTGTGTGTGTGTGTGTTTGTGTTTGTGCAGCTCCACGTGCCCATGCAGCACTGTGTGTAACCTTGTGGTTTGTTTTTAAAGGGTAACGTCAGTGTAAAGGCTCTTTGTGAGTGTCGCTGATGCACATCGCGTCCTGTATGACTTTGACCAGGCGGGCCTCGCAGCTCTATGGAGCAGAGCGGAGAGCCAGATGGAGAGATGGAGCGTTAACCAGCTCTGCATATACAAGGCAGAGAGAGAACGAGAGCAAAGACGCCGGTTGGCAGGCTGCCCCCCCCCCCCCCACCCTACCCTGTGATTTAAACATTCAGAATTTTCCCATTAACCCTCATCACTCACAAGAAGACCTCCGCTAAAATGCCTACTTTTACACTTACGCCGCGAACAATTTTGCAATTTGTGCCGTTATTATCCTAATTTGCGCCAGCGTAAAATGAGAGGAGGGGAGAGCACATTGTGCGCCCCTTTTGATTAAGTGGGATGTTTGAATGTGGGCCCTCCACCTTCAAGAGAGATTTGATACTTGAGGGGTTGAAGTGTTTTTGATGGAAACTCCATTAATGATTGATAACAGGAAGAGAGCGGTTAAAAATCTCCCTGCTCCAGCACCATCAATTATTGAAAGCTCTCTCCTTGCATTTTTGGTGGCACATAAAAATATCAAGACACCATCTTGGAAATCTTGAGTTGATAATATCTGTCAAAAGGGATCAGGGATTTCTATTGATTCCTTAAAGCTCTCCTCGTCCGTGGGCCTCGCACGTTGTGCATTTTTAAAGGTGACGCTTGCAACAGATTGCGACAATTAGCATCAGCTTGTTTGTTAGCTGTTGTCATCAAAGGAATGTCTTCAATTCCCATTGATATTATCATGTGTTTATGTTTTATTAATCAAATGAAAATACGCCTAGAACGGAAATAGCTTGGCTACGTTTAGGGTTCGATAGGCAAGCACAGAAAATCACAACAATTTGATGAATACTGTGACTTACAAACACACTTAATACAACATTTACACTCCCATCTTTCCTGCAGCCTCAGGTGCTCCTCTACGCTCATCTTGAGACACGCGCTATCTAATTCAATAGCGGGAACGATTCAGCCCGTCTCCGTGCTGAAGTCCCTCTCACGCGGCACATGTTTGTGGGGACTGAGTGGATATCTGAAGTGATGCTGGAGAGTCGTGTGAGTGCGTGTCAGTGCAGCAGGAGAGGTTTCTAGCCGGAGCCGAGTGCCGATTTTTGAGCTGCATCAAGACGAGCTTGACAGGCCAAGCAGGCTTCCTCCGTGTCACCGCCGAGGTTTCCCCATCAGCCCTTGCAGAAGGGAGTTCTCTCACAAAGCACCGCTGTATACTTTCCACACAGGAGACCCCCCCCCCCCCCCTCCTGATTAAGTGATTATAGAGTTGTGGCGTCTGGCCACTCTGCTCAAAGTGCTTCCGAGGCTGCTTTCAAGGCACGCGAGAGTAGAGGTTTTCATGACGTTTGTGGGGCCTCTCTGAGGTAAATGATTATTGGCTCACATGAGCGGCAGGAAAAAAATTGCCTGGAAGCGTTTTCATTTGACAATGCCGCTCTGAGTGACACCCTCATTTACCGGTGTCAATATTCAAGTTATTCATTGACTGCAAATTGAGTCCTGCAGCGCTGCGTGTGCATTCTTTTCCCCGTCCCCTTTCAGTAGCAACAACCTCAGTCTCTTTATAGATGAGCTGAGACAAACGCTCCTGGAGATATGAAGCTCTATATCAGGAGATGAAAGGACGTAAAGACGGGAGATAAACCAAAAAAAAAGAAGCAACAATAAAGTGATGGCGGTTCTTATCTGTGCCCCGATCGACATGTCGCGTCACCGGCAGCGAGGCGACCGCGCGCTGCCCATCTCGCATCAGCAGCCGCGTATTTACATAAGCTGTTTTCCCGTCGGCCGCGGCTTCTTTCCTGAGAGCACCAGGAGCCACCGCGATGGCGAGGCGGTGTGATTAGATTTACAGATGGAGATTAATGCGAGCAGAGGTAATAGCACAAAAGGCATACATCACAAAGAAGAGGCTGGAAGCACTGCGCTTGACCTTTTCGAATGGTGATAATGATGCCGGAGTCAGATGCGCTGCTACTGGAGGCTGCAGCGCCAGCATGCTCGAGTTTAGACAACGCTGTCATCGATGCAAAATGTGTGTGTGTGTGTGTGTGTGTGAGAGAGTGTGAGAGTGTGGAGGGGGGTTAATAGATGGTATGGTCAACACTGGAGTGCATTGAGATGAAAGTGACAGCATGTACGAAGCTGTCTGAACATTAAACGCTACAAACTGTGGCACACACACACACACAAGTAGCCACAGGCTGATACCTGCCGCTCAGGCCCTCTTTCTTTAAGCGGGAAGTGAAACCTGTCTGTCCGTTTGTCCGTCTCCCTGTCTGTCCTCGCAGCGCAGAGCATCAGCGGGGGTTATTAGAAGAGTCCCATGGCTGCCACTGATAAGGCCTGTGTGGGTGCTGCTGCCACTGACAGCGCTGGGCCCGCGCGACAAACACACAAGTGGCCTGGCCGGGGGATTACTGCCTGCTGCCATTTCTGCTGATGCCTTTCTTTATGTTATCCTCTCCAGTCAGATGTGCTGCATTTGAATAACTTGGCTGATGTTGTAGAAATGGAACTCCTTCGAAGTCTGCACCTGCATACAAATGAAGGCTCTCACACACACACACACACACACACACACACACGCGCGTGCGCACTCACACAAAACGCACGTTTAGACGTTGCTGGTTTGTAAGCCTCCCGGTCTCCCTCTTTTCTTGCCTCCTGCTACTGGCCACAACTGGTTATTTACATGCTCTGTCACTTACTGGGAGGAGTGATGCTGATGGGTTAGGAGGCTCACTAATCCACTCTGCCGCTGTCATTAGAGAGAAGCAAACAGACTATTACCACCTCCTCCTCCTCTCCCTGCTCATCATAAGCCTGCCTGAACCCCACACACACTTGCGTGTGTGCACACACACACACAGCTGTGATGGAGAGTGCCTCTTGTTTCTTTAGCGCTACTGAGTGGAGCCCTGCTTTGGTAATTGATCCTGTTTGGTACATGGGGAGGGGAGAGAGAGAGAGAAAGAGAGTGAGAGGAAGGCCCTAAGTGTTGTCAGTTTGCTGCATTAATTTTTCAACCGTGGCCAGTGAGGCTGGAGGGACGGAGGAGGGGCCCACCGCAGAGCTCGCTCAGAGGAACCACGCTGTACCTAATGCTGCTTTGTCTGCTGTTTGTTGGCGCTCGTTCTAAAGTAACTTCCTTTTCCGTGGGACTCGATTATGATTGAACCGGTTCGTCTCCTCGGTCCCGGCCCTCCCTCCCGCTCATGACATATTGGTTTTCCGCCGTCTCTTCTTCATCCGATCAAACATATCCTCCTGGTGGTTGTGTGACTTGTGCCTCTTTGTCTGGGTGTTTAACAGGCAGACCTCACTCGTTGACTCAGTGATGATGTTACCGAGCCGGTGGGCTGAAGCAGAAAGGAAGTGTTTCCTGCCGCTTGCTGTAGTAGAAATATGCTATTATTACTGACGTCCTATAATTAGTACCAATGTTCTTGCAGTCCCGGTCAGCTGCATTGAGAGGCTGCTGAGTGATTTCCATGTCCGTCAGAGCCACGTTAGCGAACACTTCCATGAGTCATTAAGAGACGCTCTCGGCCACAGAGGACGTCACTGCTGACATTTGTTGCAGATGTGAGTCATCGTTTCGTGCTTTTATTCAATACTTCCTGAGCAATTTGTGTGTGTCAAATTCCATGAAGCATCTCTTCACGGCTGTATCATTTAAAAGTAGCCGCGCAGCAGCTCACGGATGCCATGCGAGTGTCTGGGGGGGAAAAAAAAAAAACGCTTTGTGATGATGCAGTACGTAAAGGGCATCACTGTGGGAGAGGATCGCCCGGAGGCTCTGCGGAGTTAAGTCATGATCGCTGGAGTTCCAACACCCACAGGACAGGAAGTCCTAAATAGTCAGGGTGGGGTCACATGCAGAGGACGGATCTTCCCTCGGGGATTAATAACTCTTAACCCATCGTCACGCACACGTCACATTTTGATCCCAAAGATCACTTTGGTGACAAAGTCCACACTGAAGCTTGTCTCTCCGCACCTGCATATGCTCGTGTGCATTTCACATTTCTCTTTCTAAAAGTTTGGCATCTGCACTGTAATGACCAACAATAGAAACACTTAAATTAGGAGTACTGCCTGAGAGGTCAATGTCAATTAAATATATCTAGTATTTTGTGTGGTTGGCTATATTTAACACAGAATAAGCATTCACAGAGAGAATTCTCGTGTGCCATTTTTTGTGGAAATGTGTTATGATAGTCATGCCACGTGGCTCTCCCTGTCATGGGACAAGAAGTGTTCCCAGAAAGCACAGATTTTCAGAAGTTTATGCACTTTTAAGGAAACACTTTAAGGTATTTTAGAAACAAAAAAAAAGACATTCATAGAAAGACTTTTCTTGAGAAAATATATATCAACAAAGTAATGATACTGTAGGCTGATACCACTCGTTCTGTGACGTGTGTGTGTGTGTGTGTGTGTGTGTGTGTGTGTGTGTGTGTGTGTGTGTGTGTGTGTGTGTGTGTGTGTGTGTGTGTGTGTGTGTGTGTGTGTGTGTGTGTGTGTGTGTGTGTGTGTGTGTGTGTGTGTGAGATTTACCCTGAGCATTCAACCTCAGTGTGCATTATGAAAGGCAGGGCTGGGCCCCACAGATGAACCGTGTGATTTACAGCCTTTGTCGGGTCACACAGGTGAGAGTCCTTTCTTTGCCTCCCTTCTGTTTTGTCCCGTCCAACAGGTGTGTTTTCTCTCCGGTCTGACTCCCGCTCCACCGCCCGCCAGCTTTAGCTAGCCACGACAGGCCTTCTTCCACTCCAAAACCATGATTGCATTCTTGAGCTATTCCACCCCCCCTTCCTCCCTCCTCCTCCTTCAGAACAAGAGCCCTCCGCATCTCTCTCTCTCTCTCTCTCTCTCCCTTTCAAGTAGAGGCTGCCGGCCGCCCCCCCCCACCCCCCCTTTGAAGATGTAATCTTGGAAAACACGGAGACATCTCCGGGATTATCTTAAATGTCTCCAGTATGTCAACAGCCTAGCCTTGTTGCCGCTGAGGTTGTCGAGCAGCGCTGGCTGTTTAAGGGGGTCGGCTGCGATGACGGCCAAGAGAAAATGCCTCATCGCGGAGGTAATCACAGGGTCAACTACGCCGACTCCACTCAGGGCCAAACTCCCACTGTTAACGCCGGATGATAACAGACACAATGAAATGATGTATTTTCTCCCCCATGTGGCACGGCTGTGTTTACAATTGGAAGGTAATAGCAGGCGGTGGAGCGCTCGATACCAGATGGTGCTGGGGAGGTGAGGTTCACTCATGTCGTGGCATTTTTCCCCGAAAAATCCGAACCGGTGCAACGTTTTAACTAAGCGGACACAATGAGATGAGCAGCATCGTTGAGCAGTCACAAGAGGGAGAGTTACTATACACAAATTAGAGGCACATAAGTGGGCGCTCCTTGAAAAGGATCTTGACTTTGTAATCATATCAGATGTTATCGGGAGGAGATTTTAGGAAGGGTAAGTGCTTGGAAACTAAATCAGAGAGAAGCTGCCTAGGGAACACGTTGTTATCATAATTACCTGCTGAGCGATGACTGCAGAGCCGGTGTTGATGTTGACGCCGAGCCGCCCTCTTCCCTCTCCAACAAGGCTGTCTTGTGTGGGCTGCTGCCTGCGTCGACATCTCTTTGTGCTCCGTTCCATGAGCGTTTTCTGTCTTTCTTTTTTGTTTTTGTTTTTTTTTCTCCTCTTTTTCAACTGGGAACACACACTGCAGGCCAAAAATACGCGAATATTGTTTTGGTGAGATTTGGCTCTGAGATTCGGGACGCTCTTGCGTCAGAGTGTTGCGTGCGGCCACTTGGCTCCCAGGGAAGCTGAGGCCGAACCGGAGACCTCATCTTCACCTTCACCCGCCTGCATGTTTTTTCTTTTCTTTTTTTTTATTACAAATGATCTGTTTGAATGAAACGCGGCCTCTTGTCTCCTCGGCGTTGGCATTTAAACAGGAGGAAATAACAGATGATGATATCAGAGGAGGAGAGGGAGAGACCACTTGACCTGTTTGTTTTGGGAAAATGCTATTCCTCTGCTAATTTCCTCCTGATAAGTATCTGACAGCTCACAGTAAAGTGTTTTATCGTGGCTAGGGGGGGAAATGGCTTCTCTCACTCACGGCACCAATCGATTTCAGAGACTCCGCTGCTTTAAATTGCATTCTCTGGTCTTTAGAGTTCTTCTATTTGCATAGAGGTAAATCAATTCCACATATTAGCTTACCGCTTTTAGCTTAACATGGACTTTCTCCTTCCTTCCTTCCTTCCTTCCCTGCCTCTTGTTCGCCTCTCCTTACCTCTCTAGACGCTGCTGCGAATTCCCGCACTTTCCTCTTCCGCCTGACATCAATGACTGCTGTTTGCCATGGGTGGGGGGGGGTGCATTGATTTTTTACTGCTCTGCCTCTCTCTCTCTCTGGTTTAACAGTTGATGAGTTGTGTTAAGACGCCCAGGGACAGCCCTGCCTGTTTTAAGGAGATGAGGTTGGCTTTTATAGCTCCTCTGCTTCCTCAGCCTTGGATGATAAGGTGTGTGTGTGTGTGTGTGTGTGTGTGTGTGTGTCTGTCCTCGTCTGCGTGAGTGTCTGTATGAGTGGAGCAGCCGCTTGAGACTAGGATTCCCCCCCCAGGAAGCTAAAGTAAACGTTGTGGTGTTAAGGGCTTTCAACAGGAAAACTTGGGCTTTGTCATATCCAGCATTTGAATCACTTTACAGGGCTTTGTGCAGAAAATTGGTTTATCTCCGCCAATGAACAGCCACAGCATCAGATACGATTACCCAGGATTGAAGTGTTAAGAGAGTAATACCAAGCGCGGTTATGAAACGGGAGGCAAGTGGCTTGAGTGGAGAGTTGACACAGAGTTTAGATTCAAAGGTGACAGGAGTTTTTAGTCCCCCCCCCACCCACCCACACACACACACACACACATACACAGAAACACTCAGAAGTCATGGATACAGACACAAACCTCATTTAACACGATTAGTTTCTTTGAGGATTTTACCGCAGCCTCTTATATCCGGGATGAAAGAGTTCACACTTCTGACAGAAAAAAAAAAAAAAAAAGCTGTGGAGTCTGCAGAAGCTCGTACGAAGCACTCGCTGCAATATTCACCACATTATTAAGGAACACATTGCTTTGTGCCGTGTTGCTCTCAACACCATCTGTAGTGTGCCGCTCAAGTGGTAGCAATTTTCCCCGTAGTCTCGTGTCTCTCGTGCGGCATTACAAGTGAAACTCGATTGCAGATCTCCGCTCGATGTTCTAGTGCGTTTTTAGTTTCTCATAAACGTTCGCATTCTTCAGTGATTGCTCCCCGGCAGTTTCCGATGTGCAGACATGCACTGCCGCCTTAGTATTTAGCTCTCTCTCTCTCTCTCATACTCTTTGGCTTTGAAGCCTGATGTCATTTCAGAGTATGAGAAGAGATATTTGCCCTGTTATGCTCTTAAACTACAGTCCAGTTCTCTGCCGTAGTGAGAAGATGTTGTTTTTACCGACCTTAAGGCAGCTAAACATCGCTCTCTTGTATGCTTGCTAAAAAAAGATGCACTGGAACAAATAAATCCAATTTCAAAATCAGTTTTAATATAATAATTGAATTTGCCAAATTGAATGTAGACCAACTTAACAATGTGATATTCTAATCTTTCTCTTAAACCCATAACCTTTACACAGCGGCTGCACGGACGTTTTTAAGAGGGTCCATTGGTGCGTGTTATAGCTGGGTAATATCAACCTAATAGGCTTACCTGTCTGCACCGTATACGGGACGTAGACCCTGTAAATCACATTTGTCTGCGACACCTACTCGCCTCCCCGCGTATTTATGGGCTTCTCCTCCGCCCTGTCCTCATCTTCTTGGCCTCAGTCCAAAATCAACCCCCTCTTCCCACAGTATGCTCTTCAGTATGCTCCCCTCTCCTCGTGGATTAAATGAATGAGCAGGTGCTAAGATGTATGGGGGGCCCCATTCCATTCATACGCCCGTCCTGTTTAAACCATCAACGTATTGTTCTAAAAATCAATAGGATATGTTCTAGATTTAGTCTTGAGAAGAAAATATATTTGCCACATTTTTTTGAATTTTAAACATTATTGTGAACCCCTTTTTATCGTAACTTTGACAAACTCCTGCCATGTGGAGATCCGCACCGTGTGACATATTGTTACCTTGATTTTAATCGAGCGTGGCATTTAAAAAAAAAAAGATAAACTGTTCCAAAGGTGTAGACGGACAAAGATTTTATAGTTCCCTCCAAAATTCCGGACATCAAATCTCTTCTACTTTCCCATATTTCTATGAAAATTTGGCTTTGTCCCACTGTGTCCCAAATTTCCTCGACTCTGTTGAAAAGTGCCAAGATATAATATACTGTACCTCTTGGAAAATGGCCACGAGGGCGGCCTGAAGCAGAGGAAGCTTGTTTACACCATTGGTGGAGATTGTAAGTGTTGAAACAAAGGAAGAGAAAAGAGAGTGGTGTGTCTTCTGAGGGCACATAAAGATGCTGTAGATAAAGACTGAAATGAATAAAGCCTCTGTTGCTGTTGTCTCATGTTTTTATGTCAGGAGTAATAGATATGTCAGGTAGTATAGATATTTGATATTAACAAATTGTACTTTTTATTTTTTACATATCAATTTGACTTTTCTCTTAGAATCGTGCAAATGCTGGCGGTGTGCCTCGTGTTAAGTGTGAGTGCGCCTGTTGCTTTAAGAGGGTGTTGTATTGTGGGTTGTTTGAAGCCTTAATGTTGCTAGGTTAGCAACATTGTAGCAGTCAGTATACAGTGCGTCTGCTAGAGTTAGAGGAAGAAAATAAGTACAAAAGGAAGGAACTTGCAGTAATATTCTTACATTAATAGAAGGGACAGGATAGGAGCTGAAAAGGAGAGTTTAATAAATGCTGTTATTATTTTGGCTACTTGGGTTCTGGACGACAAACTGTAAAGACACCGTTGACATATTATCACTCTAAGTTGTTGTGGCGAACATATTTGTGCCACCTGGCAAAGTTTTACAAACATACTTTTAGTTCTGTTTTTGGTCTCCACCAACTCCTGAAGGAAACTTCTTTAGCTGCAAAATATGTTCCCTAATAATTTAATATAACAGTATGTTTAATGTAAAAAATGTTCTTTCCTAAAATAGGAGTCTGCAGCCACGCTAGAGGCTGTGTAATAATGTACTTAGGCACAGCAGCGGCTTTAGGCTAAATGCTACCATCAGCATCATGCTGACGGGCTCACAGTGACGATGCTAACACACTGATATTAACCTGGTTTACCATCTCAGTTAAGCCTGTTGGCATGCTAAACTAAGCATCCTTTGCTTATTAGCCTTAAACACAATGTACACCTGAGGTTGACGGCAATGCTGGTCGACTAAATTTGATTTTTGACCTGACGATAGCACAAATGCTGCTAGCATGGCTAAAACGTCTTGTAAAGGGATGATAGAGGGATCAGTTTTCATCGTGAGACTTACACCAATAGCATTGATGTGCATGGTGGACGTCTGGAGACAGAATGGCAATGTGCCGGTAGGCTAATCCCAAAACCTGTGCATGTGTGTTCTGGGCCTTTTGCTGGATCTGTATCAGCCTGTAAAAGGTGCAGCGAAGCAGTGAGGAGAGACTAAGAGAGGTGTATTAAGGCAGTGAATCTAGCCGCTGTGTGTGTAATGGACTCAGGATGAGGGCTGACCAAGCGCCAGGCTGCTGATAACCTTTAGGAAGGACATTGTTCCTGTGCAGTGGGGGGTGGGGTCGCGGGTGGATAGGGGGGGGGGGGGGGGGGGTATACAGGACTGCTGCAGTATACAGGCACGGCACTGTGATAGGTGGTGCAGTTGTTCATTGGTTCATTGGCTCTCCGGCAGGGTTAGGAGGTAGAGTAAATGGGGCAGTATAGCAAACTCCCTCATGGCTTCCTGCATACATTTTTCAACACCAGGGGCGTGTTTTCTCTGTGATACATTTGTCCTCTGTCTGAACCAGGTTCTCCCCGGCATTCCATTAAAAGAAATCTAACAGCCTTTCTTCTTCTGTCTTCCTTCCCCTCAGATCACCGCTTAAGGAGGAAGGGGTGGAGCGGCGGGGGGGGGTCAGCGAAAGGACCGAGCGTGAGGAATACATGAAGGGCGGGGTGGGGGAGGGGGCGGCCACCACAGCGGCAGTACCACCAAGGTCAAAGTTCACGCAGGTAAACTGATTTTTCTTTTAATCCACAGCTCGGTGATTGTGCACGCTCTTTGGGTTAGTCCTGGCTTCTTTTTTATCCCCGACACGGAGCAGACTTGGCACGCAGAGGCGGACTGAGGGAGTAATGTGGCTGGTTTTGATTGGACCCTCCTGGGCTGGCGGCCGGGGAGGAACTGGGAACTGAGCAGTCTGCAGCTGCTGTTTATGAGGCACTGTGCAGGATCTTGTTTTGCTCTGTCTAAAAAACCCAGCCAGTCCCCGCCGAGAAGCCTGTGGCCAGTGTCAATACTGGGAGAATAGGAGAAAACCATGGTGCTGTGATTCAAGAAACATTTATTCCCCGCCCCCAACATTATTTTTTTTGCAGTGAGCAGATGCAGGGCCGGGTAATAAGGAAAACAGATTCATTTGTTTCAGATTTCTAGTCACAAAAAGTGAATTCAAGTGTAGATTTAGTGCATTTCTATGGAACCACTTGACTGAAGACTTTTCTAAACCCAATCTCAAGCCTGCATTAACTACAGGCTGCTTTTATTAGGGTTTTAGTTGATTGGTTGTTAAGTTTTAAGTAGCATATCGTAGTGATTTGATATTGATTTGAACACCAGCACTGAACTATCCCAATAAAACGTGTTACTTTGACGAGCTTATTGTTGTTCAAATGTATTCGTCTAGTGCGTGTCGGAGTGGTGTAAAACTCTGCCACATAGCTCCATTACCCTCTGTTTTGCCTCTTTTCCTCCTGTGTTCTTTGCTACCGGGGATTAGGGGGTGGCTTGTAGGGGGGGTGGGGGCAGATCTAGGAAGCAAATAAATAAATAAAGGGCTGGTTAATCTTCCTTAGTGCGGTGTGTGTGTGCGTGTGTGTGAGCAATGGCACCGCCCGGGGAACATCTGCCTCACACACAAACACACACACACACACATGTGCACGTATATTACAGACAGACAGACACAGATACTACACGCACACACACACACACACGCGCGACTAGCAGGGATCAGCCAAAGCAATAAGCACACGGACGTCAGAGCACAGAAAGCGACGGCTTTACCGCACATACGCTCCCCGAGTAGGCGCGCGCGCCCGACCGTCGGCGGAGTGACAAGCAAAGCACGGGGAAAGAAAGAGAGACGCTGCCAGCTGACAGAACAGAGCTGCACAATGTGACAGCGCTCGACTGCAGACACATGAAAGTATAGGAAGACGAGTTTTTCCGCGTTTCTCTGCTGCTGTCGTACTGCATTCAGCTCGCCTGGTATCCACGGCCTCGTGTCTTCTCCCTCGCTTTCACACATGCACATCGCGCCAACAGTTGATCAAACAACTGTGCAATCGAGGCTGAATTTGGCCAGACAGCCCGCCAGGATGAGTAATATAGTGCTCCTCTGGCTTAATTTGTTTAGAAGGCCTATCATCGCTGCAAACATGTTACAGACTGTTGCAGTTTACAGAGAAGTATTTTCCCCCTGCAGCTTTAATTGGATGCATTTTTAATGTTTGCACCACATAGTGTGACCACTGTTGACACTGAACACTGTGGCTGTTGTGGGGCGATGGAGTTGAGCTGTAGGAGAGAGGAAGCGTGTATGTATGTCTGTCTGTGTGTGCGTGTGCGTGTGTGTGTGTGTGTGTGTGTGTGTGTGTGTGTGTGTGTGTGTGTGTGTGTGTGTGTGTGTGTGTGTGTGTGTGTGTGTGTGTGTGTGTGTGTGTGTGTGTGTGTGTGTGTGTGTGTGTGTGTGTGTGTGATGGTCTGGTGGATTCCTTTCGTGTGTCGTGTCCGCACCGAAGGTGAAATTTATAGTTTTGCTTTAAAGGGATACGGCTCATTTGTTGAGCCTACGCACGTAGTCGCAGCTACGCTGTAGTTGACGTGCGCCTCCTCAAAGAGGTACGCTGTGGAGATTACAAGAGCTGTGATTGGTCAGCTCGGGCCGCTCGTGTGTTTTCTCCTGCAAGTTTCCAATTCTGGTAGGAATTGCTGATAAATGAAAGTTGAAGACGAGCTCAGTATTCTGCCTCACCGAACCGCATTTACGTACAGTACATCTGTCTAGTGCTGTGGTGACGCTATCGGTATATGAAATCCTCCAAACTACATATCACAAACTAGTATACAGCTGGCAGTTTTTAAACCCCAAACTGGGCTTTTTTTAAAAATGCTCTCCAGAGTAGATAAATTGTTGCCTGATATCAGACAGAATTGTCAACTTGGTGGAGTGGGCGGACTAAAGGTCTGGACCCGGGCAAGATAAGTTGTAAATCACCGGCCGTGTGTTGTAGCGTGAGCGGGGAGAGAACAATGACGTAAAGCCTGCCCAGACACAATCTGGTGCCGAGGAGCACTGAGGTTAAGAGAACATTACATCTAACCCACTCTCGTGTCACTCGTTTTATATATCGCAGATCTTTGGATACAGGCGTTTGTGTCGACGCATATCGTTTGCGAGTGAAAAGAGCAATTTAGTGACGTAGTCGATGTAGTCTAAGCGTTTTTTTTTTTTTGGTGTGTTGTCTGCGCCTCGTGCCTCATGGCGTTCCTAGATAAAGCGGAGGATGTCGCAGCCCTTAGGGATTAACTCACTCCAAAGGAATTAGCATCCCATTCCCAGCCTTCATTTTCACTGTTTCTTTCCCTCCATTTTGCGTCCTTCCTCCTCTCTTTCCATCTTTTTTTCCTTCCGCAGATGTACGTGTTTCTGAGGTGAATGTGTTTGCGTGATGGGTACCCAACATACAGTATAACATCTACATACAGAGAAGAACAGAGACAATACGAGTCTAATCAGGAGAGAATGAGAGTCTTGAAGTGCCGCAGCTTTGGAGGCTGATGATATTTAAAAGACAGGAGTGTGTATTTTTATCCTTCCCGGTGATATTCACTGTGGTTACCATCTTCACATACACAAGCTGGCCTTTTTTTGGGGGGGGGGGGGGGATTGTGTGCTGCAAGAGCCATCTCACAAACAAGCAGAGGTATAAAGTGGTGAGAGTGGGAGGATGAGAGGGAACATTGTCTTCTCTTTTCCAGCTCAGGGACAGAGCAGAACAGGTTGTGTGAGGATACTCGCTATCCTTAACAACGTCTAACGCTGCCTCGGGGCCACCTCTGCTTCTCCGATGCAGCCGAGAGTTGTGTTATCGAGAGGAGTCGGAGTATTCGCAACACATTCCTCGGCGTCGGATGGCGTTCCTGGTACACTGTAATTACCAGAGTGACGCTTTTACTCTGACACGTTTAGACATAATTAAAGCAGTTACTGAGATTAATGTCTGAAGTGATTTTGCTTTGATAGATTTAGATGACTTTCTTTCTCGTTGACACATCTATGTCTCCTTAAACCTAATAAGTATTGTACCTACATGGATTTAGTGTGCAAGCAAAATAGATCGGGACGCATCAGGGTGTTGCCTCGGTGTGTATTCTTGCCTTTTCACTTTGCGTCAAGATAAATTCTAGTTTTATGCAACTTTCTTAGAGATGGACCGATTTTCTTTGCCAGTTCCGATTACCGATGTTATAACAGTCTGACCTGCCAGTTCATATCTTTGCCCATTTTCTTTATAAGAACTACGATTGACAGCAAGGCTCCAGACGAACGTTTTTATTTTTTAGTGCGATTACTCTGCATGGGAATGTATTACAACATGATAACTCTCTGGTTGTTCCAAAGGTTTTAGGGTTGTTCTCCGACAGCTTGTGACAAATTGTGAGCTTTATGTCTTCTTCGCTCACCAACACATGTGGCGTGTGTGTGTGTGTGTGTGTGTGTGTGTGTGCGTGTGTGCGTGTGTGCGTGTGTGCGTGTGTGCGTGTGTGTGTGTGTGTGTGTGTGAGCGGCTGTGACTTTACTGTCTGTGTCACGGTGTGCCGACACAAAACTAATGATGCACGGCAGCACATGTAATGACTTGAAAATGAAACCGGTCGGCAACAGGTGCATCTATAATTTTCTTTCCTGTTAATAGTAAAATATAAATATGTAATAATTACATTGTACTGCTGAGATTTAGGCGGCAAAAAGTAGGAGCAGTCGGATGTAAACAAACCCCAAAGCTAGCCAAACCTGTTTGAAACAAAAAACAAAGTTTTTACCCAAACTATCCTGAATTCTGGTTCAGCTTTGACTTCCCCTTTTCTTGTGCAAACAGAGATTATTACCAATATTCTGGTTTCACTTCCTGCTTTGACTCGGTGTTTGTGACTTCGTCATGCACTAAGTCGTGCCAAAACCACACAAAACAAAGTTGTAATGCACCAGGAATTTTCCTGCAAATATCTCCAAATGTTGATGTAATCTGAAATGACATCACTCCTGTAGGCCGCCATCTTTTTTTTCTTGCGCCGGTTGGTCCATGATGTTATCCATCAGTGGGTCTCTCTGTCTGCCGTCGTCAATTACCCGGAGGAAAACAACATTAGAGGCCTGAATGGGACACGGAGCCGTGGCGGGCCTGACACGGCTGCGTTTATATGATTACACAACCTGTTGGCTGTCCGCCTGTCAAGTGTCTCCTGGCCCTGATGAATGGCTGTAATATGCCACGCATCACAACACGCCACGCCGCACACTCATTAATGGCCACTCATAATGCCGGGGACGTTCCTCCAATGCCGCCGCAGCATTCAGAGAGGGAGAGAGGGAGAGAGGGAGAGAGGGAGAGAGGTGGCAGTTGTAGAGTGAGAGTGAGAAATGGCGTTCATAAATACTTCAACCTTGTTTCCGTGTCGCCATTCAAGGCGGTAAACAAAAGAAACATGGTGTCCTCATTTGAATAATTTCACAAATGGTGTGGCGAGATGCCAGCCTTCCCACTCTCACGTAACTCTTGCCGAATGAATGAAGGATAACCGGAAACGGGAGATGTAGGAGTTATTATTATTTATTTTTTTTAAAAGTGCGACGCATATGTTTCCCAATTAGACACATACTCGTCCATCTGTGGCCTATTTGCATAGATTATCAGAAATGTGTGCAATGCGGCATGCGCGGCGGTGTGTGGGAACACTACAATAGGGACGCTCGAAGAAAGGAGATTGAATCGGTCGTCTGTCGGATGCCATCTGAAGCTTAGCTGATTGCTCTTTCTTTCAGTGAATTAGAGACGCGCTACCCAAGATCCTCCAAAACTACTCGAACTCTCGGCTGTAACAAACAGATCTGATTCTCGACAGTGACACTGCTCTCTTCACATTAAACGGGTGAAAATGGTTCTGAATGAGCTATTTTTCCGAAGGCGTCCGTGGGGGGGGGGGGGGGGGGGGGGAATGCTGTGTACGCAAGTGGCTTTGTGGCAACAAAGTAAAGTAGATTTTCACAAAGTGTACCGGCCGTGGAGAGGTTATCTAAAACCTACATGACCCTGAGCCACATTAGAGGGCTGGTATTTATGGCTCTGTCAGGCTTTCAGTGTGTAATGCCTACTGGGAAGCATCAGCCCCCATTGATGAGCACATTCTTTCTCTCCATTTGACACGTCTGTGCTCAATATACACCAGGCCTCAGCTTTTGTCTTTGTCATATATTTGAGCTTCTTCTCACATTAAAGCCAGTATTTTTTGATCGAAACCGACACAGATGTTAAGAGATTTTCAATTTCACCTCGCTTCAGAGGCGCCAGCATTTTTCAGGCAGGATGGAGGAAAGTACTGAGCAGTGCTGCACCTGCAGTGTGTGTGTGTGTGTGTGTGTGTGTGTGTGTGTGTGTGTGTGTGTATACGAGAGAGAGGAAGAGACAGTCGGCCTGTATAGTCCTCTATCTGTTTGCCTGTGTTAGTGCATGTGTTCTTTCTCACAGCGTGAGTTTCTCAGTTTGAAATGCAACACCTGCAGATGTGTCTTGTAAACTGCAGCCTCCAGCTTCTCTCCCATTCAGAGGGGACCATTGAAACAAAGCAATTAAAGTAGCTCTCTACATGGGGCGACGATCTGGTGCGCGCGCGTGTGTGTGTGTGTGTGTGTGCGCCTGCCTGTCAATGAGTGTGTGAGTGATTTTACATTGTTTTAAACTGAGTTTTGTACAAATTGGGTGGCAGTCCACGGGGGTTTCAGTCAAATATTCTGTGTTTTGTTGAGCTTAAGAACAATTGAAAGGCGGGCTACGGATAGAATACCGCGGTCTCCGTCACTTCAGACTGTATCTCAGACTTATCGTCGTCATTAGACCTGCTTGCTTTAAGGAAACACCGTGTCTGATCTCTCTCTCTCGGCCATTGCTTTTTGCCGTAATGGTGGTTGACCTTTATATCTATATAGGACATCTTATTTGAATACAATTCAAATGGTGCTTTGGAGGGAATTCAGCAGACATTGTGACCAGAAAGATCCAAATATGTCAGATAGATTTTCCTGGAAAAGAAACGGCAATTACCAGATAAAAGAAACGCTCCAGAATCTTTAAATGGAACAGCAAAGAGATCTAGATTGCTGTATGAAAGAGTTCAGCTCTGCACCAATCACAACATTAGCTGCTCTGTCATATTCATAGTGTGTTTAAATATAGAGGTCAGAGGTCACTGACAACCTGTTGACACTGAGAAGATTTATGCAACATGCACGCACACACACACACAGGCAGCCGCAGCCCAGTTTCTTTGGCTCAGCGTGTTATAGCAGTGGTTTCTTGTTGCTGCTGATCTTTTGGGTCCTTCCAGCTACAGATACCAGAGCCTGAGTTATTCTCCGCTCCGCTCCCTGACCCTCCTAATTGAGAACGGCTGTAGGCTGAGAAAGAGAGAGCGAAAACGGAGAGAGGAACAGATTCTAGCGTGGAGGAAAGAAAGAGTAAATGAAAGGGGGGGAGGGGGTGGGGGGGGCAAAGAGCTGGACCCGTGCAGGTCAACGCCGATCAAGTGGAGGGTCGGCCGTGCGCGCAACAGTTGGCCTCATGAAAGCTGAACCTCCTCCTCCTCCTCCTCCTCCTCCTCCTCTCTGGCCACAGGCCAAGCTGAGCCAAGCACAATCGCCTAAATGTAGGTTTAGCTTTTCAATCTAGTGTATGATAGCTGTAAGAAAGTAAAAAACTGTGTTCGGAGCGAAGAGAGAAAAATCAAACCGGAGGGGCGGGAAAGAGGAGTGGTATGCTCGGTGACAGCTGCATGCATGTCGGAGTGGGTGACGGTCTGTCCGTCTGTCAGAGCAGATATTTCTGTCTGTTTAGTGCTGCCTTACTGGCTGCCAGAGACACTCCTCATGTCATCGCTGGGTGCCTGCTGTCACTGGCTAAAAAGGAGAGAGGGAGTGTGTGTGTGTGTGTGTGTGTGTGAGACAGAGTGACAGAGAGAAACTCGAGCAGCTGTCTTGAAAGCTCCTCTGCTCTGTCAGTACATCTTGGAACTGCTTTCCCCTGGTGTCTCCCGGGTAAGACGGTACTGCAGCCAGTTGTTTGGTCCACCTTTTCTGCCGGTAAAGAAACAATTTTGGGGAGATTTAGGGTCCCAAAGTCCAGCAGGAACATATATCAGCAGTATTTTATTCACTACACCAAACAGGCATTGAGCGCAGAATGGCTGCTTCAGTTTCTTTGTAAGATGTGCTCTCTTTCATGACATTATTTGCTTGTTGTATATTGTATACTGTATGTGATTATTGGTGTATTATGTGATGGTTTTTGTATGTACCTTTGCTGTACTCGGGAGAAGCCAAACACAAATTTCCTCCGAGGTAAACAGTTGATCTAGATCCGGGTGTCGCACAGCTTATCTGTTAATGGCGGCTGCACACGACACAAGATTTAAGTGGATTTTGTGGATTCTTCCCTCCCGACAATGGTCAGCAAAGCCCTGATTTTTTTGATGGTTCTAAAGATTATGTCGCCAGATATTCCTGTGGCGTGAGGTATGCTAAGGGTGGCTTTTGTTTTACATTCCCCAATCTGCTCGGAAATCCATCCTGAGCCACACCGATTTCAAATTGCAAATATTAAATATTCACGATCGGATATCCTGTTGTGTGTGCGTGTGTGTGTGTGTGTGTGTGTGTGTGTGGGGGGGGGGGCAAATGCAAACACCAAGCATCAAGTAGTAGTCCGATGAAATGCCGGAATTACTAACATTCATATTTTTTTCTATGTTCTTTGTACATTTTCGGTGCAAAGTATTAGAAAAACCAAACATCGCTAATTCTTCCCGCCACGTTTGTTTCCACTGAAGTCATTTCTCTCCCGACATCAATTCAGAAGCCTCGACTCAGGCTATCTTCTAACCTCATAGCTAGAATTGGGAATTTGTATCGCGAGTGGAATTTGCACACGGTCAGTTTCAGCACAGATAAATGGTCCTAAGCGGAGCGCTAACATGTTTTTGTTGTCTAAGACTCGCGTGTCCTTGGCCCTGTTGGAATCTGCTGTAAAGCTCCTTCCAGTGCAGGTGGTGAGCACAACGTCGGGCAGTAGATACTGATCAGTTTGAGGTTTAGAATCACAAGAATGAAGCCGTAGCATACGCGCAGTGTATTATAAAGACGTGGTGCTAGGCGGCTGTCAGTTTTTTATGTAGGAGGCACAATTTACATGAAATATTGAATAGAAATAGCAGACTGTTTTAAACTTCCTGGGCCAAATGAATGTGAGCGTGGGTGGCACAGTTAGACGGCGTGGAGCTAAAACTCACTGTGTGCAGCGTTTTGCTCTCCCGAAATAGCTTTCAAAAAACGAGCCAGACTAGTCTGTTGAAAATATGACAAATGCCACAGAAAACTGTTCGACCTCTTATTTTGGATCGTACTAGTCTGCTATCATTTCACATACTGAAGAAGCAAAAGGATTAGCGTGAAGCACATGGAGGGTTTCAAGCGGCTGCACTGTCATTGCTCCCAACAATGGAGCAATCTGTTGGAAACATAATGTATTCCTTTAAAATCACGGGTTCCTGCTTCGTACTAATACGCCGCGTTTCCCCCTCAGCGCTGGCCATTGACTGTTTGATTGCAATCATCTGTTGTTGAAGTGTCGTCTGATTACACATGTTGTTGTCATGGTGTGGAGTGAGGTAATGGAATGTATTTTTCCGATATTTAGGAGCATTAGTGAGGCACTGGGCTGCACAGTGGCTCAGTGGTTATCCTGGAGGTTTGGGGTTTGCACCCACCGTGGAGGCTCGCATCCAAAACTGTGACGGTTTCGGAGCTAAACGGGTGTTTCAAATAGAGAGACGAGGGGCCACAGTTTTGATTTAAAGATCCTCCGGTATCTCAACTCTTAGTGACCTTTCTTGCACTGCTTCACGGGGATCTCGCAATGAGATACTTGCCCGACTTAATGAATCTAGGAAGCGGCGTCACTTGGTTCTCCAAATGTAAATCCCAGGCTGGAAAACCCCCCGCTGTTTAGCGGCGGTACGAGCTCTCACAGTGACGTTGCCTATAATTTTGTGGCAGCCGTGACAACGTTAGTCCAGCTTTAGATTCTGTACTGTCAGTGCAGCTTCCTCCGGCTCCTCTGGTGCCCTGACAGCCCTGCAACCACACACCAGTGTTTATGTTCTTTAGGTTAACACGGTTGTCTCTCTACGTAACCTGAGCCCTCGAACCTACATGGGCACTTGGCATACGTGTGTGAGTGTGGTTGTGTGTGAGATCTTGCAGCTGCAGGACCGGTCTCTCTATTTTTTTTCCCCTTGCGTTTCTCTCCAGAAAGAGCTGCAGGGACTTGCCAGTATTTTCATTCCCTCCGGAGGCATTTCCGCACACTAACAAAGCCCGGCCTGCGTGATGAAACGGAGAGGAAGCAGCTTTTGTAAAGGCGAGCAGTCGATTTTTCAGCGTGTGTGTGTGTGTGTGTGTGTGTGTGTGTGTGAACTGCTAACCCTGGCTAACAGTTAGTTACATGCAAATTTACTTTTTTGAGCTCGCAATTCAGGTTGCTCCAGGCTCTTGTTTGTCGAGCGCCTACTGTAGCACGAGGACAAGCCTGCTCTGTGCACCATTCAGACGACAAAGTTGTCTCTTGTTTGTAATTAACTGCCATAACACCGAGCTTGTTGGATTGGTTAGTGTTTTTACAGGGCTTGTTAACCACTGGCCTTTCACAGTCTTCACTTCCTCCGCAGCCGTCGCCAAAAGGAAATGTGCGCTGTGGCCCAGGTCACAGCTCTCCAGGGTGTCTGGCTCATGGAAAGGAATCAAACCAATAAGAGAATAAAAACCTTTCCCTCCTTTTGTACAATTTCAGTAGAACTAACATGAAACACGCATGTCTGTAATACATAACTAACACTGATTTTTTTGGGGGGTTTTCATTGTTTTTCTCTTTGCTGCCGGATACAATTTGTAAAGTTGCTGGTTTCCAGAAATAACTCGTAGGTTTTGGCCAGAGCTCAGATCGAAGCTCACACGAAACATTTCTGCTGTCTCACTTGAGGTCAATGACACAGCTCCCGAAAATCACAAATGTTTTTTTTTCTTATACTGGAGCAAAAGCAAAGTGTCTTGACTGCAGGGTTTTGGCAACCGCAGTGTCGCTGAAGCTGGGATTTTTCCTTGGGGTTGTCTACAGAGTCGGCGTCCTGTGGGCCCTGTGACACACGCTCATGCCCATAAACAGGGATTTGGCCCTCTGGAGAAAATAACCTTGATAATTACTGGGTGCATATGGACCTGCCCACAGGGGGGAGGGGGGGGAGGAAGGAGGAAGGGGGAGGAGACGGAGGTTGACCGAGAAGGAGAAGGAGAAAGAGAGAGAGAGAGAGAGAGAGAGCCACATCCGCTGGTGCATTCCTCCGTGCTGTGTCACACCGGTGCCGAGTTTCCCCCTCGGTTTGCGCGGAGATTTCCGAGAGGAGGGAGGAGTGCAAAGGGCTCCCGACGCAACGCCGGAGGCTGTGGACACTGACATTTCAAAGTTTAACAAGGCGACATGCCGCAATATTTATGGCCTCCCAACGGTAACAAAAAGACAACAAAAGATGTTTCATAAGTAAACCATAAGGTCTAGACAGTGGCCAAACATTGACATATGGAGGAGAAGACGGACACGGCCCGGTGAGCTGGCTGTTGATGCGCTCGTAGTTTTAGACTCGCCTCTCCCGCTCTTTCTCCGCCCGTATCATCATCAGCCAGAGCTGAATGTCTGTGGTTGGCCGTCATTCAGCTGGTTAAAGAGGGCCTCGTTGAACCGCTGCACTGTGCCCGGCTGCTACGGGACCGTTCATGCCTGTAATGGCAGAAATGGCCTGTCATCAACGCCGGCTAACGCATACCAATTCACTACTGGAAATGGCAAGGGCATTTTTGCTTGGTAAGCACAGTTTTCCCCCCCGAGCAAACCTCGTAAACCGCCTTTTTTTTTTTGTGTGTTGTTGTTGTTGAAAGTTTGGATTCCATTTCAGAGAAGGAGACGCTCCTCTCTGACAGAGCGGAGCGTCTTTAAACAAACACAACGCTCACGTCTCTGAATGTGTGCTGTCGTCTCTGTGGCGTGTGCGCCGCCTACATGGAGTGTAAAGTGAAATAGACTGAACCGCTCCCCGGGGAATTGTACAACAACAGCACCAAACAACAAAAAAAACGCATCCTTTGTGCTGTTTTCGAATGCTGGAAATTTGAAACGGAGGACTTTGTCACTCTGAGAGAGTTTTTTTTCTTCTTCTTCTTCTTCTTTCCTTGTCAGTTGCTCTGTGTGCCTTTTGGCTAATGGCAGCTCATCCTGTCACAGATGACCTGCGCCTCACTGGAACGTCCTCCGTCCTCTTTTTTCAGTCCCAGTGTGACACACAGAGGGAGGACATGCACGAGAGCCATGACTTCATTCCGCGCTCTCCCTCCTTTTTTTGTGTGTGCCTCCTCATCCTCCACACTATCTCATCCTGCCTTCCCTCTCTTGTGCGTTTTGTCTCCCTCCCCTACCCCTCGCTCTGTGTCTGCAGTCCTCACATCTTCCTGCTATGATTAGCTATAGTGTTTTTTTTTCCCCAGCCAGTGTAATGTCTAGAGCCTCCTGTGTCCTTGGAAAGCAGCCTAATAAGCTCAGACACACACTGCTGTCTCTGCGCTCCACGGGCCTATTCTCCAGTGTCACCCAGCACACGCTGAGGTAAACAAAGACACACACACACACACGCGCGCTCGCGCAAACACACACACGCTACCCTAGTGTGCTAATAGACCGGCATACCAGCCTGCTGAGGCGAGCGTTGACGCTAGCTTGCTAACGTTGACCTTCCGCGTGCCAATCACAACAAATCTGCTCCTGGATTTGAATACGGGGAGGAGAACAGTGTAAATTGAAAGCAGAAATCCCCCCGGTGTGAGACAAGATGAGCCTCCAAATAAATTATTCAGATGGCAGCCTCTTTCCTGCATGATTCTCGCCTTCTGCTACATTTAATGGCATCTGTGATGATGCCCATTGGAGATTAATCCAGATGTAAAACGGTGTGTGTGTGTGTTTGTGTGTGTTTGTGTGTGTGTGGCCTGCTCACCCCTCTTCTCATGCTTCCCGTTGTTGCGCCGTATGATGGGGAAACAAAGCCTCAACAGGGGAATTTATGTCTTCTCCGGAGAGGGCTGTAAATAAACAACTAGTGAATCAATGCCTCCATTTGTTTTTCTCTGATAATTCTGCCTGTGTCGCGCGGCGGCGTGACAGTGTTTCGCAAGCCGGCGTGGCTCTCAGCAGCCATATTTCCTCTCAGCGAGAGTGGGAAAACATGCCACACCGGCCTCATGTTTCATTGCCGGGGATCAGTAAATCACTGTGTGCTTGTTTTCATTTTTTTTTTATTTTCACCCACTGCAAGCTCATTTAGCACCGTGATGTAGCGTTTGTATGAGTGGGAAATGATACCGCCATTAGATATTGTGCTCTGGAGCTACTCAGTCAACTAAAAGACACACGGGCGTGGAAATTACTGGGTGCAAGCGTATAGCACAGCAGGCCCTGTGGTGAATGTGACTCAGTCCACGTGAAGACCATTGATTCGCCGCAAAACGATGACCTTTCTCGATACAAGCGCTTACAAATAGGTTTGCTTTTTAATAAAAGCCATTTTCCTTATTAGGGATGATACATTCTTAAAAGCTGTTATAGGCTCAGTTCATTCAAATGACAATAAAACATATTTTGTTGCCTCCAGCCCTGCGGATATTTAGTTTTTGCCTTATTTTGGCGGGGTTTCACCATATGTTCCTCGACGCGGAAACAGTGGACGTGAATTAAATTGTCGCAGAAGTGACATTTACAACATTCAACCAACCTTAACATCTCACTCCAGAAAGCGGTTTCTGTTACTTTGTATAATACATCGAGCAAGATTTCTTTCACTTCCATTATGTTGGGGATGGAGGCAGAAATCTCTCTTCTCTCCGCGGCCTGCTAGGTACCGCTAAATGCAAATGAGAGACTGCGTTTGTGTTGGGGGAGTGACGGGCCCTTTTTACTGGAGGGATAAACTGTTATTTCCCCTAATTGCAGTTCTGTGCTCCTGAGTAACAATAACGAGCGGTACACAGGTCCCAGAAAATATGAGGGGAGTTCCTTTTATTAGCTGCGGTTCGATGACTAATGGGAGCAGTGAATAATGGTGTGAGCGGAGTGATCCCAGCTCTTTAGGAATAAAGGTAACCTCCCAGTGGGTAAACCTTGATTAGGAGCAATCATTCAGCTTGATGCTGCTGTTGGTAACGCCAACACGACTACACACAAGCGCCTCTAATGAGCGCTGGTTTACTATGGTGTCTTTGTGCTCAAGCACCCTTCTCTGTATCCCATATCCAAGTGTGAAATTACAATATCAGATCATATTTAGTTAATTAAACTCATATGACTAATTTAATTTGACTCAAATATGGGGAGGGGGGGGAATGAATAAATCATGGAGGCGTATTTAGCTTGCTAGCGCTGGTGTTAACAGTAATTTAATGTGGGGCAATCTGTAGCCTGTGAAGATAGCTGTAGTCCGCCTACTGTACCAACACACATGTGAGCCAGACGGTTTTTTAGGGAAGCACTTCAGCAGAATATCAATGAAAGGATGTTGGGAGTTTCAAACGCAGAAATAAGTGAGTTAAAGATGCAGTCCTGTAAAGTAATCTAATGCATTAATACTCAGCGAGTGTGTCGTCCCATAAGGAGATCTGCACATCGAAGCTATAGCGAAGAGCCAGAAGCAGAGAAGAACTATTCCTCCCTGATTGGAGCCCGGAGAGTTCAAACACGGACGCTTCTGCAGCTAGTCGGGGCGTAGAGCAGGACGAGAAATCAAACTCGTGTTTGTCATTAAAGTATTTCATGTGTCATATTTGGCGGGGGGGGGATTAGAGACGCACATTTTTCTCCAGCTCTGTCGGTCCTTGTTACGGGCTTCCAATCTGTCAGATTCCCGACAGGGTGCTTTATTACATCTCGATAAATGACGCCACCGAAGTCTTGTTTTCCTATCGCTAAAAAGCAGATTGTGTCTTGTCAGACTCCCTGATGTGCGTTGCATTCTGTTTTGTTTTCATTTTGGACTCGCTCTGTGATTGATGAGGATTAAGAAACAGATTTTTGCCTATTAGGGAAAAAAACAGGAACGTCCTCATACCGCTGGTAAGGATCCTGATTTATCGCCCATGTCTTCATCCCAACAGTTAAGCATCAGCTCATGCGGCGGTACCGATGTGCTTCAGTGTGGGCTTCTTTTTGCAAACAAAATAAGATGGCTGCAGTTTGGATTTTGTCTTTTGTTGTGTTGTGCCAGCTGCTGAACAGGCAGACGTTTTTTGTCCTGGAACAGAATGCACTGGTGATCATGCTGTGTGCTTTCAATACATTTTGAGTGAAACAACAGCCTTTTCCGTTTTAGGGCATCAAAACCTTAAACTCAAATCATCTGTGGGAGAAAAGCGCCAAGTTCTTTTTTTTATTTTCCTGCAATTGATACTACACTTTGTCTCATTCTCCAAACACTTCCAGAGAACAGTACTGGACCACATACACGTCTGAACATGCTGGATTAATTGCCGTGAGAGGCTGACCGCCATTGTTTTGAACAAAAGCACATGTTTGCGCATTGATTTACGTGATGGGTATTGACATTTCTGTGGGTGATGGCATTTCCTGTCTCCGTGGTAGCCAGCTGGTGCTTGTCAGGTGACAGGGCAGTCGGTCACAAGAAGCCCCAAATGAGTTGCGACGCCAAGTCACTATATCACTGCTCTTCCTCTGGTGTGGTCAATTCAGAAGAAATGCCCCGTTGAAGGATGTTTACACCACCAGATTCTCGCATGCGCACCACAATGGAGGATACCTTTCTGGCTCTGCTACAAGCTGTCCCTAGACTGTGCAACCCGAACAGCAGTGTTAGCAATGTCGAACCAATGATGAGTTACCACGCACGGCTATTGATCTGCTTCTATCAGTATCAATCTCCAAGAGGAGGACAACCGCTAATCCCCGTCCTCCACCCTTTGCTTTTTTTTCCCCTCTGCATCAGCTGCTGGACTCCATTTGACGTCAACACACGAGCATGAATACTGTTATAATTACTCAGTTATCCTTTTGACTGCATGAATATAAAGTGTGCATTTAAAACATTGCCATCAATCGTCATCACGGTGTCAACAAAAACCCCTCTGACGGACTTGATGGATGATGTCATCGGGGTGGATGAGGATGTGTGGAACTAAATGGCGTCCCATTAGGGCCCACGACACACTCCAGTGAAAGCAGACCTCGTCCCTGCGCTTTTGTTTTGGGAGGTTTGTGCAAAAAATGTCGACGGTGTAGTTTGTGTACACGCGGAAAAACGGCATCAAAGCGCTGGAAGGTGAATACATTTTTTTTTTTTTTTTCTTTTTTGGTGGCATCTGCACATTCTGCAATATGCAAATGAGCAACGCTGCAAAAGCCAGATTGCCAGGAGAGAGAAGAGGAGATGGAGGGAGAGAGAAAAAAGAGGAGGGAGGTAGCTGAGTGGAAAAAAAGAGAGAGAAACAGACGGAGGCTGGTGTAAATTATGGATGCAACCTGCGATTTCCAAGAGGAAAAGAAAGGCAGAGAGAAACCTCAAGTCATGCATATCAGATTACGCATTTACCACATTTTCTTATCATGGTCCGTGAGCAAACTCGTATACAATCTGGCCTGTGTGCGTGTGTGTGTGTGTGTGTGTGCGTGTCAGAGAGAGGGAGCACTTACACATTCATCCATGTCGTGTTGTGTGGAGCTGTGTTGTGCTGTCATGCGTTCTCTGAGCTTGATATGACGTGTGTGTCTAAAGCTGTGTTGACTTTCATTGCACTATTGTGTTGCGTGTCTCAGTGTGTGTGTGTGTGTGTGTGTGCACTCATTGACATGACCCTCGACAGTTCACACATATAATTTCAAGCATTGAACACGCACACAGGCGCAGTGGCAAATCTCTTCTGTTTGGATCCCACTGTGGATAATTGTATGACTTTCTTCAGGCGTACTTGTCTTAACGATACACGGACTGCTGAGCTACCTGTTTTTGTTTCGCAAAAAAAAAAAAACGCCCGACTCTTATAATGCATTTTTTTGCTTGCTCGCACATTTTCTAAGTTAAGTAGAAGTGAATGTTCGTGTCCCACCACATCCCACCCTCGTGTGCCGGTCTCCTAACAGCCCGTGTGAATAATGGATCCATTCTTGAGTCATGTCTGTGACTGAGGCCTGTGCACAGCGGTGTGGTTTCCCCACCAGAGGTGGAGGTGGAGGTGGAGGAGACACAGGGGTGGGGTGTGGTGGGGTGGGGGGGGGCTGGTGGTCTGGAAATAGCTCGGGCCCCGAGTATAGGGAGCACGTTAGGTGGGCCTCTGTGCCAGCCTCACCGTCCTTTTTAACACGCTCGCGCGACAAAAAGCACAATTCTGCCCAGGAACCTGGCACATATTACGCACCTATTTTCCAGTCGGGTTGAAAGGAAATGTGGCTTAACCCGTCTCCATTCAGCTGTGCCGTTTTTGAATGAGCTCTCCAAACATGGCAGGAGATTTAGAAGAAAAAAAAATAGGATTCTGCGTTTTCTAAGAACCGGTCGAGAGCCACGTTGCACTGAAAGCCCGAAGTGTCTTGAGTTCGGGAACAGAAACTATAGAAGCTGCCCTGGATTTTGCCTCCATAAAAAAAAAAAATGTGTGTTAATGTGACAAAGTAGGTCATTTATCCGGAGCAGGGACAGCCGTGCTGTGCCTCTCCGGAGCAATGTCAGAGTGGGGAATCATTCCACGAGCGGACATATTGCTGAATTTGGGCAACCGCGCGGGGGGATTTACATATACTGGTGTTTTGTTTATGTGCAAAGCCCCAAAGCGTTAATGCACCAGAGGGGCGGGGGGGGGGGGGGTTGTTGAAGTTGGAAATGACCGTGGTCAATCCAGTGATAGCATCAGTAACCATAACCACAGATAGCTGCCTAAAAATCAGACTAAATCAGATTACCGAACAAACAGCCAAGAGGATTAATTTTGATCTCTCTTTTTTTTTTTTTTCCTCTCTCCATGAGACGGACATTAAATCTGCAATCTATAAAATCCCTTCAACTCATTTTACTTTGCGGCCCTCGTTTTTTTTTTTTCCGGTCACATGTTTTGAAGCGGAGCTCTTTCCGCTCTCGGTGAACTCTGCCCTTTTGTTCTGCCTCGAGGCCTCTGGAAATTGCTTTGCTAAACAGGGTATCATATCGGCCTTTTAAAAATATCTTCACAAGGTACGCCGCGGATCTGACCTCGGATCAGATGCTGTACTGCTGTCTGTTAAGCCCCATAATGTTATAATAACATGTTCCACCCGGCGCGCGCTATAGCTGTCAGGAATAACGCGGAGAGACGCCTGTGGCTCTGCGGGGCTGTCACGTCTGTACCACGGACCTAATTAATAGAAAACATAAATATACGGGAAGGGAATAATTACACCTTGTCCCCGGCTTTTCCGAGATCAAAAAAAAATGTCGCTGCATTTTCTTAGAATTAATCTTAGGGATGAATGTCGGCACACAGCAAATCAGCTGCAGTACAGTATGTGCTGTGGAAGAAGAAGAGAAAAAAAGACGGTAGATTAATTTGGTTAATATTTCATAAAGCTTACAAAGGCAGAGGGTCATTTGAGGCTTTTCAGATTATTTGTTCTCTGCCAATATTACACACCACGGTTGAGCTGCAAAGTCCACCGCACAATGCCGAGACGAGGCACTTGCCCTGTCGGAAAATGTTTGTTCGCGATAGCGTTGTTTGTGAAATGGGAGCCGTCCACACGTACGGCTCCTTTTTTCTTTTTCAAAGAGGGGAGGAGGGGGGGGGGGGGGGCATCGTATCGCTGATAGCTAGATTGGTATTCATATCCTCACGGGTACTCCTCGATATCAGCTGATTCATTTTGAATCTCCGCTCGGCTACTCACGCACAGCCTCACCTAAAACCTATAAGTACAAAGCACGCCGTTTGCTCTTGACAAACTGACAATCCCACTCTCAATCACTCCCTCTCCCTCCCTCTGATAGAGCAATACGTTGTAGCCCAACGAGACCGTAATCAGCGCAAACCTAATCAAATCCCTGCTCCAACAAGCAGCCCTGTCCGCCGGGGCTCCCATGAAACCCATCGTACATCAAGAGGCAAGGCCGCGCGCGGCAGTGTAGCTACTAGAGGCAGCCGCTGCATTAAATGTCAGGAGGAGCAGGATTATTTTCCTGAAAATGTCACTGACAGCATAATAGCTCCGTAGAAGAGTGGCTCATGCTATGTTTGTGTCTCATGCCAGCAGGTGTGATATGTGACACCGTGTGTTTCCTCTTGAGTGTGCAGGAAGAAACAAAGCGACTGTACACAAATGTGAACGTAAGCAGAATGCGGATGTTTGGTGGACACACACTGCCGTGTGATTGGCAAGAGTGTTCGAGCCATCGAGTTAAAGCCATTAAAGTGTGTTTTTTGATCTGCACGAACAAATGCACATCCCCGAGCCTCCTCATTATCGGCGGCAGGGAAGCTGCCTTGGCACTGGGACAACTGGTGTGTGTGTGTGTGTGTGTGTGTGTGTGTGTGCGTGTGCGTGCGCTCGCCCTGATCAGTCGAGGCTCATTCCAAGATTTGGTTAACCGAGTTGGCTCGTCCAATCGCGTCGCCACAGAGTGTGCAGTTGCTTCGGCCTCTGTGTCATTTAGAAGCACCCACGCTCTTGTCCTCTTGCCATGCAAACACACACACACACACACACACACAAACACTTTAGCTTTTTTCTGCACCATAACAGACATATACACATGTGCAAAAACACACACACACACACACACACAGCTGACTGAGAGAGTGACAAAGTTAGAGAGGGAGAAAGAGGAAAAAATGAGAAAGTACCAATTAAGCTCCTCAGACAGTTCTGCCAACAGACATCAGGGGGTGGGAGGGGGGGGGGGGGGGGGGATTGTTTGTGTGAGTGTTGTGTGTTTGTGTTGGAGAAAGGGTGTGTGTGTGTGTGTTTTAATAGAGCACCAGTCTCTAACTCTGACTCTACATTATTATATATCTATTGAGCTGTGCATGCAGATCATAGAATAGTAGTATTGTTTTGCTATAGATTTGTTAAACACAATATGGCGGCAAAGATGTTATTTTCATTTATATATCAATGATTTTATCCATAAAAAGTCGAAGAATTTGGATTGTGGTGAATGATTAATAAACAGTTAATTGATTGTCAAATATTCTAAGCTATTAAGCACAAAAAGCACAGAAAGCAGCAACCGGTAGCTAATCCTTAATCCAAACAATCTCTGACACAGAACAACTCTCGTATTGCCAAATGAAGCCTCCTTCTCTGCTCTGTGTTCATGCTGTGAAACAAAAGGCTAGTTTGGCCAAATCAGGACTGACATCATTGGCAACAGCTGCGGGCGGCATGTACTGTGTGTGTGTGTGTGTGTGTGTGTGTGTGTGTGTGTGTGTGTCTCTGCATGTCTACGTCCGTCTGTGTGTGCGTGTGTTTGTGTCTGTCAAGATGAGGTGACCTGATTGCTCAGCTGAGCAGTGAGGGAAGACCCAGCCTCGTGTTGTCAGAGCAGCACCATTAAAAAAAACAAAAACAAGAGATGGACCACAATGCACCTTGGCTGGTCTCCCCCCCCCCCCCCCATCTCAGCCACACACACACACTCACGCACATCCTGGCACTCCTGACCAAAGCCAGAGCAGATTTTGAGATGAAAAATGATCCACCGCTGGCCGAGCACATGCTGTATCAGCTCCCAGCTGAAGAGTGGTGGGTCAGGCCAAATCCAGTTTTAAGAGCTTTTATCCTTATTGCTGTAAAGACAGAGCTAGTTGCAACTGGACTCCATGTGGGAGTCTTTTTTTCTTTTTTTTTTTACTCAACAAGCTACAGGGGCTGACAGTCCGTAAAGACCGCAGTGAAACATGTCTCACTCGGCCTCGAGGAGCTGTTAACCCACTTAAATGAGCTGAATGTGTTTAGGTATCAGTGGAGACTTTTGCTATTACATGATTGGCCTGAATGCTGTTTGAAGAGGCCTTTGCTTTTCCTAAGAATACAGTTCTACAGGGCCTGCAGAATCTGGATCCTTTCCAGCATGACTGTGATCCAATTTAGAGATACTGACTAACAGCACAAAGGCCGCACTGGACACCGGCAGCTTTAGAAAGATATAATAGTGGATATTAGTGGCGGCACTCACAAAACAATAGCGAGGGGAGCGCTAGTTCGTTAGAGCCAGTTAAAAGGTGGGTGGCCTCATCAGTCACCCTTCCCAGCAGGAACACATAAAGTGCCATCTCAACACGCACACAAAACAGAAACGGCCCCCCGAAACCCCCACCACCACCACCACCACCACCACCACCACCTCAGTGGCCCCGTGGCACAAACAGTGTGTTTGTGTGTGAGGCGTAATAACCTCACCAGGGCCATCCCACCCCTGCTGCTCCATGTTATTACTCCATGTACCCTTTCTGTTTTGTCCAGAGAGGAAGGAAAAGAGATAGGATGGATTTCAAGCAGCACCCGGGGGGGGTTGAGGAGGTTTGCATGGGGGAGAAAACAGAGGAGAAGGAAGCACAGAGAGAGAAAGCAGAGAGTGGAGTGGAAGGTAGGGGGGGGGGGGGGCAGCAGCAGTATTGACGTAGGTCAGATAAGTGAAGGATTAGTGGATCCACAATGAGCTCGGAGGTGCTGTTCCCCCCTTTCACAACAGCCTGCGGTGAAGTGGCTCCTCTTAATGAACTGCGAGAAGCAGAAGGACACGCTTATGTACGCGTACACACACACACACACACACACACACACACACACACACACATGGATGTGCTGTAGATACCTTCCATCAACCTTAAGTCCATTCACGTAATGAATGGGCGTGCTGTGAGACCTCCGGTCTTTTTCTTTGTCCTCGTCCATTTCTGTCTCCGGACGGATTACATGTAGCTTTCTACATTTACTGAATTGATACCTTGCATTCAGTCATATTTACGTGTAAGTCTGGTGATTCTGTATATTTTTCCTGCTTTTAACAAAACAATGAATTGATCCTGCAAGTCGTGTCGCCAAAGCCCGCCGTCGCTTATTCACTCTGCACCTATTTGTGTATTATAAGTTGAATTAAAGAATAATCAACTCTTGACAACCAGACCAACAACTTTCAACACTGAATTGATTCTATGGAGTCCCTTCAGTTGGTGCTCCAGCATTGAGGTTTGACACAGATTTTTTGGGGGGGTTGCCTGACTCTCTGACATCTTTTTCCTCGTCTTTCCTTTTTCACAATTCTGCCCCTCACAATTAATGTAGACGTTATTCCACACACACAACGCCACACACACACAGATGAACATATGCATACGCCGTCACGCGAGGAGAGCCGCAAAACGCAGTAGACTCACTTCACACTCCTCCTCCGCCTCCCCTCCCTCAGCTACACTTTCTTTACAGCTCTGTCCGTTCTTTAACAAAGACTCGACACGTCTGCTGGAGAAATATGAGCAGTGCATACTTACTGTGTTTCTTTTGTTACTCTCTCCAGACACACACACACACACACACACACACACACCCATGCTTCGCCCACTGCAGCAGATACAATAAGACAGAGCCGTAGTAATATCTGCCGCTCGTGTTGAGATATGCTTGTTTAAAGTGAGAACTGCTCCTGCGTGTGAAGATAATGATACACACGACTCACTCGAGTGCAGGTTTTGTGCGTCACTCAAAAAGAGCGCCTTTGTGTGCTGAATCGTCTGTGTCCGGTGTGCGCGTTAGTGCGCGTCTATGTGGGGTGAACAGGTGCTTCGGATTGTGTGTTTTGCGTGCGTGACTGTGTGTGTTTTTCCCATGTGCGTCAACGTCTGTTGTTTTGTGTGTGTATGTGTGCGTGGGAGTGTACTTCGTGCATCAGGGAGAATTCCGAGGGTCAGGTGTCTGTGTGGTTTCACGTTGGAGTGGAAACTCAAAGGCTCAGGTTTCAGCCCGGGTCATCCGTCATGCTCCGTGGGTCTCCGAGGTTAAAGTTGACTCTGTTGAGGTATGGTGAGGGAGGGAGGGACTGGTCTGGCTAGGCTACCTTTATATACACACACACACACACACTCACACACACAGTTTATTGGTGAAATGTTCCACATTCAAGCATGCTCGTGTTTGCATTTTGACAAATCGTCCCAGCACTGCAAATACCAATTATTTTCCTTCTAGGATCGATCCGCTGCTTATTTTCTCAATTGATCAAGTAGTTCCAGTTCACAGTTTCTCAGAACCCAAAGGGATGTCTTCAAATTCTCCGTTTCGTCCAACCAGAAGTCAAATATTCACCGTAATATCATTTTGAGTAATTGTCTCAGCTTTAAATGATCCCTTTCAGACACTGTGGACACACATACACATTCATTGATTAATTCATTCGTTCATAATGTTTCCTTGAGTGCTTGTATACACTAAAACGTTACAGGAGAACAAGAACATTTAGGTTTTATCCAACTTTTAGTGGCTCTGTTGTCGTCGTGACTCAGATCAGCGATGTAAAATTGATTTCTGCAACATTTTTTGATCCAGACGTTTATGAACAAAGGTGGTTTCTTTTGCCTTAAACACCATTTTTGAGGGAGGTCTATTACGCCAATTTGCTAATATTTTGAGCATTTTCTTTTTTAGCATTCCCACCGATGCATCTGACATTTTTATGTAAATATATTCAGGAATTAACAATGTGGACCATATATGTAAAGTGACAGTCTCACGTAAAAAGACATCGTAACATGTGACTGTTTCCTCAGAAGACTTTCATAATTACTGGAAACTGGTGACATGTCGCTGTGTCTGAACAGAATAGCAGTGACACTAAAGTTACATAAGCCACGTTGTCTTTTTCTGCCCCCCCCCCACCCCCTCCTTCTCTACCTCTCTCATACAGGAACTGGCCAATTTCCTGAGCCTGTTTTTCCATTTTGCTTCCCTGTGCGTGTATCTTTTACATGCATATGTTCCTCTGTTCCTCCGTGTGTGCCTGTTCGTCATCCTCTCTCTCTGACCGGCTCTCGGCTAACAGCTTAAAATGTCACAACAGTTTAATTTCATGGGAGCCGGCTGGTTGGAGAATGACCGAGTGTGCTCAGCGGAGTTCGAGTCAAGTTGTGACGATTGCAGCTTGGTGCTCTTAAATCAAAGTGCGTGTTTTTGGGATGTTGTGTACGCACTTTATTGATTCTGTTGTGTCTTGGGGTTTGACAGAAGGATTAGTTTAATTTATTTTCATAGTAGATAACAGATGGATCTCATTTGTTTTTTAAAGTTTCCCTTAAAGTGGAGTTTTTTGGTCACTAGTAGCGCTCTGGAGCCATGTTTCTACGCACATGTCCATGTTGTGTTTGTTTGTCTGTTGCACACTCAGCAGATACCCGCTGCGGCTAATGGTTTCACACGATTCCACTGATCTACAGGTTGAGGTAACGCTTCAAATAAATGTAGCAATGGGCCAACAAAGGCAGGGAAGAAGAAGACGGCTTTAAATTACGTTAAACCATAATCAACTAAAAACAAATAAGGCTTATAATTTACCAGTTTTTATTCTGGTTACCAATTGCCAATTTATTGTGTTTTGACTGCTGTTTTATTATTTCGTCACACATGTACGGGTGTCAATTATGCAAATGATGCACCGGCGTACATAAACATGTGGTATTCAACAAGAAACGAGCACTTACTTATTCACAAGTTACTGGAGTTAAAAGAGCGATTTCAATTTACTATTTGGATGACTCTTCATCTCCCACATTGCAATGTTTTTCGGTCACTAAAATATACATTCAAATATAAATTTGGCACAACTTCAGCAGAATAGAAGAAAAACTCAACTGGAGCTATTCTAGTAGCTGATCCCCCCCCCCTTGTCGCGTTAAACATGCACACGGGTTGAACTGTCATATTTGTCAGCGTGCCTCTCTAATGGCCGCTCGGTGCGTCTTTCATCAAAGCTGACCGTTTGTTTTCCCTTCTGGCTCCAAACCAGGCCGACCACAAACGGAATCTCCTCTCAAATGTCTGTCCTGTTAAGATTAGCGGCAATTACTAATCGACATGACGTTCATTCGGTGCCTACTGTCAGCATGTTCTTGTACTTATTGTTGTGTGTGTGTGTGTGTGTGTGTGTGTGTGTGTGTGTGTGTGTGTGTGTGTGTGTGTGTGTGTGTGTGCGTGTGTGTGTGTGTGTGTGTGTGTGTGTGTGTGTGTGTGTGTGTGTGTGTGTGTGTGTGTGTGTGTGTGTGTGTGTGTGTGTGTGGCCAGCGCTGCCTCTGTCCATGAGGGAGATCCTTATTGCCCGCGGCACACTGGCTCATGGAAATCAATGTTTGATTTGCCGGCTACTTGATAAAGGATTTAATGCTGAAACATGCCCCCCCCACCCACCCACCCACCCTCTCCTTCCCCACTCACAGTAAAGAAATTACCTTATTGAGTCCATTTGTTCATTTTGCTTTCATTCGGTATTTGCCTGTGATAGTGTGTGTGTGTGTGTGTGTGTGTGTGTGTGTGTGTGTGTGTGTGTGTGTGTGTGTGTGTGTGTGTGTGTGTTTGTTTGTGAATGTGTCGGCAGGTAATAAGATAGCTGTGATTACTTGACCGGCCTTGTGTCCACTCACTGCTGATTGCCGATATATGTGTGTGTGTGTGTGTATATGCATTGTCCAGAGTGGTGTATAACCCCCTCACCCTACCTATGCTCCCTGCTCTCGGTGTGTGTGTGTGTGTGTGAGTGTGAGTGTGTATCGACCAGACTCTGGAATGGAGAAACGCCTGCCCAGCACACAAAATCAATGGCTGCTGTTTTCTCTCCTCCAGCGGCCTCCTGTTATCTGCAGTGAATACAAAGCACATACTGTAGCACACAGGGCACATGCTCACACACCTCATCTTTAGGTCCACTCCCCTTTCACCGCTGTGGCAGGCTCGCACACGAGCCCCGCAGGAGATTGGGCTAAATTACAAGTCAGCTGCACTTAATTGGAAGAAATATGGCTCTTGATATGCGTTTCATCATTCCGGAGCGTGTTTTGCAGCCTTTTTGTCGCCTAACGAGACTTGAGTGCCACCTACACCGCCGCCGCTTTCATTGGACTGCGATGTTTATTATTTCTCCTACTATATACACACTCTCTGCTGTGCCAGCAAATCAAACAAGGCAGCCGAGAGCGCGAAGGACACATCATCTGTCTTCCAGTGTGTTGAGCGGCATTAGCAAAGTGGCCAACAAGTGTTTATTTAGCCAGCCGGTTCGTTGTATTTCAGGCACGGGGATCAAGCCTATTTTCACCATTATGCAAGTGTCCTTCCCTCCCTCCCTACCTCCCTCCCTCCCTCCCTACCTCTCACTGTCTCTCACTGTCCCAAACTCTTTCTTTCTCGCTGTTCGTCTCTCTGTTAGGGCTTATAGGTGGTGGTGCTGGGAGGAGGAGGAGGAGGAGGAGGAGGAGGTGGCAGATTAGCGGCGGCCATCCGGCAGGTCCGTCTGTCTGCCGTCAGAAAATAGAATTCATTTGGGTTATCCAGATGCTTATGCTCAGCTCGCTGCGTCTCTGTTTTTGTGTGTGTTGCTCAGTCAGAGGAGAGGATTTGGCCGCTGGGCTGGGGGGTGGGGTGGGGGGGGGGGCGGGGCGGCAGCTCACATCCGCTTGGCAGCTTTTGTACTCGCATCAAAGAGAACGGCCACGGCCTGATGACTACACACCCTGTTTAACCACCGCCACAGAGGACAGTATCAACAGACATGTGTACCGACACATGTACGGAGCACACAGGTCCTGTCCACGCCCTCTGTGGCTGCAGGAAGCGCTTCAGCCAATTTGCTTTTGTGTTATTTTAGAATATTGAAAGCGGTTAAAGATGCGCCGTGTGTTCGTTCCAAGAAACTCCACACTTTGACGTCTGAGACAGCCCATCGTGAGTGAATGGTGGCGTTTATTGCTGAGAGGATTAGTCGGTAAATCGATCGGTTGATCGAAATCATTCTGCCAGAGATTTGTTGAGTGACTCATTGTTTGTCATCTCTTTATTTATTTTTTTGTTATTCGAGTTTCTGATTTAAATTGTAATTTTTGCCAGTTTTGAACTTTATTTAATGGAGCTGCAAAGTTCTTTGACGGTTGTTTTGTTAGACTTCTTTTTTTTTTCTGTATTTTAATGTAAAAATAGTTTTGTATTAAAACAATATTTTTTTATATTCCTCAAAGAAAGGTGTGAAAAGCTGGCATCGGCACTATTATCAAACATTTCACAAACCTAGCCTAAATGAAATATTTAACTTATTTAAAATCTTTTTATCATTATAAATTAAATCCGTTTTGACCTAGAAGGTGTTATTGTGTGCTTGAAGGCATTTTTCACTTTTTTTTATAGAATAAACCATTTGTCAGTAATGAAAACGATAATAAGTTTGAACCCTGGTGGAGAGAAGCCTGAGCGAGCAGACAGGGGCTGTGTTAACAGGCCGGGTTAAGGTTATCACCGGGGGGAGTGGGCTCCTCTGTTGTTGCTGGCTACTTCATGCATTCAGGATGGGAGCGGGGTTGATGGATGGACCCAGACTGGAGATCTCAGGGAGGGCTTTCGGAGTAGGATGCTGGAGGAGGTCTGTGGGGTCCCTGAAGGAAGTACTGTTGGACGGTGGAGAGAGAGAGAGAGAGAGAGAGACAGTGAGTGAGAGAGGGAGGTAAAAAATACCTGCCATTAATCAACCTCCATCCACCTGCCACCTCTCCTCTCGGCCTCCTGTCCTCTTTATCCCTCCTGCCATACTCCTTTAATTCCCCCCCCCCTCCCTTCCTCCTCACCAAGTCCAAGCGCAGTCCTCCTTTCGTAAGCGGCCCTTTCACAGCCGTCGGGTTGCGGCGCACTCGCTCCCAAACATCACTTTGGGAGGTGTTTAATGCTATTACGAGGTGGCAGCCCGGGCACTGTGCGCTCCAACGAGGAGCGATGGACTCACGCCGGGGCTAAACACGACTTAGTTTTCTTAATTCACTTAAACTCGGGGCGCTCCCGCTCCCTGAAACCAGCCTCTTAACTTCCCGGTCGGCGGCGGCGGCCCTCTAATGCCCGCCTGAGACCGCTGTAATGCGGAGCGTTGCTTTGAGGTCAGTAAGAACATTAAGAGGTGCTTCAGGCAGGTCGGAAGTCTTGGGCTGGTTCTGGTGGGTGTTTTATTCCACACCACACGGCGTCTGGCTGAGCAGGGTTGGCCTTTCTGAGCTGCCGGCGTACAGGCGGTGGACTTGGATAGAAGGGTGTAGATCCAGCTTCTCCATGTGGCGTTTAGGGACTGGAGAGACTCCATCACCCTCTCAAGTCCACAGTAGCTAATCCTCCCTCTCCGTCCGCCTGAAGATAAGACAATGAAGATTTGTAAGACGTCTCTCTCTCTTTTTTTGTATTTTCTGACATTTTCTAGACCAAATGATTCATTTACTAATCAGCAGATTAATCGATTATGAAAATGCAGCCCAAAATATCAATATCACAACATACATTTTGACCAATACTGGTGTAAAAGTATATCCCAAAAAGATCACACGGATGTTCAAAACTGTTATGTGTTATTTGAGTCCACATTCGTGTGTGCAAAACAAAAACTCACCACAATAAGTTCATCATAGAATCATTCATTTGGACAACATAACGTTTACGCCCTATGAGACACGGTGAGTCGTGTTACAACACAAAGAAAAATCCCTGTAGTACAGTCTGTATGGATAAATATCTTGAATTAACCATATACTAAAGATACATGTACTAAACATACATATACTAATCTGCACAGTTTGTACTTTGTGTCACTCTCAGTTTAAACCGTTGATTCAGAAGAAGTCGTTCCGGCACTAATAAGACATTCATTGAACAATTATGCAACAAACTACTAACAGCATTAACAAGAGAAGCCAAACCAGCGTCGCCCTTCTCTATAAACATCAGCGTTTCCTCCTCATCTGCAATCTCTCTCCTATATATTAAATGAGCAACAGTGTGAGCTCATTAAAAATGCATGCTGCGCATTGAGCTTAGGAGACCAATTATCCCACCTAGCTCCTTTACAATGGTTGATAATAAAAGCCCCTGCAGTTGGCCGCTCCCTGATTGCCTCCCTCCCTCGACCACTCTCACCCCTCACCTCTCTCTTTCTCCCTCTCCCCCTCTCTTCATCTCCCCCGACCCCCCCCCCCCCCCGCGAGCCGCCTGTTGTCTCCACGCCAGATCATCGGTAAACAGGCTTTTCCCTGGATTTGATGGAGTGCAGTGTTTTGATCTGTTGGGATTTGTGTGTGTGTGTGTGTGTGTGTGTGTGTGTGTGTGTGTGTGTGTGTGTGTGTGTGTGTGTGTGTGTGTGTGTGTGTGTGTGTGTGTGTGTGTGTGTGTGTGTGTGTGTGTGTGTGTGTGTGTGTGTGTGTGCTCTGCAGGTGGCAGTGGACAATAGTATTACAGAGAGAGAGGCAGACATTTGAGTACACAGACAAAAACCAACACCTGGTGGCACAACGACACACACACACACACACACACACACACACACACACACACACACACATACGGGCTCACATTTGTAAACCCACAGATGAGACTGTTACAGTCCACATCGTGCTTTTTTTTTGACAGGAGTGTCTTGAGAAGATCAGAGAGCCCGGAGCTCAGACGCTGTTTCCCGCCACCAGCCGAACATCAAAAATGGATGCATGTGGGAAGCAACTGGAGCACTTTTAAGCCCCCATACGGGCAACCTTCTCATCAAAAGGCTGCCATCACTGTACACATATGGAACTGTATAGTGCACACACACCCCCCCCCCCCCCCCCCCCCCCCCCCCCCCCCCCACACACACACACACACATTGTATTTTTACATGTGTTTGTCTGTGCATCAGTGGAGGTGTGCCCTTTGAGGATCAAACGCGGGTGGTTTTACCTCGGGCGTGTAAACAACGTGAAAAGGAGGCGATGCGAAGGCGTTTCTGTAGCTGATGATTAGGTTTGTTTAAACGTATACACCGGCACACGCGGGGAGTTGTCACCACCTCCCTGCACTTCAAACAGCGGAGAGCTGACGGATGATGCATCCAGCTCCGACACCTTCACACAAACGAGACAAGAGGAATTTTCTCAGCTGGCTCTGCAGAGCGCTGCAATCAGCTTTTAGTGCTGAAATGATGGGCTCTTAATTGAACAGCCGAGAGTCAGAGAAAATGAATCAACAACAGTTTTGATTATCGATTCACGGTTAAAGTCATTTGTGAAGCAAAAATGTTGTTTTTTAGCTTTGTGTGGATGTAATTTAAATACCTTGGGAGTTTTGAAGACACGCCTTTTAGATGCGGAAGCATTCCTTGACTTAACAATTACTCGATTAAGGGGGAACACCACAGATCTTACATATCAAAGTCTGTCGACAGGTCTACTGAATACAGTATGTGCTCCAGAGAGAGAGCTTAACTGATTCATCATTGGTTGTTTGAAAATGAAAAAAGGGAATGTGGTGGTGTGGAGTTAGAATGAAGTGAGCTCACTCCCCATCTCTGCTTGAAGCTAGCGACTTGAGGCCACATCAGCCGTTACCAGCATACCCATGGATGTGTAAAGAGAATTCGATACAACGTCGGACGTGTTCATTCCTATGAAAGTGTCCCAGTGGCGTATGGAGTAAAAAAAAAAAAGTATCTCAGAGTATAAAATTCAGATGAAAATGCCCGGATGTTCCGGCGTCATGGGGCCCATATAGAGCAAGTGCACTAGCATTTCCTTTAACCCCGCCTCCCAGCCCTCAGTCCAGCGTCATTCTGAGGTTCATTCACATGAACCGAGGAGGGAAAATAACTCTGGATTCGGCTATAAGTACATTTTACAACTTCAAGGATCGCAATGATTTAAATATGTTTGTACTGGAAAGTTGACATACCTAACAAAAAATTCCAGACGTCTCTATTCCAATGTAAGTCTTTGGGAAGAAGTGTTTTTGGGCCCCTTCGCCATCACGTGACGGTCCCTGGGGCTTGAGCGTAACGCATCTGAATTTCGGTCTGACCTGTTGGCAGTCGAGTTGCATTGTGGGTAATGTAGGCGCCAGGTTTTTTTTGACGAGGGAGAAGAATGCTTGGTTCTGCTGCTTTGATTTGATCCTTTTTTTTTCCTCTCCAAAAACTGCCCATAGTGAGTATGACGACGCTAAATCAGCGGAGTACTGTTTTAATCAAAAAACTAGTCAACCGTGAAAACAATCATTAGCCTTGCTTTGTGTTAGTGCGTCATTTTTAATTGGCCACAAAATCTGTCAAGGCCAGGAGCCTGATTTGATTGGATATGTTCGCTGGCTGAGGAAAGCCCTCCTTCACTCCCTGTAGGTGTTGTTAAAAGCAAACAGACTTTTTAATAGTCTGATCTGGATGTAATTAAGAATGAGCGGAGGGCGGCCGGCAGGGAGAGAGAGAGAGAGAGAGAGAGAGAGAGAGAGAGAAGGAGAGTAGGAGAGATTCCCCTCCCAGCTTTCTTTATGCATCCTTCTGTTGCCGGTGTGTTGACAGGCCGGAGAGAACAAACCAGAGAGAGGACTAGGAGGAGGTCAGCGGAGTGGGCTTTAGATGACGCTTGACCCTCTTAATGTCTCCTCCTCGTGGCAGTTTCTTCATGAAAAACGGTCCGTTACAGCTGGTGAACACTGCTGGGCTGCATTCTGATCTGTTCTGGCTCATCTGTCTGCCTTCGCTTTGTGTGTGTGTGTGTGTGTGTGTGTGTGTGTGTGTGTGTGTGTGTGTGTGCGCATTATCTGAAACACGCCCATGCACACGCACACCAGTTTTTCAACACTCGTGTTTACGCGGCGCTGGGTGGAAAACATAAATTGGAGACAGAGCGTTCCCCGTCTGCAGGGCTTGGAAAAGGGTTTGGGTTCGGAAAGCTGGCTTTCCTCTCAGGAAGTGTTGTTCCTCACCGCTCTCCATAAACACTGGAAAAGAGACCCAAAGAAAATGTCCCAGACTCACTATTTCCACTGTAAACACACCGACATACACATATTATACTCTTCTCTCGCTCTCTCTCTCCCTCTCTCGCTCTCTCTCGGGCAGAGGGTTACATGTTTTCTCAAAGAGGTATTTTACAGACGGTGTGCCTGAGTGTGTGCGATCCAGAAAAACCAAACCCGACCCATGCTGATCAGCTGCCTCAGTATTTAAATGTCGGCATGTTATTTTTAAAACAGTATATGAGCACAAACTGCTGAGAACCACAGACGAAAGCGCTCCATTTAGTCAGTATTTCTTCTTTGACTTCAGACACAGAGACTCATTCAAAGTTTACTTTTTCCTTTCACAGCTCGAGCTTTTCATTGCAACACTGCTTTCATTAGAAATAAAGCAATAAAGGATCAAGATTTGTTTGTTTACGTTGAAACTGCCTGGATGTTGCAACTGAGTTATGTCTCGGAGCCGCGTAAATGTTTCTCTCCCGTCCTTAACAAGTGGTTTGGATCGCAGTTCCCTCCGTGTGCTGCGCAAGTGAATAAATCCACATCAGCGATAGAAAGAAAAGCGAGCCCATTCCATCAATTTTAGCTGTCATGGCATTTATTACCGCACTGGAGCATTATGCTGTGAAAATATAACCAATAAGTCCCCCCCCCCCCCCAAAAAAAAAAATCCCAAAGAAGACTTGAAATGTTCCCAGTTTATCATTGTCAGAGCTGGGGTTTGACAACAGGGACTCTGAAGTCTATCACAGACAAGTTGGCCACCGGGTTTCATTGCAGTTCTTATCATCAGCAGAGTCCCATCTCGACCTGTCGGTCAGGTTGTTTCTTTTTTCTCCTGCACGGACGGTGACGCTGCAGAGGCAAACAAACGCTGCAGATGCTTTGTTGCAACAGCAGCCAGACGTTACCCTTTGCTGCCATTCTCTCTCTCCCCCTGTGGTAAAAACACTGAGCTCACTTTACCACCCAGCTGGCTTACACAGCACCCTAACTTGTGTGTGTGTGTGTGTGTGGAGTGGGAGAGAGAGAGAGGGAGAGAGAGACAGAGAGGTTAGAAACCCCTTTTTTATTACATTTCCTCCGCAGTGAAAGAGGAGGCAAGATGGACACTCCATATCTCCCCGCTGCGCCAGAAAACTCATCTAAATGGAAAACACATTGTCTTCATTATTTTGCAAGAGCTGAAAGAACAGGGTTGTCATGGTAACAGCCATCAGAGTGAGCGCAAGCGGGCGGCCGAGGGGCTGGTTTTAGGGCCAGAGGAATGGAGAGAGAGAGAGAGAGAGAGAGAGAGAGAGAGAGAGAGAAAAGAGGCGGAGGTGGGAGGGAGGGAGGGAGGGAACAAGGAGTCAGGAGCGAGAGGGAGGGAGGGGGGTGTTTGCTGGAAAGAGAGGAGAGAGAGAGAGAGAGAGAGAGAGAGAGAGAGAGAGAGAGAGAGAGGGGGACTGAGATGAAGAGGGTGGAGATGGAAGGAAGACAAAAGAGATGGAGGGAAGAAAGATAGGAAACTGTGGGGTGAAACAGGCAGACGGAGTAAAAGCGAGCAGCGGCGGGTGTGATGGAGTGAAGACGGAGGGAGGAGAAGAAGAAAAACAAAAGGGGGGAGGGGGGGGGGGGAGAAAGCGAAGGGGTTTGGTGAGAATAAGAAAGGAGTGCCTTTTTATTTTATTTTTTTCAGTGGAGCCAGACAGTGCAAATGGCCAGTTAGTGGCTCTCAGAGAGCAGTTCAGAGGCCCTTATTAATTTCAAGGGGCAGCAACATGGTAGATTTAACATCTTAGGAAATCTCCTCCAACTGTGTCTCACTGCAGCCCCACTGGTGTGAGTGTGTGTGTGTGTGTGTGTGTGTGTGTGTGTGTGTGTGTGTGTGTGTGTGTGTGTGTGTGTGTGTGTGTGTGTGTGTGTGTGTGTGTGTGTGTGTGTGTGTGAGAGTGCATACTGATCTACAGTCGAGCTATCTTTGCGTTAGGAGACCCGGTGCTTTTGCTAAACATGTTGAGGGGGCGACGGGCTCTCTCTCTCTCTCTCTCTCCCTCTCCCTCTCTCCCTCTCTCTCTCTCTCTCTCTCTCTCCGGCCACTTCAGCTCAGCCACCGGCCGTGATCGACAATCCGCCCGCTGCTGTCTTTATTAGTTGCTCCCTTAGAACAGCCCCTGGCAGCAGCAAGCCCAACACCATAACGCCCTTCATCAAATATTTACTCTTCCTGAATCTACAACATGCACCGAGGCCACATCAAATAAAAACCCAAGTGCCAAGGCGATATCTAATCCAGTCCAATCCCCGCTCCTCGTCAACTCCTCTCTCTCTCTCTCTCTCTCTCTCTCTCTCTCTCTCCGGCGGGTTTTGGTGACGCTGGCGTCGGTTTAGCGTCAACCCGAGGATTAAGGCTTTGGCCGCGGAGGAAGGGGCCTAGATGATTGTTTGTTTACAAGTTGTCGCCCGCGTCTCAGTTGTGTTGTTGCCAGCGGGGCCTGACGCGACATGGTTTTGACAGCCGTCGGGCGATGAAGGAAATTGAACTAATTGCGTAAGTCGTCGTCGTCGTCGTCGTGTAAATACTCCCAACCGTCCCCCGGAGAATTCAGCTCGCCGTTGACATCCATCGGGATCTGACATCCAAACCTTGTGCCTTTCTCGAAGCAGCCATTGTTTGTGTTCCTGAGACGGGGTGGAATACAATCTTGTCAGATTAGATTGCTGTATCGCCGACGAAGAGAAGTTTGTGCAAATTTGCACAGCATTGCATATTCAGCGTCGGGATCGATGACAGTGTTTCTTTTCCAGATGCGCAATCACGGTCGAGGGAGGATGTGCTGGCGCTGGCTCTGGCTCGGGATTGACCCCCCGCTTAGGGGGAAAGAGGCGGCCGTGCACTCTGTCCGCTGCTTGGCCGCCCCGGCTCGCTGGCCTGGCCGTCCGGCCTGGCTGGCTGCTTCGTGGCCGCCTGTAGGTCTTAGTGATTCATGTCACACTGTAATTGGTTTACCTGCTCCCTGTGTGTCTGCGCTCTGAGAGGACCAAAACAAATTACCCGGGGATGACCTCTCGCCATCTCTCTCTCTCTGCAACCATTCCCCCCCCCCCACCCCATATCTCTCCGTGCACGTCTATCCCTGCCTCCCACTACATGTAATATGTCGTACGAGTGTTTTTCTCCCTTCCCGTCTTATTCGTCTGTCTCGTCTCCGCCTGCACTCCCTTCTACATACCTCGAATCTCCCAAAAAAAGCAGAGCCGCGGTAGAAGAACGTTTTAGAGCGTATCAGTTCACAAACACACATCTTCAAGCCTCTCGAGAGGCTTGAAGATGTGTGTTTCTCTCTCTCTCTCTCTCTGCTATGTCAACATCATTTCGACATGTTTTTGCACACATGCATGCGTGAAGATAAGCCGATAGGATGGACTTTGTACAACGATGCTTGAGATCACAAATAAACACGCACACACACACACACCAGTGGAGTACTTTGTAGCACTGAGAGAGTGTTTTGTGAAAAGCTGCTGTGAAGCACATTAGCCTTTCAACGCCGGTTCTTTCTTTCTTTTTTTTGCGCTCGCCGTGCCAAATAGTACCTGTCTGGATTGTCCCTTCAGTGAATGAAACCGGTGTTCTGTGCACACCATTAGGCTGTTTCATTTTCACAGCAAGCAGATGTTTGGTGTTCTTTGCTACTCGTAGCCTCACACACACACACACACACAGAGCAGGATGAATGAGTGCATCGCTCTCCCCTCTACATGTGTAGGCAGCTCTCGCTGTCTCTAAGGTTATTTAGCTGTTTCAGTAGAAATCCACTTGTCAAAGGATTTCCACTCGGGAGCGTGCAAAAGCTTGAAAACAGGATATGTTTGTCACACACACACACACACACACACACGCACTGCGCTGAGGACCCGGTGCATGTACGAGCAAACATCGGTCTTGTTCTAGTGCCCTTGAACGAGGCCCTGAGTCTGTACCGGCTCTAGGGCCGCTCTACTGTTGGCAGGGTGGTGGCTGAATCAATAAAGAGAGAGAGAGAGAAACACTTAGTTGTATAGTGTGTTTATCGGATGACAGAAACATGGCTTGACGGCGTGTAAAGAGCATTCATCCGCTACCTACCATCAGTTAAAACTCTACCACTCACACCATTGAACCAATTTTAATGCTCAAATGTATTATATTGGCAGGTCTTCTAGGTGTCCAGCCTACATTTGGATATTGTCTGCAGATGCCATCACACCATAATCTTTAGGAAAGAGAAATAATCTGTGATCTGATGGCCATTTTGAGTTGCTTTATTGACAGTTAATTACCAGCGTTTGTCTGTTTTTAATGTATTTTTTGATGCAATAGACACTTCCCTCAGAGATTATGGATCATTCAATAACTTCGTCCACAGAATGTACTCAGTGCTGTGTGCTGTGGATCACTTTTGAGGGGATTGATGAGTAAATCACTTGTGCATTGAAATACGTTTTTATTTTATATATCGCAAATCCTTGCCAACGCTTTCTAGAGTCTTCGGCATGTTCTGTGCTGTACTGGCTGCGGTGTGTGTGTGATTTCGGCATGATTTCTAATTGGAAATGCTTCAGAATATATATTTACTGTATATTAATGGTTAATGGGATTTGTTGCATCAAAGATCAGAGGGTGAAATAAAGATGGCTCGATAGGTCGTTTTGTTCCACTAAGTGCAGAGAGGCCGGGCTGGTTGTGTGTGGGGTTTCTTTTTTCTTTAGCAGAGATCATGCTTTTTGAGTGTCAAAGACAAGGGGAATGGAGGGCAGACAGATATATTTTTGCTCTCCCTAATGACACCAATACCATTTCATGGCTTACTGAGCAGATTGAATCACACTCGCTCTTTGTAAGTCTCACTCTCTGCCCCGCTGTCTCTCCGTGTCTCTCTTTTTCTGCACACACTTCATCACCCTCATCCCCGCGTAGACTTATCACGTGCGCATTCGTATGCTACCGTACGTCGGTGTGTTACGCTCAACCCCCGGTGGATGTTGCTTAATTGCATTTGGGTCAGCAGTTTTGCCGTCGCTGAAACCGAAGGACGTGGAATTTGTCAGTTTACCCATTCAGCAGTCACAGGGGGCGGAGTGTGAGCTCACAGCTCTGCTGGAGTCAGGCCCATAAGGTTAGCTTTACACAAGCCTGTCGCACCGCCCTGTCAGTCACTCGCTTCGGATACACTGTCGTCTCCTCGTATGTTCTTCTAAAAAAAAAAAAAAAAAAACGTGCTAGACTGCTGTTATTCCACTTAATAAAGCCTCAGATTTATGCACTCACTGAAAAGGGCTCAGGTTGTTGAAGGCAGTCTTATGACGGCCTGGTACAGTGATAAAGGCATCACATTGGCCTTACGCACACACGCTCACACGTACTTTCTTCATCCCTTGTACATCACGAGTGATAAAATCTTGCCTTTTCGTGACAGTGGAAAACCGTATGTGGCAGCCAGGACATACAATCTTCTGCAGCTGGTATTTATAGTCCTCAGCAACTGGAACATTCTATGGAATAAGGAGTTCATTCATTCATCATGTGAGGCTTGAGCTCCGTTCTCTGCTCGGGGATGACCTGATTTCATATCTCGTGCTTAGAAAAGACGGCTTTTCCCTATTAACGCACTTGAGACAATGAAAAAGCAAAACGTGGGCTCGTGGGCCCACACAAAGCAACTGACACTAGAGCTGAGTAGCATTTTAATAACATATTGTACCAGGATTCAGGATGCGATGTGGCATCATCTGGGGGTTTCATTGTGGTTACAATAGAGCTCGGTTGGACAGTACGAGTTCGTAAGGAATTAAAAGTGTGTGGAAAGAAACCCCGCCGGTCTTAAAGAGGCGATGTGGTTTAGATGTGGTGAAAATGTTGCATTAATGGCGCGTGGTACATTTTCGGACAGTCTCTCCTTGTGGTTGTGTCAAGAATGAAAACAGAGAGCTGGAAGGAGAACCCTGGCTGCTTTCTCACCTCTGCACAGCCGGCTAATTTTTGGTGTGAAGTGGAGGGAACGTCCGATTATCGGTTGTGCAGAGTTTTCAGAAATGGTCGGACAGAACCCCGCCTTCAGGTGATCTGAAATCCGGGGGGGGGGGGGGGGGCTCACCGTCTGATGAGCAGTTAATGCTATTAAGTATTCCGGCGGCTCAAACCTGCAATAACTGACTCTTTTTTTTGACCCTTTGAGGCAGCACAAAAAGCTGTAAACACAGCGGGGGACAGATCATCAGCTCTTAAGTCGATACGGTGAACTTGTTAGTTAACGGTTGCTTATTCGTCATGTCTCAGGCCACAAGGCAAACGTTCAATATTCTGCTCTCCTTTTTGCTCTGTTTTGGGTCTCCACCAGCTCCCGGGGGAAATAAAAGTACAAATTGTTTCTTCTTTTTTTTGTCACTGTAAACTTAAAACAAGCAAGTCTGTGTCACTGAAACCTTAAAGCAATACCTAAAATATGATCATCAGTTCCACACATTGTAATATCGAAGTCTCACGCAGTCCCTATCGGCTGATAGAGAGGGCACCTCTGTGCTCACTTAGTACACGGTGCTTTTTTTCCTGATCCCACACACTGAGTGGTGAAATAATCGGCTGCTCCCGGAGGTATCTGGTGGCGCATACCTGCAATACTCCGCAACTGAAGCTCCATATTTATAGACGGCGGCAGAGCAGCTCACGTATCCCCGCATCACAGCTGTTTGCATTGCAGTGTTGGGTGTCACATAGCTGCCCGGTGCTCCTGCGGTTGTCACATTAAAACAGAAGATAAACAAACAGCAACATTTAGAGTTAATTTTTTTTTTCCTCCACCTCCTGGGACGAGTCACTTCACATTTGTATTGAGGCCGGTGGTTATGATGGCTGTCGAGTTTTTATAAAGGCCCCGGGGAGCGATGTGGCCAATAGTTTGGCTTTGCCGGGAGAGAAAAAGAGGGCTAGGGGGAGATTAGTGGAGGAGAGGATTAACAAAATAATGCAGAGAACGAAACAAGGCAGAAAAGCAGGCGTATGATGGTGGAAGTAGGTTTATAAAAATGAAGGAAAAGTGGAGTAGACCGGAGAAAATAAAGGCAATGAGAGCAAAAAGGGACTCTCTGGCTGTGGGAGTTTGCCACTACAGATAATAGTGTGTGTGTGTGTGTGAGAGAGAGAGAGAGAGAGAGAGAGAGAGAGAGGGCTGGTGGCTCTTTACAGACAGAGATTGTGGGAGAGAGAGAGAGAGAGGCCAGCACAGCTGAGTGGTGTTGATTGGCCTGTTTGAAAACACATGAACTGCAGACACAGAGAGAGAAAGAGAGAGAGAGAGAAAGAGAGGGAGAGAAAGAGAGGGAGAGACGCCCCGTGCACTGGGAGAAAGTGTCGCTCTGTGCCGTGCCACGCTGCAGCCCAAACCACATTAGAGCAAATGAATCCATTCCACCTCCTGTTATGGCAGCTCCCGCACGGGGCCCCAGGAAGGAGAGGGAGCGAGGGAGGGAGGGAGGGAGGGAGGGAGGAAGAGTGGCAGGAGGGTTGAGATATGAGGGACGGGGAGAGGAAAATGATAGAACGGAAAATGGAAGGTGGTGGAAAGGAGTCGCATGCTGGGTGGCTCTAATGATGTCTGAGGGCTATAGAAAAGAGGAGCAAAAAGCACATCGTAGCGAAAGAAAAGAAAAGCTGCGGCCATATAACTGAAGACGAGGAGGAGGAGGAGGAGAGAAGATCCCCCCCCCACCGTGTCCAGAGAGAAGGAGTGATAGTTATGTTCTCCCTTTTCAGAGCGTTGCTGAATAATGAAGATGATCTCTGGCTCCTTTATATTGTTCAGCACTGCCCTCTACACTTTACATACAGGATAGACTGCTCAGAATACAGCGCCAAAAATGTTGTTTTTCCATAGTTTTGCATGCAAAGCCGTAATTACTTTACTTAAAGTGAACATCTTTTATGCATAGAATATGTGTTTGTATCCCTCCAGGGCTTGTGGAGCCCATTCAAACCACAGCATAACTAAAATGTAGCTACAGTACGTTGGCCCGGAGGCACACAACTTTCTTGTTAGCTCTATGTCTTTATTTTATTATATTTTATTGATTATTATCATCTTATTATGTGTATAAATTAATTGTGTACTTGAGCTTGCCTCAAATTGCCCCTTAAGGGACGAACGTAGCATTTCTAAACAAATTAAATTGGGCATTTTCACTGGTGATTCAGCATCTAATTGCATTGTCCTGATAATATATCGATATATTGATGTGCGGACAATACAAATATTGATATCTTGTTGCTCATCCCAACCATATTTCCCAGCCCTGCTCCTAATGTACTCCTTGTATATATATATATACGACACACAGTGTTGGAGCGCGTTATGAACTCCTGCGCAACCCCCACCAGCCATCACACTCACAAAGCCAGCTGCACTTGACAAAGGTGGTAGTCATTTGTCTGAAATGAGAAATCACTCATATGAGTGATCACACTCTGCATGTGTGTGTGTGTGTGTGTGTGTGTGTGTGTGTGTGTGTGTGTGTGCTGCTGGTGATGACGAGATCATTTCAATACTCTTTGTTTTCCTTTCTCTCTTTTCCCCACTGACTGTGGCCCTTCTTGCCCCTCCCTGCCATACTCCAGTGCTTTTCATATTACTCTGCTTTTGTTTCTGAGCACTTATTTCTTGCCCAAGCCCCCCCCCCCCCCAGCTTGTTTTGCTCAGGAAAGATAGAAGGAAGGCAAACAAAACTGTGTGTGTCGTTGTTTTTTCGAGACAGCGAGAGAAAGAAACAGAGGCTTCCTCGGATGTTAGTATTATTTGTGGTTTGTTACTAGCAGCGTCCTCCCACTGCTGTATGAAGGGAGGTTGTAATGTGCACAGCATAATTGGACGTGTAATCCTTTGCTTTGCACCTCTGGTAAGCAGCGCTGAGTGGAGCTGATTAAGATGTTGTGGAGACAATAAAGATTAAGCAGCTTGCTCAAGCAACAACAGCAGTAGCCCCCCGCCCCCCCCCTCCCAAAAAAACCCCAGTCCAAAGCAAAAAATGTGGGAAAAGAGGAAAAGTTTCTGTTGAAACATTCAATTGCTTCTGCTCATATGATGGTTACTGTGCTTTATCTTGATAGTAAACAAGGATGTGGGGCAGGAGGAGGGCTTCCGCCATGTTTCCACAGAAGCATCGTCTGTTATGCAACACGGTTTTTTTTCTCTCCCTTGAGCGGAGGGTGTGGCGCTTAAGCGTCTGTCAGCCTGGACAGTCAGTCAGTCAGTCAGTCAGTCAGTCAGTCAGTCAGTCAGTCAGTCAGTCAGGTGGATTGACTTCTTATCTCAGTTACAACGCCACGCCAGTCGCATTTCCACCTCACTCATTTTCCTTTCAGAACCTGAGGGCCCGTCTTTTCACCGATGAACAAAAGCACTGCCCGTTTGTGTGAGGCGAAGGTGTGTGTGTGTGTGTGTGTGTGTGTGTGTGTGTGTGTGTGTGTGTGTGTGTGTGTGTGTGTGTGTGTGTGTGTGTGTGTGTGTGTGTTGGACCTTGTGAAAGCACAAAAGAGGGAAGGAGGGAGGGGGGGGATTATTGGGTGAAAGAGGCAGATTTCTCCCCCTCCAATCTCCCTCCTTCCTCTTCAGTCTTGGCTGCCGGTGTGTTGGGACAGCAGGAACGGGAGCTGAAGACCAAACAGTTAATCAATAGCCACAAGGTCAGACGGCAAGCGGCGGGCCGGAGCGCGTGCCCTGTTAGCGGTCCGTGGAGCTGCCCGGGCCGCTGAAGGGGATTTGTAGCACTTGTCAGGGCTTAAAGGAGCCCTCTCTGGACCACTTGCTCCGGGTGTAGTGTGTGTGAAGGAGACAACGCTGGTTAGCGAGCAGGGGAGGGAGACATCTGCTGGACGCTGGGAGGGACAGCACAGCAGATTTAGGCCACCCAAAAGCATGCGGTCACATAACGCTCAGGCCAGAGCCGCTTTGTCGGGACTTTTTATTTACAGCAACCTGCTGCAGCGTCGTGCCCGTTTAACCTGACAGGAGACGCACGGCTGCCCACCCGCTTGACCACATTTGCTCCAGAATCCCCAAGCCCACCCATCCCACCCACCACCGTACTCACGTGAGCAATGTATCCTCTGTTTAAGACTTTGTGCGAGTGCACTCCAGGTAATTCTACTCTGGTAATGCTTAAGCTCAGAGGATTAGTAATACACTCTTATTCTCAAAGTGTTCCTTTGAAGTTTTACCTTTACGCCTAATCAAAGTGAGAATTCAAGCTTTTGTGTTTACATGCTCTCAAGTGTGTGTGTGTGTGTGTGTGTGTGTGTGTGTGTGTGTGTGTGTGAGTGTTAAGAGTGAGAGAGACAGAAAGTGTGTGCAATAGTCTTTCTGAGATAAGCCCACCAGACTGAGCATTACACATGAAAACTCCCCGGCTGAGCACTATGCTTTCATCGTATTCATACTCTCGCTCTGTTTCTCGCAGCAGGGGGTCTTGGGGGACCCTTTATCAGTACTGAGCAGCTTTCTAGATCCCTGAACCCCCTCCCCCCCACCCCCCCACCTGTGGTCTCTCAGTTCGCCTTTTGTGTGCGGAGGAATGTGAGGCGGACCAACACTGATGGAGATAAACACGGGACGGAGGTCTCGCTGGTAAAGCAGCACGGTACCTATTAATCCAGCCTCCATTTCTCCGAGATGTGGCGATGAACGTGGGCCTGAGATTGTTTTCGTTTCTGCCGCTGAAGACACACTGTGTGTGTGAACACACACACACACACACACAGAAAGAGAGAAAGAGATGCTAAACCGTATCGGCTGTTAGATGTGGGTATAAATGTGTTGTCTATGCCACACTGATAACCTGTGAGCTGTGCTTCTTTTAAAGAGAGATAACAGTTTATGTCCTTTTGTTGGTTGCAGTGAGCGTTCGATTTTCTTTCCCCTCAGAAAGCAACAAAGTGTTCTTCCTGTTCCATCATGTTTCTGTTTGTCATTAAAAGAGCTGCTGTGAAACATCTCAGTTTTACACATTTGCCAAAAAAAAAAAAAAAGAAAAAAGAAAGACGCGTGCCTGAGGCGCATCAAGCCCTACAATGAGTCAGTGCATTAACAAGCCGTCTTACCTGTTTGAAGCATTTGTCGAGCTGCTAAAATGTTGTTTGAACTTCATAGGCTACAGACTGTTTACATGGGTGACCTGGCAAAAACCTGTTCTAACAGATGTACCTCTCCTCCTCCTTCACAGAGCACAGAACCTCTAATGGTGTCCCGGTAGAGACATCAAGATGAACACGTTACCATCGATGGACCGGCACATCCAGCAGACCAATGACAGGCTGCTGTGCATCAAACAGGTGTGTATAGAGACCCCGTAGTCTCCTTTACCTTCATTCAGTAACAAATCAAATGCAGACATGGACTCTGGTTGGCAAAAGATACAAGAATCTGCATTTCCTCTCTCCTCCTACAGTGCTTTCTCCTCTCAGCACCTTATATGGGCATCGGTTTTCTGGCCATTAGCTCCAGTCACACAGATCATGTTGCACAGGGTCATAGAGAGGGAGGGAGAGAGAGAGGAAGAGAGAGAGAGCGAGAGAGAGCGAGAGAGAGAGAGAGAGAGAGAGAGAGAGAGAGAGAGACTTTCAGACTTTCTCCCTGCTGGTCTTGTGCGCCCTTACATCACGTTCCTGACTCTTGACGTAACGCCGGCCCTTGTTGTGGTTTTGCTTAAACGCTTCCTTGACTGCCAGCTTTCAGGAGACTCCTCGGCAGACAGATACAGACAGAAAGACACAGTCAGACATAACCCAGGGCTACCGCCTCTGCCTGTGATTAATCGTCTACAAGAACTCGCTGGCTGCCTGGCAGGCTGGCAGGCTGTGGGCTTATTTGTTTACGCTATGTGGGTGTGATCCTTTATATCTCCCAACATCCGTATGACACCATGCCTCACAGTGAATCAGTGAATGATGGGGCTTTGAGCTCGCGATTATGAGGTGACATATCCCTTTTCTCTGTGCCGGCTGTTAACCGCCCCTCACCACCACCACCACCACCTAAACTCCTGAGCACTATAATAATCTAAACAGCCTCTTATTGCCTTAGCGCTCTTACTTCTACTGCATGTGGCGATGTTTCCAAAATGTCAGCTCTTTCTTTGCAGAACTGTCGCTACTCCCTTCACAAAGCCTCCGCAATTATTTTCTCAGGCGTCACTGATAGGCCCCTAAATAGCCCGAGTTAACGCGTCTGGCTTAATAAATGCACTAATTGTAGTCGGGTTTATATACTCCTCGACTCTGGCTGTAATAGAATTCGTAGTAAAGCAGACTTCAAAGGCGGAGAGTTAGTCAGCGAGCTCTGAGCTCGTGGCGGTCGGCTCTGCCAGCAGGGTGTTGTTTTGGTTTTTTTAGGGAAAGCTGCTGGCAGAGAGCCAGGTGTTGTGCTGTTTTTCAGCGCAGGCCAGGTAGGCACTGAACAGCCTGAGCCGTGGCTGGCCTGGGAAAAAAAAAGGGGGGGGGGGGGGGTAAGTCAGTCCATCATCCTACAGAGGACAGTCTGTCAAACGTCTGGCCTCTTTGTCTTCTGAAACCCCAATCGCTGCCACTCAGCCGTCTCAGCCCCCCCCCCCCCCCCCCCTCCCCGTTCTTGTCCTCATCCAACCCTGAGCAGCAACAACAGCCCATCCTCCTCCAAAAAAATAAATAAAAAAAACCCCTCAGTGCCACTATTTCACTCTGCTGTCCTCCCCCTCACACCAGTGGCGAGGTTGTCAGGCAGAGTCGGTGGCGAGCGCTGCAGCAGCAGGAGCTGTGAGTTCAGATCCAGACGGACGGCCCCACGCTGCGCTAGTTCTGATTCCTCTCGCGCTGGAGGCCGATACGCCTCCCATCAAGCGGCAATAATGCCAGATTATATCACTCATCTAAGAGCAGTCTCTTCTCCTCCCTCTCGCTCAACAAGAGCATCTATCGCTTTCTGTCACCGCTGCTCTCCTCATCATCCACCGGGGCCCCCTTTGAGAGTCCACGGCGAGCTCCGTAATGGCTAATCTTCACATCCAAAAAGATGAGCCACTCAAGGCCTCTCTTGAAGCTCATGATATCGTTGGAAAGCCCTCAGAGACTTTCTCCGCGGGCGAGTACCAAGGCCTGACGCGTCGGGCCAGCGGTCGCACCCAAGAGCCCCTTTGTTACGCACCGCCAAAAAAAAACGCTGCCCTTTCAAAACACGCTCACCTCTGCTGCCCCCTAAAGACAATAGTTCTACCTTCTCTGCAAGAACACACAAAACAAGACGCTTCAGCTCCAGATGAGAATAATAAATGCTTTCAAGTGGGCTCAATCTCGCCGACTGAACGAGCTGCAGCTCTGCCCCATTTCAGAGCTATTAACCTCCTGAGCCACGAAGAAAGGGAGCCCAATTTTAAAAACCGCTTATTGTGTCCCGCCAGCCCGAGCAGCCTTCAGACACTGGGAAGAAAAGACTCGACTGTTTTAGGCCTCAGTGAGCAGGCGAGAGAGACAGACTGAGACTGAAAGAGATTAGACACCACACCAACGGCGCGTATTGAGTCTACACACATAGCTGCCAGGACCAAGGTTGTTTTCTTTGTGAACACGGCCAAGCCAGCCAGTGGACTTCTGGTGCCGAGGCTCCGTTACATTCTGAAAACAGGCAATGAATGAGGCGGGCAGAGAGGAGGATTGGAAGGGAAAGATTTTTTGGGTTTGCTTGTGTGGGTCACGGGGGTGAAGGCTGGGTGTTGCCAAGAGAGATTAGCAGGAAACACTGGCATCATTGTTGATACGGGTGTGATCTTCTTCCCACAATGCAGCAGAGCCCTGAGAGGGCGTACATTGGAAGGAGTCAAGGTCCTCACAGGGTTGTGCAGAAACACAAGACATTAAACCGAGGCGGTTTGGAGGGAGAGCGCGGGGCTGCGAAACTATTTGGTTTTCACTGTTTTTCCAATTTGTACTCTTATGTGAAAAAGAAAACTAACGCTCATTATTTCCCATTGTTTCTAATGGCAGTCTCCCTTCTCTGTGTTTGCACAGCACTTACAGAACCCGGCCAACTTCCACTCGGCGGCCACAGAGCTGCTCGACTGGTGTGGAGATCCCCGGGCCTTCCAGCGACCTTTCGAGCAAAGCCTCATGGGATGTCTGACGGTACGCAAACAGTAATTATGGTTTTCGTTGGGTTTTTCAGGTACTTTTTAGGAGACGTGGGCAAAACAATAATTCGATTTTTGGATACTTAGGAGAAGGGATTGGTCCACCGCTGACGCTTTTAGTCTACTTTTAAGTTTTAAGTTAACATAGATGGTGCAGCAGCTGAAACGAGCTTCATGTCCGAGTCCTATTGACATTTGGTATTTGGTTAAACAATTCATTCCCTTCAAATTTGAGTAAAAACAGTTCATAGCAGGCCACCATGTTTGTATCCTGCAGTTATCCAAGGCAGCTGCTCAGGCCGTCAGGGGCCAGTGACAGAGGTTAAAGTCCTTGTCACCCACTGCTTCTCTCCACTTCATACTCTAAACACACACACACACACACACACACACACAAATGAGTAAAAGAAAGGCTTGAACATGACTGTGGGTAGCCGGTCACCCATGGCTATTGCCATTCAGTTCAGCAGCGAGCATTTATCGATCTGGGCACAGGGCCAGAGAGCTGGCCAGCACCAGGTGTGTCAGAAAACACACACTCTCTCACACACACACACACACACTTACATACACAGTCACAAGTGTGAAAGAGGCTGTAGAGCAGAGAATTGAAAGTTTCACGCGTCTATCGCTGAGATCAACCTTTGAAAACGCCGAAGCAACATTGTCCCCGGCTGAAGTGGTAGCGCGAGCAAACAGATAAATGCCCATTAATGTGTAAATGACAATAAAAGCCTCTTAAAGGCTGATAAAGAGCTATACAATAGAGCCCACCACTGAGATCCCTCTCAGCATGGGGGCTGTTTCCATCAGCCAAATTGTTTCATCACACTCAGAGAGCAAACGGCTCCTTATCTGGAGAATTACGGCGCGCAACAAGTCCTCGCGTTCTTTCAAGGGTTTTCGTGACGTCACCTCACTGGTTGTGTGTCAGAGAGCTGAGCTGGATTCTAAAGATGACCGTGGATCAATCACAGCCCGTTAGATTGGTTGGAGCTGAATGAGCATCGGCTCCAGAGAGCCAATAAAAGATGACATAACCGAGCTTTTGCGTCTTTCTTTGCGTATACTGTGTATCCTAAGTGAGGGTAATGTCAGTGCAGGCAGACATCAACTTTATTTCTGCTTCTTAGTTCACCAGGAGCCGTCTTTCACATACAACAAGCAGAAATAAACTACAAATCTGCTGCTTATTTTCCCCCCTCCAGCAAATAGAGAATATCAGTGTGGCCCAGTAACCCTCGAGCACCTCTCAGAGCACTGCTCTCATATTGACAGCAATATGGGCCTGGATGCACGTCCTCGGAGGGAGATTATGCTGAAAAAAGGCTTATGAGGTGAAACGCTTGTTAAATCCGTGTTGAATCTATGCTAGCCTCTGTAAGCTGGCTGCCTGCCTCGTACAAACTGCAGGGCAGACGCGCTCGCGCAGGAAATGAAACGATTGACAGCAACACCATTCCTCGTCCATTGTTTGCATAATATGGTTGGCTTGAATAGATTATGTTGTGAGCTAAAAAAAAAAAAAAAAAAGTCTCCTTAACAGCTTAAAATAAATTCACTATGATTAACTGAAACTGTAGAATTTTATATTGCCGTCTCTTAACTAGGATCATCAAATAAACCCTGTTTATTGACGTCATTTCCAGGGTTCTTCATTCAGTGCTCAGCAGCCGTATTACTTGTGACAAAGGCACTTTATGGTCACTGCTAGCTGTTATGTGTGCTCTCTAAGAGGCACCCCAGCTGACCTTGTTAACGGTAATGTGTGTTTTCGGGTCAGAGGGAGCAGAGGAGTTGCCATCTGTAAGCAGATAAAAGAGAAGGGGTTTCCTTTCTAATAATGATTTACCCCTGTCTCCCGAGTCCTGTTTAACGTCACTCAGCGTCCCCTTTAAGGTTGTATTAAAGTCTGGGAGGCTCCTGCTTCATGTCCCGTAAATGTTCGACCTCTTTTTGAAGTCACAAAAGGAGTATTAAAAACCTTACAGCCGAGGACTGGTTCCTCTCCAAATTGGAGGGAAAAGGAGGATTTTAACCTCTGTACCCTCAGGGGATGCTGCTGAGAAGTACTTTACTCACTTTCCCTCTACACCGTCCTCTGACACACACACACACACACACACACACACACACACACACACACACACACACACAGTTAAAGTGGTCAGTTTAGCTATACCAATACCTATTATTTCCACATTTTCCTGGTCTGTCTGGGTAATTCAACTGGCAACCTTTAGTCAGGGACAAACTGTTCACTTTGGGGCCGGAGCGGGCTTGTTTGATGATGACCTTTCAGAGACTCGGCTCTGTGGTTTGGCTCTCTCACCTCTCTTGGAGGTTGCTGCAGTCGTCAGACTCGTCCCAGACGGCAGACTCCACGTTCAATCTCACCGTGTCTTGTGTTGAATGCGTGTTTGTCTGGAGAAAAAGGAAGTTCAGTGAGATCACTGGCTCAAAGATACTCGCACAAGTCAGAAAAGTGGAAGGATTAAGATGCCTTAGCTGTGGCTTACTGTTGATTTAGCATCAATATTGTATGGTAGCAAAACAAAGTGATGGATAGATAGACAGATAGATTGCGATGATGTATTTTAAATGATGTATTGATTGCAAAACAATTGCTACAATGCTCATCTTAGAGAGCCTAAAGGATGCATTGCTCTTCCTCCAGGTGGTGAGTCGCGTCGCTGCTCAGCAGGGGTATGACTTGGATCTGGGCTACCGGTTGCTGGCTGTGTGTGCTGCCAACAGGGACAAATTCACTCCCAAGTCCGCAGGTAAGGCCCAGCACTTTACTAAAACGCCAGCGGAAACGCATGCTCATACATCATCCCATTTACTGCTGTTGACTCGCGAGACAGCGGCGACAGAGTGCTCATTGTTCTCCATGCTGGATTTATTCACTTTTTCTTTCATGAAATAAAACAATTGAAACAAATGGCTGTTTGGCTTAAGTCGTGATCCAGTCAGAAGTGTTCCCCCCTTCATTACTCTGCTCAGTCCACGAGTGCACAACGTAGCTGCTTGTTATGTTTTGAGCACTATGTAAAGTCATGCTAACAGACAAGTTTAATTTGCATATTATTTTTGTTCTTGTCGACGCTTTAAAAACAAATAAGGTTGCCGTGAATCTGTGGTTTGTGGATCTGCGACTGCGACCACAGACATCACACCAAAAAGCCCGTAGAGCATTATAATGTCAGATATTTTTAGTCCCCCATTAAACATTAATGTGCTATTGAGATGAGCCGTCCGGGTGGTAGCCTCACGAAAACGGTCTACTCAACAGTCTTTCCACATGAGCCCGTGCACACTCACATGTATGCATATGTGCGTGCACACACAGACACACACACACACACACACAAAGCGAGAGAGAGAGAAAGAGAGAGCAGTAATGCTATCCTCAGACATTTATCTATCAAATCCAATTTCCCCCCGATCCATACCTCCCCTCCCCACCTCCCACCGTCCTGCAGGAGCGGCCTGTTCTTGTACATTTGTCAAAGTGAAATGTGCAGAGGCGGGAGAGAGGAGAGAGAGAGAGAGAGATGGATGGCTGGGGAGGTGTCGCTGATGTGTGCTGGACCACTCACTCTGCCTGACGAAGCCGTAGCCAGCCAGTCAGAGCGCAGATAAACTCTTGTTTCTGCAGTTACATAAGTGGCAGTACCGAGAGTCAAATATTTTGATTAAACTGTGTGATTTCTGTGTTGGTGTTTTTTTTCTGGCAAGGCGAATATGTCACTGTTTTCGCAACTGCAGTGACAGCAACCGCAACTCTCTGAAATCATATCCCACAATTCCTGAGATGCAATGTGTTGCTACTGGATGTGCAGAAGGCAGAAATGTATCGCTCTCTGCTGTTTCACGCTCACACAATCCTGTGATATGAACATTTGCTGGAGCTTGAATATCCTCTTTCAGTTTGTGGAGGGGAGCATCTTGTTGGGAGGAACTTAAGTGGTCAGACAGACGTCAGTGTACGATATTGATTGCTGTATTTCTCTCTCTCTGTCTGTGTTCCTGTGTTGGGATAATGTGATTGTTGTCCGGGCATGGCTCGGACTGGCTGGCCGTCTGAGCCCGACTGACAGCCAGAATCATCCTCAGGCCTGCTTGATGGTTCTGGGATCTAATAGAAGACAGCACTGGGTTTCAGGAAAAGCTGTTTATGCACAGCGGACAAATGGGAACTGTAGTGTAATTATGCGGGTATGGGGTGTATGTGTGTGTGTGTGTGGGGGGGGTATGATGCAGCCAGTCATCAAACGAGGCAGGCGGGCTGTCGGAGAGGAAGGCAGATGTGACTCAGGGCAGGTCTTACTCACTGAACATCCTTCTTACCTCCCTCACAAGGACGTCTGTCTGAGAAAGCAGATGGGGGGGGGGGGCAGAGAAGACGTGATGCACACTTGAACTCCAAGACACATGCATGCGCTCATAATGCATCAACAAGGATGCAGAGAAGCATTAGGTTTTCACTGCCCTGTTAAATCTGTCTGTATGGTCCTATTTTTACTGTGTGTGTGTGTGTGTGTGTGTGTGTGTGTGTGCACATGCATGAATGTGTGCTAAATTGTGCAGGCCCAGCACAATCTTCTGACAGCCTGCATGGCGACAGAGGGCCGCGAATCTGACACCTGAGAGCCCAGACGAGGGCCAAGCAGTCTGGGCTGCTCTCTGCAGGGCTCCTCTGGGGAGGAGGCATACTCTTAAGACTGCAGATCAATCACACTGACCCTTTCTTTTCGGAGCATCAGTTAAAGAGGAAATTGATGAAGCAATTATTGCTACCCCTACTTTTTCTCTTTTTTTTAAAAACACTTTTACAACTTGAGATGTTGCAAAGTTAACTCGACGTGTGTAATACTCACTACAAGTACAAAACGCTCGATTTACTCTAAATGAATCAGGAAACAAATGAATGTATGACCTCCAGTAAGTAAGTAGAGAGGCTACTAGAGAGTAAACAGATCTGCAGTATTTACAGTGTTTACTATTTGCTTTTTGCACGTGTTCGCCTGTCACTGTCGTCACTCCAAGTAAGAGAACGCATGAACAAACTACAAACGCCTAAAGTTGTACTTCTCCCACCATAAAAACTGCTGCCCTGTGAGACCTGTCGAGAGATTTTTCAGCAACAGCAGACTGCTGCCAACGAGCTGTCTGGAGATTGTGACCCTCCAGTGAGGCTTTAGGGATTAGCGTGCTGCTCTAATCTGGAATCAACCAGCGAAGAGACTTATCTGCTGTTAGGCGAGCTAGCATTAGCACTGTTAACTCTCAGTGCCAGCGGGGAATACACAGCTTTGACGCCGTTAGCATACTAGCAGCTAGCATACTTACTAGCATCTAGCAGCTAGCATACTTACTAACAGCTAGCATACTCACTAACAGCTAGCATACTTACTAGCAGCTAGCACTTACTAACAGCTAGCATACTTACTAGCAGCTAGCATACTTACTAACAGCTAGCATACTTACTAGCAGCTAGCATACTTACTAACAGCTAGCATACTTACTAACAGCGAGCATACTTACTAGCAGCTAGCATACTTACTAACAGTTATCATACTTACTAGCAGCTAGCATTTATGTAGTTCACTCTCTTGAAAAGAACAACTTTGAGGTTTTTTATCTTTTTGTGGCATCACACTTGATGAACGCCACTTCTTTGTCAAATGCAGTTTTAAAAAAAAAAATCCAGTTTAATTTTAAATCTAGAGTATGTATGTTTGTATGTTTTCCCCCTAATAATCTGTAGTCGGCTATAAAATGTCCAACCGAGAGGCTCATTAGATAATCGGTGTGCTGCTGCCCTACAAACACTAATAGACTCTGAGCTGTTGGGTTACTGTGAAGTTCAGCAGACACCAAATCAGATTAGGCAAATAATCTGTCAAGGGTTTTAGCGTTTCCTTCCTCTGCGAATCTGTCACCGTTGTCTTCAAGCTCATAACAGTTTGTTATCTCTTTCTTTAGGAAGCAAGAGCACCAATAATAAACCTACAGAATTGTCATTATGACAAGATATGCCAACTTTCTTGCCTCTTCTTCTTGACGATGCCCCCCCCCCCCGTTAAGTTTAAAATAGATGAAAGTGAGTCTTAAGTGTGACTCAGTCTGTGTATTATGTTTTCAACATGACTTGACACGCTCTGGATTAAAGGTAGCTGCTCCCTGGAATGATCGCTATGTTCTTTGAAACCTATTTTAATGTTTAAGTCAGGTTTCTGCTTGTTGTTCATCTGTCTTGCTCAAGGATATGATGATTCGATCTCCTCGCATGTTATCAGGAGGCTAAGCTTCAGGAGTGAATGCTTATCGTTTCAGTCAAACAGCGGGTGATTTTTTTAGGATCCCTTTATATACACTTTTTAGTTTCTCTTCATCGGCTGATTAGGAAGAGTGTTTGGAGACGAAAAATATGATGAAAAGAGCTTCGCTTTGTTCTGGGTGGTTTGTAAAATTCCCCCACCCACTCACATCTGACATTAAAAAACAAATTGTCGCAGCAGAACTGCATGATTTGTCAGCGCTCTCAGGAAAACAGCCACTACACAAAACTTCCAGGGTGTGGCTGTAACTCACTCCATACCCTGTGAACAACACACACGCATACACACACACACACAGCTCACAAAAACACCAACACATAACTCCCATAATCCAGCTGAAAAAAAGACTTTGTGTAGACTCATTTCACAGTGTGTGAGTGTCTGCACACGCACACACACACACATCCTCTGTCTCCTCATTTGGCCTACAACATGTCTTCCACTTATCTGTCTCAATTTACTTTCACTTGATTGATTTTCTCGCCCGGTCTTTCTTTCCAACTTTGAGCTGCGTGTGTAGAACTAGAGGAAGGTGTAGGCATCCTTTGTTACTGACCCAATCAACCTTACAGACTTTTATATTTGATTACTGCTGAGTAAGAGCAGCGGGCTGAATTATTAACAGGAAACAGGGTTTATTTTTAGCAGGCGGGCCTCTCCTCTGACACTCTCCAGTGGTTCGCCTTAGATGATGAAACCTCTTTGCAACCCAAAACTACCCTCAGAACTTCACTATTAAGTTTATAGAAGTGAAGCTCGTGGGGAAATACTTATTAGGGTAGCTGCATTTGCTGCCTCTGGCTGATTGGATCCTCTATCACGCGCTACTTTAATTGGTTTGGTTTACACAGTTGCAAGTAAATTCATTTTGGTAATATCCCAGCTGAGCTGGTAGCGCAGTAGCACTCCAAACACAGAAGACTTTTGTTCTTCTCAAAAACCGGATGAGCAAATGATTTAAATCCCCCCTTTTGTGCAGGGTTGACTGATCTGGCACCCACACCTCAGGACTCTCCCCCCCTCACACATCGTCCCCCAAGGGGCTTTAGATGCACCCCTTCAATTCACACTTCTGTCCAACAATGCCTTCCGTTGTCTGTGTTTCAATTCTGCGTGGGACATTTGTGAAACCGCTGATGAGTGAGTGTGTCTGTCACACAAAAGACAACTTCCCTCTGATGTCACGAGGCCGGCGGGCTTTCCCCGCTCTTTGGGCTGCACTGCACATCTCAACATTTAGGTAAGGAGAGAGAGAGGGAACAATGACAGCTGGGCGCTTTCCCGTTCATTCATCCAGATTGTTTATTTTTTCACCTTGTCGGCTCATGTCGGGGGGGGGCGGGCGAAGACGAGATGAACTCCGATTCACCCTCATCTTGGCTCTTCTTTAATTCAGTCGCACTCAGATATTCTGCGAGTCTCTGATGTGTCTTGTTAGTTGGATTTACAAAGTGGCCTCTGATGAAGACAAGGGGACGGTGTCGGGTTAGATTGTTCTGCAGGCAGGAGTCCCCTGATAGGGCCAATCATTTACTATATGTCCGCCTCAATAGATTGATCTTTACATCTCATACTTTCTTCTTCTCCCACTTCCTCGCTCATGCATTGGCTTTCAGTCAGCTATGAGCTCCACCCATCTATGCAAGTTTGCAATCTTGCAGATTTTTTTGCGCTGTTTCCTCTTTTTTTTTTTTACCCTTCCTGACACGCTGCTATATTGTGCATGTGTGTGTTTCTGTGTGCACTGTCTTAAGTGTGTGATGGCAGCTTAGAGAAACAGGGCAACGGAGCGCTACACAGACTGTAGGCAGCGCACATCAATAACAGCAGCTCATGACAGAGGTGAGAACCACTGGAATATCTTGCCTTCTCTATCTCTACTCCTGTTTGTCTGCGTCGGCTCGCTGTCTTTATCGCTTCCTCTCGTCCTCGCTCCTCCTTGCCTGTCTCCTCTGCTCCCTCTGTCTATTCCTCTCTCCCCCCCCCCCCCCCTGCAGTCTCGAGAGTGTGTTGGAGCCGGTAGCAGGTACAGCAGGAGCCCATTAGTGCAGAGCCCCGCTCTGATTGGATAAGCCGGAGAAGCCGGGAGACTGCCTCTGAATAATTGATGTGCATTGTGCAGAAGCTGGACAGGGGGAAAAAGACAGATCAGAGAGCAAGGGGGAGAGAAGGGAGAAAAGAGAGTGAGCAAAAGCAAAGAAGAGAGGAAGACAGAGGAGGAAGTAAGAAAGAAAGAAAGAAAGAAAGAAAGAAAGAGAGTGAGCAGAGTAAGGGATATGTGCAGAGAGTGAGAGTGATAAGGCGCAGGCAGGAGGCTTGGAAGCAGCAAAAGCTTTGAGAGTTGCCACTGGCCTCTGCGGGAACAGGAGCATTTGTGACACTTGAGTCTTTTCACTGCGCTATGAAGGGAATAAGATGAGATGTGCAGGGACTTTGCTTGGCTCTGGGTAAGTGTGTGTGTGTGTGTGTGTGTGTGTGTGTGTGTGTGTCTGCTGTCCATGTGTGTTTGTCTGCACAAAGCTTTTTTTTTTTTGAGTGTGTTTGCATGCTTGGGGCAAGATCAGAGGTTAACAGGCCAGTAGAGGAGAGGATTCAGGTCCAAGATGACACAATTATAAATGCAGTGATTGAAGCAGAATTTGTCTTGTTTTCTCTTTATATATACTCTTGCATATTTGGCAAAACTTTTAATTTCAACTGTGCTTTTCCCATTGCTGTGTCTGTTGCAGCTGTAATTTAGGCCATAAATAACAAGGGCATCTATGTTGTGTGTGAGTGTAGTCTAAAGCACTGACAGGATCAGGGCAGATCAGCTGACCACAGGTTGACCTACATGCTGTTCTGTCACAGGGTTATTCTGAATGGGGTGTTTGTCTGTGTGTGTTGGTAATTTCTTGGCTTATTTCTGGGCTCTGTGGGTAAGTGTTACAGTTGAGGTTGTGGTTATGTTTTGGTCTTTTATGTTGAGTATCAAGGCTGTGGATTTAAAGAGTTTTACTTCTTTAGTTCTCACAAAGATAGAAGAACAAGCTACGTTTGCTTTTGTCAGTTTGGGTGTAGTTTATTTGACATTACACACATACACAAATGCCGTAATGATTCCACTGTTGTAAAGAGGTAACATTGAGTCCCAGTGACTGGGCAGCATCTTCCTAAAAGAGCACGATTCCATGTCTGTGTTCAGAGTGCAAGTGTATGTGCGTCAGTGTATGTGCCTCTGTGTCAGGAGAAGATGACCCACTTTCCCAATGTGGATCCTTTTTTTTTTTTTAAGTTGTTGACCTGTGCTCGGAGCCAGAGCCTGTCTGCCTGTCCCCTCGTTAGGAGACAGGGAGGGGGAGTGTAGTCATGGAAGCACGATGTAGTTAGATCAGCGCACACAAAGGCCTGCTCTCTGTTTCACTCTTCCATTGACGTTTAGAAGTATGAAATGTACCTGTCACTGACAAACGTGTGTGTCTGTATCTCATAAAGGAAAACAACACTGCCTTCACATGAAAAGGAGTAAAGAGGCAATAAAAGCAACATGATGCTGCAGGGGGGGGGGGGGTACAATCAGCGTTTAACCTTAAAAGCTGACAACTTAATGGCTCCCGCGAACAATTACCCAATCTTCCGTTGACCTACGTAGGAAGCTATAAAACAATACGACTTCCAGCAAGCTGTTGTGGAGCTGCAGCACTTCCTGTTAGCCCGAGCAGGGTGTAAACCGCTGAAACCGTCTGCATCCTCAACACCACAGCCACATGCAGCTGCTTCCCCCCCCCCCCCCCCCCCTCCAGCCTTCCTCCTGACTCCCTGGCTCAAAAGCTGTGTTTGTCTCGCTTACTCTCCACACTTCCGTGACCTCCCGTGACTCCTCTCTTGACTACCTCCCATCAGGCTCGTTTAGTGACTCATCCGTGTGACATTTGACTTTGAACTGTATGTTGTGCGGCCTGTGCAATTTAGTTTCTGCTCATTTTTGTGAATCATTGACACGCTTGTCGCCCCTCCCTCCTCCCCACTGAGAGCAAGTGGGCAAAGTTAAGTTGCGTTAGAGTCTGCTGAGAGAGAGTTGAGAGAGGAATTTCTGGTAGGACGAACTGATGTCGGGTATTGATAGCAGCGAGGGTGGAGCTCCCGGCGCCCCGGGCGACTCTCGTCTTCTTGCAGGATGTGTTTCAGGAAACACTCAAATTCTTCAGTCTTGTTAAGTCACTTACACACCTATTAGTGCTTCAGTCAAGGTGACATGGTCTCATGGCCACGCCTCAACAAATCCTCCCTTTACAAATTCACCTGTAAAAAAAAATGTCTCAGCTGGAACTTTTGAATCAGTGTTTTCTCATAATTCTTGATTTGTGTTTTGAACCCGGGTTTCACTGAAGGAACAACAGTGGGAGATAAACGACGTATTGTGGAAGTTGAGACAAGTAGTGTGTCTGCTTATAATTAGGCATGTGATATTTACCAGTTCCCCTCCAGTGGTGAGAAGCTGCGCGTGGCTGATAAGAGCAGTTCATTCACAGCTTGCTGCTCTGTGATGCTCTTTCTCGCCGTGTGAGGCGCTTCGCTGCATAAGCGCATATTCACAAAGACTCCAACTGTGTTTGTTTACTCGCCAACACACACACACACACACACACACACTTCACTTTTCAGCATTTACTTTTTGCTCTGTTTTTGAACGTATGCTTGTGTCCACATACCTGTGCTTCTGTTTACTTATACATCGTCTCATGAGTGCAAAATGTGCGTATTCACAGCACGACGTGTGTGACTCGGATGTGGATGATGGGTGTGCGTGATCATCATCACGGTGAGTGTTGTGACAGTTCTCCGATACAGATGTGGAAGGCCGCGACCCCAGGCGTATAGCACTGTAAGCAGGACACGCCGACCCACAGAGCGTCTGACGCAGATACACCGGCCACCTGAATTTCACGTCCCAGCGAGGATGTAGGTCAAACCCATTGGTCAATGCCATAACCCCCGTCGTAGCAAATGTACCTGAAGTGCTTTGTAACTGACGTGGTCACTCATATCACACCCAGGAAAATAACACTTCATCATTCAATCATCCTTCTTTGATTAATTATACTTTTTCTCTGCTTTTCTCTGTTTTATATCATTGTAAAGTGAATACCTTTGGGTTTTGGACCATTGGTCAGACTAAAGTGACGGGGGGGGGGGTAGAGCGGATCGTCCTCTAATCGGGAGATCGGCGGTTCAATCCTACAAGCCTCCTCCAATCTGCATGTCAAAGTGTCCTTGGGCAAGATACTGAACGCCAAATTGCTCCCGTATGCTGTGCTATTTGTGTGTGTGTGTGTGTTTTAGTTTAGATCCGGATGGGCAGCCTCAGTGTATGAGTGTGTGTTAATGGGTGAATGTTAACATGTAGTGTAGAACACCTTGAGTGGTCAAAAGACTAGAAAGATGCTAAATAAATAAGTTTTTCATGAAACTGCCCTTTATTGTTAAGCACATTTTTCCCTATTCTTTAATTAATCGAACATATAATCGGCAGCCCTTATGTCAAGAGACTTTACGCTTCTTTTTTTTGTTGCTTTACAGACAGAGTTTTTTATGGTTTAAGTGTGCTTTGAGATTATAAATACATTTGGTAAAATGTTAAAGACCACTCATTCCTTTCCTAAACATATTTGGAAATGGATTAAGTAATACACATAGGATGTGAGCTTTGCGTCCTTGTCCGCTCTCGACCGTGATTCGTTGTATACCAGCACACAAATTGAGAGTATCTCACTCAAGAGAATGAGGAGCTTCTATAAATACTGTGCTGAGACATGTTCATCTTTGCAGTGAGCCTCGATCGAGCTCAGTTGGACTAGGCCCGTCCCACAGCACATCAAAAATGTAAAAGACTGTGTTGTTGTCTTTTTGTGGCCACAAGCAACACGGAAAGCCCACATTTCCCAACCGAGCTCCCAACATTTTGCACCTTTAGCGAGATCCAGCCGTCATACTGCATTATGTTTGGTGTTCATGCTGATTCTTATAACTTTGCCCCGTTTAAAAATGTGTAATTTGAACCCCACAGAAACCAGCACCTGCAGGAGATGTCAGAGTGACTCAGGTAGAGCTACCCTCCCTTCTGGGCTGCAGCATCTCTTTGGCTTGTGACCCACACACATCCCGGGGAGGAGGGGATCTGCCCACTCCCTCCATCTCCACCTGTCCTCTGTCTAGCATCCTTCCATCCATCTTCTCCCCCCCTCTGTCCTCATGTCTGGTGTACTGCCAGAGGTCCTGGATGAAATTCTGTCAAACCAGCCAAAATAAGAAAAACTGCATTGTTTTACCAATGCAAAAAAGGAAAAAAAAACAAAAACAAATATGATTAATTAAACAACAACAACAAAAAGTCACAATATCAAATGACACAAAATAAGACATTTGAAGTTGGAGGCTGTTTCCGATTTGGAATATTCTGATCCTCGTGAACAGTTAGTTCCATTAAAGGCCCGGTTTTGGTTGAGTGTGACTTCTGACACAGAGCCGTCTCTCTGCAGGGCATGTTTGAGTTGTTCTGCCTCTAAGCTGTTGAGACTAAAGCCCATTTGATATGCTCTTCTCTTGGAAGAAGTTGGCTGAACAGAGACGGGGCAGGATGGGGGATATCATTGACTGCTTAAATGGCTTCCATTACACTTCTGCAAAAAAAAGCATGACTTTTTATTTTATTTTATTTTGCAGGATTTTTATATGCCCTCCATATTCGTCTTTTGCATAATATTTTGTACCCGCACAGCATAGACCTACTTGCCAGTGTTTTACAGACCTCTGCCTTTGATATCTATTATAAATTGCTTCTTTGTTATCATCCCACACATTGTCTCAGAAGGCTTCTATGTCAAGTGCTGCAGTGTTCATGCTCAAAAAGTGTAATTTTTCATGTAGTATTTCCTCCTTTTGTCTGTCTTGTTATCAACAAAAACTACAGAAGAGCTGCATGCACAGTATTACATGTCTCTGTCAAAGCCTGGCCTGTCCAGCGATGGCGATCACAATTTGGCGTGACGGCCAGATTTTTGGTAATTTGAGGACCAGAGGCAGGGACTTGCATCTGAAGATGTATCTAATGTATAAAAACGTATTAAGTTATGCTCAATCAGCACAATGCTCTTGCAGAACACAACACAAATGTCTCTACGAGCCTTTGTGCAAACCGACCTTAGCTAGCCATGCGAAGTCTATACTTTGAGCATGCACAGTGATGTCGCAGTGAATAGAGTCGGTGATGCAGCTTCACGATAGATCTTTTATTTATTTATTTTTGACAAAATCGCCTCCGTGCCATACATTGCCACCAATCTTTGCTTTGTGTTTATCATCCAAACAAATGAGGCTGCAACCCTCACATGTAACATCTCCTTTTACAAGAGGTTTCTTGGATGAAAACATGAATTTGATAATGCACCAAAAAGAGCGTAGCCGTCATGATACCATGTCAGTAGCGTATCACTGATGCCATATCAATATCACGATACGAGTGAAGCTCAAGAGGAACCAGGTGTCTCCTGCTCTGAATTTAACGCACCGAAATGATCAAGATCTGAGCCGATTCCTTTTATTTTATTACCACTTGAGTGTCGCCTTTTTTCTTGCGTTTGATTTTGGTAAACAAACAAGTCTGTAATTGCTTTTGAAAATATTCTGCAGCAGTAAACGGCTTTTGGTAATGCGCGCGAGTCAAGGACTCAATATTCTGCTCTGGAGAATGTTTATTGGGCGACACTTGTGATGACATTATTGTAGAAAAAAAAAAGTCAATAGTCATATTGAGAGTAACCGCATTTAGACAGACGTATCATTTTGTAGTTCGATGAAGGATTTTACTTTAGATTTTTCCACACTGTCATATTTAAGAGATTTTATGTCAATCCCACGTTGTGCAACTTTATCAGCCAAAGTCATAGAAGTAATCTGGAGCCAGCATTTGCACTAAGACAGTGTTGACAGACTTTTTCTTTTTTATATATTCCAAAATTGCACTGTGCTTGGTGATGAAGTCATGAGCTAAAAAATGACGGAGGATAAAATCTGTTTGCGCCCACTGAAATTGCCATTTCGCTGTGTAGAGTTCACTTCGTTGCTGGCACTTGACGTGCACGGGCACAAAATGGGGCCATTTAAGCGAAGCTCTTCTCTGCTACTCTAGAGGCCAATTGCTCTGTAAAACTAAAAAGGATGCCGTATAACACATTTTGTTCAGCGATTCACGCCTGGGAACTGTCCGGCTCGATGACACTCTGCTGCTGGCCTCAGCAACTCCTCTGAAGGAGTTGAGTGTTAACTACCTCGGTAAAAAAAAGGGGGCACAACAGTTCACGTGAAGGCGAGGTCACCTTCCCAAACCCTGACGTGACAGGATCTAGGGCTTCACACTTACATCATATCATGTGTTTATCAACAAAGTGGGGTCACCACCATCCAGCTAACTCAATCATGTTTCCCAGGATCAGATAGTCTGTCATGATTTAACAGGCAAATGATCTGCTCGCAGGCTTTTACCACACACACACACACACACACTGCACTGTCAGAGTTCATAGTGATTAGCATCGGGGCTTCCTTGTAAAAAGAGGACTTGTACTGTACAAACACTCTGTCATTAGTTAATGGGCCTTGCAGGCTGTTACCAGGGCTTACTCTCCCTCGGCCGCTGCTCCCGGAGGGGCTGAGGTGAGGTGAGAATGAGCCGGGGCTCCTGCTATCAGTCAGCCATACAGCGGTAAATACAGCCTCAGTGAGGAGGGCCCGATATGTCTCCGGGCATTACACAATTAAAAGCCACAGCTTCTCTGAAAACCGAGCCGTTGGAAGAGGGTCAGCTCGTCTCTCGCTGCCGGTAGAGGAGAGAACAGAGCACTTGTTAGGGAGAGGTCTCCGTGTTCGAGTCCCGCTACAGGGAATCCATTGAATCCACCTTTTAAATATCTCTGAACAGGGACGGCATGTGTATGTAAACTATGATGTAAGTGCCATGGTTTGATAGACACAGACACATTATTTACAACTACAAAAATATCACGTATACAGTAACTGCTAATCGACTCATCTTTACAGGCTCCTGCAGTCGTTTCGAGCTGTATTGTTGTTGTTTTTGTGATTTTGTAAGAAAGAAAACTGATGATATTAGACTCACAGCAACCAAACCTTCATTGCCGGAGAAGGTGCCTTCAGGCAACACTGCCACAAGCTCCCCGATAAGCCTAATGTTTCAGACTCGTATCTACAATCTCTCTGCGTTCTGACCCAAACGTAAACTATCGTGTCCAAACTTTATCGAGCAACGCTGGCGTTCTGCAGAGCTGCTTCTTGATCGTCTGGGTATCCAGTGTTTGGGCAAAAGCTTGGCTGAACTTTTAGTATTCGAGCTGCATGCAGAGACATAAGAAAAACATCCCTGAGAGTTCCACCCACTCATGTGCGAGGAGGAAAACTAACACCGTTCCCCCCCAAAACTGAGCCATCTCTCTCTTTGATCTCGCCTGTTGCAGAATTTGCTCATTATGAGTCAACGTTATCATTTTACAATGTTGTAAATCGATAGCTTGTGATAGAAAAGATGCACGGTGATTCGTCTTAGCATCATGTATCTCTTCAGTTTATCCCCCCCACTTTTTTTTTTACATTCTGCGTAGTTTTAATAAATATTGTAAAAGCTACACTTTTCTATGACTGTGGGAGCCGCCGGTGTAAAGGCGGTATAGAGTGAATAAGGTTTTAACAAAGACCCGCTAAGTGGTTGCCCTTGGCTTGTCTCGGTGCCAGGTAGCTGTTGTAGCCTTCAGCACAAAGTGTATGATTTAACTACGAGGCTTTAGCGTAAATTAAATGCGAATTAACGGAGAGATGAAAGAGGAGAAACAAAAGCGGCGTAACAAGACAAGAGACCTTGCTTTACGTTCTCCTTTTTTTTCTTTTTTTTTTTTTTTATGTTGACTCGACAGTCTGTGCTCTTGGCAGCCGCCCCTCTTGTCCTCCCATTAGTTAAGTTAACAGAACGTCCTAATTAATAACAGCGGAGACAGTTTTCAACACAAATTGTAGAACAGTGACTGAGAGGGATGTGGGTGTGTACAGTGTGTGAGAGTCGGGAGATAAAGGGAGAGCAGTACGGTAGCGTAGTTGCGGGTGTGTGACGGTGTTGGCGGGGGTTCTAACCCGAGGGGTGGTGAGGTGAAAACATGTACTAGGCTCGTTAAATATGCACCCTCACTGTATTATGAATGACTGCCGGCCTTGGCGGCATGTTAGCATTGGTGGCTCGTTGCCACACTGATATGATAAGTCACCACTGCTCTCTTTTCTCCTCTGCCTCTCTGTGTCTCTCTCTCTCTCTCTCTCCCCTCTCAGAGCAACTCCATCACTTGTGCTTGGAGCTGATCTTTAGGTCTAAATGGTGGGTTTCCAGTTGAAGAGACAGGCCCTCGGTGCAGAGGTGGTGATTTAGTGGGGAGATAAGCGCTCCGTAATGGCAGGGTGGAATAATTCCTCTTTAACTAGGAGGCTTGGCTCTCTCCACCCTCCTGAAGAGAATGTGACTGCTCCTCCGCTTCGTTCTTCGTTCCTTTCCTCTCTTTTTCTTACCTTCTCTCCTCTCCTTCTGTCTTTGTCTTTCTTAGTAACATGTCTGATCGGATATTAGTCATTCAGAGAACATGATCCATTGTTAGCTCAAGCAGTGTAGACCCGGTGTATCTTAATGTACAGGTCACAGATGGCACAACTCACTCATTAACAAGGCTTCAATTTCATTTTTCTTTTTTAAATCAGCCATTTTTTTTATTGTCATTTCATTTACGAGGCACTTTGACAGACATTTGTTGTTTGTGGCCTTGTAAATCTTCACAATTCAATGCTAATTTCATTGTTTGAACTGTTTAAACCTCACGATTTCTTCAGGGCACAAACATTTTCAAAAACTCTACATCTTTAAAACCCCAAAGCTGGCAACAGCTCCTCCTGAAAGCTGATGTATCTGGGTCTACAAGGCTAAAAATAGCACCGCTTAAATTATTTAATTAAGTAGTGAACACTGTAACCTCTCTTTTGTTGGCTTGTCGAGACAACTTTCTAAATCAAGAAGCAGTGTGTTTAAATAAGCCACACAACTCTGATCGATTCAAGAGTGACATGTTGTGATCGGCACAAAAACAATATCCCCTCGTCTTCATGAAGAGGATGAGAATGCTGCACGGCATGATTACTCCTTAGAGATATGAGAGGACATGGAAAGTGTGGAGGAGAATGAAGTGGTGGTGATGAGTGGAGGAAGTGAAGGAGAGTGAAGATATCACACTTTCTTACTTCCTACATAAGATTGTATCTGTAACCCCATTCACGCTGTCTCTGTCTGCCTCTCACGCTCCATTTCAGCCTCTTCCTCTCTGTGGCATAAAAAAAAACAACTGGGAGGTCCTTTGTGCTGTTGAGAGATTTCAGTTTATATTTTTACACTGCAGGTAGAGATGATGTGATGTAACTGTTGTGAAATCCACTCAGGCAAATAATCAATGTAGTGTTTATTGAGTTGGGCTGCCCCCTGCAGGCTTTAGCAATAACTTCAGGCCGGGGTGGCTCTGGACACAAGCGTACGATTCAGTACGCTGCACTGTTGAGAAGATTGAAAAAAAACGAGAAAATCCAGGTGTTTTTCTAGGTGATCATTCACAATGTAGAACCTTAAACATGCACTAAAGGCCACGTGAATAATACACAGTGCAGACCCATGTTAGTGCAGGCATACGTGTGTGTGTGTGTGTGCTGAGAGGAGACTAACGCATCCTGTGCATATGTGTGTGTCCCCGTGTGTTTCCGTTGCAGCCCTGCTGTCGTCGTGGTGCGAGGAGCTGGGTCGTCTCCTCCTGCTGCGTCACCAGAAGAGCCGGCAGAACGAGCCGCAGGGAAAAGTTCCCATGCAGCCCAGTATGAACAGCATGAAGCCCGGCCTCACGCACAGGTCAGTGGGGAGTCCCTGAGACATGAGAGATGATGCCTGTCACATGATTAAAGACTCGCAATGCAGCTTTTTATACATAAAGTATCCCAAAAGAAGAGGGAAAAGAGGAGTATCAGCTGAACAGCGTAACATCAGTAAAGTGCATCGGTGAATTGGCAGATACGAGTCACTTGCATTTGGATAAACTCGGTTGATCCTACCGTTTGTACCCATTAGCTTCTAGTTAATTCTTTTAATGATATATTCCCCCAAATTGCACCAAACTAATTCATAAAAAGCTAACTACGGTTCACTTAAGTATCTTTAAGAGACGGGGCGCAACAGTCTCCATCAAGGTATTATCTTGAGTTCAGTGCTTATGTACACAAGCTAAGACACAGTGTTTTTCCATTGTTGTGGAGCTGAGGGGATTTGGGGTGGAGGGACAAGCCGGCAAAGAAGAGAGCAGTGAAGTAATGTTTTTGCAGAACTTTGTGTGCTCTTGCCTCACTCTCTCTTTCTCGAAGAAAGCCCGGAGTTAGCCGAGAGTCCCGTTTGCTTCTGCTGGGGATCTTGGGATAATGTTTGTGAGGAAATATTGAACAAGTCGTCCATTCCAAGAGCTAACCTCTGAGCGAAAACAAGCCGCTCTCCAAAAACAGCAGTTCCTTCCCACTCCACTGGCCACTTGCCTCTCCCCATGAGGAATTATCTTGTTTATCATACGTAACAGGCGCTCATGTTTTGTTCTAAATTATACATTCCAACTCTTCCTATCCATATCCAAAGATTCTCCAACAAATCATTTTTATTTATCAGATTTAGTTTTTACTGGTGTGTGTGTGTGGGCATGCAGCTCCTCATTGACTCATTTGGAGCTTTTCACTCATGTGCAGCGATTAGCAGACATTCTGGCTGAAAACGTGTTTTGAAATTGTACGCCAAACATTTTTCAAAATGCCAAACATTTCGGTAAGAAGAATTCCCAAATTATTCACATTTCTGGACGGACATGCAACTGTGTTGGCTTTTCTCTTGACTCTTTCCTTTTGCCAAGCGAAACTTCAAGTGCCATTTGGCGCGTTTGTGTTTTGATCTTCTTTCCAGTGATGGATCCTTTCCCTATGACTCTGTCCCCTGGCAACAAAACTCCAACCAGCCCCCCGGGTCATTGTCTGTGGTTACAACAGTGTGGGGCGTGACCAACACGTCGCAGAGTCAGGTATGTCCGTGCATGAACAGCATCCAGCTCCACTCAGAAGGGTTTGCCTGCTTTGTTAATTTTACACACCTAATGGGTATTTTTAATCTTCCTTCCTTTGTTAAATCCAGGTGCTAGGTAACCCAATGGCAAATAGCAATAACCCCATGAACCCCGGAGGTAACCCTATGGGATCGGGTCTGTCTGCCAGCGCAGCGGGGCTCAACTCGCCCCAGTTCAATGCTCAGCAGCAGCAGTTCCCAAACAAAGGAGGCTCCAACCAACAGTACATGCAGCAGGGCATGTACGGCAGGCCCGGCTACCCTGGAGGTCCTGGGGGATACAGCGGGAGGTAAGAGACTGGATACGACTCTCTTTTTTTTTAGGAAATAAAGCAATAAAAAAAAATCACAATTATTCAAACATGCGCTCTGTGTATTTTTACAGTTACTCTGGAGGCCCAAACCCTCCTCCAGGAGGTATGGGATTGAGCTCCCACTCGCGTTCTCCCGGTGACTTCACTCAGCCGGCCGCCGCCGCTGCAGCTGCTGCTGTCGCTGCCGCTGCTGCAACAGCAACGGCCACGGCAACGGCAACGGTGGCAGCTATGCAGGAAACCCAGAATAAAGATATGAACCAGTATGGACAGGTACGGCACACACCGGCCAACTGATGTTTACAGTTGTGAACACCAAATGTACACGGAAATCTATTATCCAACCACCTGCTGGAGACCAAAATAATCGTAACGCTGAAACCTTCTGTTTGGTTTCCAGATGTGTTCTTCGTTCCAAATGGGCCCTACGCAGACCTATAATAGCCAGTACATGAACCAGTCGGGCCCACGAGGCCCCCCTGGAGGTATGAATCCCGCAAGCATGGGTTCACCCATGAACAATCCCAATATGAGTGGACCTCCAATGGGCATGAACCAGGCTCGAACCCCAGGCATGGTGCCTTTTGGGGCTCACGGCCAAAGGATGCCTCAGCAGGGGTATCCCGGAGGTCCTCGACCCGGCATGCCCATGCAGGGGATGAAGAGGCCATATCCTGGGGAGGTGAGTGGAAAGATCTGAAAACAATCTGGGGAAAATGGGCTCTATTTTCCTGCAGGCCCAACATTGGGGCAAACACAGCTTTACAGGTATTTTTTTTTACATCTGTGCCTGTTTGGTTATGTCCTGGCACCATACAAACATGAAAAAACTCCAAACCCTATTTTTTTAATTTTCCTTTGGATAAATGAGTGAATTGTTCATTGTTCTTTAAAGAAATAAATGAGTGTTTTTAGATACGCTGGGTAGGAGATAAACACAGTTTAGATGTTTTATGAATTAGTTGTATTACAGGAACACAGAGCCCTACAAGTCATACAGCACCTAAAAGATGTTTTAATGTTTTTTTTCCTTCCCTTTAACTGTCTTCGTCCAGGCAAGTTACGGGGGTCAGCAGTACGGACTGAACAGTCAGTTCCCACCGCAGCAGGCCCAGTACCCCCCATCAAACGCCTCCAGGCCGCTGCCGTCTCCCAACTACCCCGGCCAAAGGATGCCAGGGCAGCAGGGCCAAGGACAGTACCCACCTGGCATGCCCATGGGCCAGTACTACAAGGTCTGTCATGCCACACCAATCACCAACAACCTTCTCCTATACTCAGGGTCAGAAGGGGGGCTAGAGCCTATCCCAGCATGCACTGTGGAAAAGGCAGGGACAGACAGATCACAGCATATATTTATATAACACATCTTGGAGCAAACTACATGGTGCAATAAGGAACTAAATGTAATTATGATTGCTCTTTATTGCCTCACAGCAAGAGCCCTTCAATGGTCAGGGCACCAACTTCTCTGGAGGCGGATACTCCTACGGCCAAGGCAATGGGGTATGTTTTCAGTCCAGACTACATATGTCTCTCAGTCATATATGTGAAATGAGTTCTACAGATGTTTTCATTATTGCACTTTCCTGCCTTTTACAGCCCCCGCGGCCTGCTAACTACCCCCACTCCCCGGTCCCTGGAAACCCCACACCCCCTATGACCCCAGGAAGTAGTATCCCTCCGTACCTGTCGCCAAACCAGGATGTGAAGCCGCCGTTTCCACCCGACATGAAACCAAATATGACGGCACTTCCGCCCCCTCCAAGTGAGTACTCCAGCGGTTCTGAAACAAGTGGTTACTTTCATATATGTGATCTTTTATTTCATCTGGCGCATTGTGTGGCTTTACGCTGCGTTTTTCTTCTTTTTTTTTTACCTCCTCTCCCAGCAAACCCCAACGAGGAGCTGCGGCTGACGTTCCCGGTCAGGGATGGAGTGGTGCTGGAGCCGTTCCGCTTGGAGCACAACCTGGCTGTCAGTAACCACGTCTTCCACCTTCGACCCTCCGTCCACCAGACGCTCATGTGGAGGTACGACCAGCGCACAGGCCTCCACACACACACACACACACACACACACAAACACACTATTATTTACTATTACAGTGAGAGTTTTTAAGCTTAAAGCACACAGACAGTTCATTTGTTTTTCTGGTTGTCGCTCACTGCTCTGGTCCTATCCCGTAGGTCCGACCTTGAGCTCCAGTTTAAGTGCTACCACCACGAAGACAGGCAGATGAACACCAACTGGCCCGCCTCCGTCCAGGTCAGTGTCAACGCCACGCCCCTCACCATCGAGAGGGGAGACAACAAAACCTCCCACAAACCCCTGCACCTGAAGCACGTATGCCAACCTGGAAGAAACACCATCCAGATAACAGTCACCGCCTGCTGTTGTGTGAGTGCACACTATCAGGACAATGTATAACTACTAGCAGTTCATAGATGTAATTTTTTCATGATGATTTTATTTGGTGTATGTGTTTGTGCTCATTAGACTTTCCTGTTTATTTCCATGTCCTTGTGTGGCTTTGCAGTCCCACCTGTTTGTGCTGCAGCTGGTCCACAGGCCATCTGTGCGATCCGTCCTCCAGGGGCTCCTGAAGAAAAGACTCCTTCCTGCAGAACACTGCATCACCAAGGGTATGGCTCATTTTGTCTCTCAGTGTCGTTATTATGCATAAGCACATCTTAATTACACAAGCTCCCACCTGCTTCTCTTTATGGTGGGCTTTAAAAAAAACAAAAAGGTAGCGAAGTACACCTGCAACTGTTTAACAAACTAATTCCTTCCCTCTGAAACACTTTCGTCTCTCAGTTAAGAGGAACTTCAGCAGCGTGGCCGCGTCTGCAGGCAGCACTACTCTTAACGGGGAAGACGGCGTGGAGCAGACGGCCATTAAAGTGTCGCTGAAATGTCCCATCACCTTCCGACGCATCCAGCTGCCCGCACGAGGGCACGACTGCAAACACGTCCAGGTTTGCTCAGATTTAAAGAAGTGTTAGAGGTTACTTGCTCATGTAAAAGTGTGGAGATTACTCTAAAGGGCATGTGTGATGTTGTTCTCCTCAGTGCTTTGATCTGGAGTCCTACTTGCAGCTCAACTGTGAGAGGGGGACATGGAGGTGTCCTGTGTGCAAGTAAGTGAAAAGCTATTTCATTTTTTGGGATGTAAAGGTGAGATTACTAATGAGGTTTGCCTCTTATGGATTATATCTAATGTCTTTTTTCAGTAAAACAGCATTATTAGAAGGTCTGGAGGTGGATCAGTACATGTGGGGAATCCTCAACGCCATCCAAAAGTACGTATTCTTCCTCGTTTTTTTTTTCTTCTGAGTTCATTGTTTCAAAAACTAAACACTGTCTTCTGTTTCCTTTTAATAGTTCAGAGTTTGAGGAGGTCACTATAGACCCTACATGCAGCTGGCGACCTGTCCCCATAAAGTCTGAGCTACACATCAAAGAGGACCCTGACGGACCGCTTGCCAAGCGCTTTAAGACCATGAGCCCCAGTCAGATGACCATGCCCAATGTGATGGAGATGATCGCCCAGCTAGGGCCCGGTACAGGACCCGGACCCGTCCCTGTACTCGGTCACAGCCCTTACCCCCCGCACCCCAGTCAACATCCTAGTGGCAACGGGGGAGATTACCCCGGAGCAGGTAAAGAAAAACAGCCGGGACCCGACTGCGTAGATAAATAACAGGATAGTCAGCTCGTTTGTTGGAAAAGGAGCTGTTTTGCTCTTCTTAGCGGGAACAACGGATGTGTCTCCAGCGCATTAAACAAAGAAAAAAGCCCCAAGGAGAGTTTTGTGCTGAACCTTGGTTTAAAATTTCATAAAAGTGGAACGTGTGTATCCCCTTATGTAACCACTTTGAAAAGAAAACTTTCTTGCAACAGGAAGGATTCACCAGACAAGTCAGCAGGGCCAAACTGCAGTAAGCCTTTTGACAGAAGTGTTTTTTTTCCTCCTTCAAGGCAACAGTTACCACAGCCAAGGGAACTTTGACTTCCCTCACGGGAACCCCTCTGGTGGTGGAGTGGGAGGAGGTGGAGGAGGTCCCCCTATGAGTGACTTCATCCATGGCCAACAGCTCTCCCACCCGCCAGATTGCCCCGGTGGTCTCCTCTCCCAGGACAAGCCCCTCAACCACGGCATTAATGATGCAGTAAGTAGGGCTCTGCTTGCGTTCCCATTCCATTGGTTATACCAATAAAGTATGTTTATGGGAACAATATATCACTATGCAATCTAGTTTTATTTGTAGGTCTTATGTCTCTTATTTATATTCTGCTAAGACATTTTGTCCTGTTAGCATAATGTGTTACCTTAGTTTGTAGAAGATTGCTGAAAATAGCGGCTCAGATTTGTGCTCTGAACAAAGGTGCAGCTTGCGCCTCTAGCCAGCATGTGTGCTCAGTCATGCTCACGTGCTCATGTCGCCGTATAATGTTGCAGCTGTACATGTCTGCTGATCACAGCTTCCGTTTAGAAGGCCTGTTCCATGTTATTCACGCTGGAACTCATTTCGTTTTTTTCCCTTCCTATCTCTTCCCTCGCATCCTCCTCCCTCCTTAACACTCTCTTTGTCTTCCTTCTTATTTTTCACTCTCCCGGTCGCTTTCTGTCTCCCTCTCGCACCTGCAGATGTCCCATACCGATCAGTCCCATAACTCCATGCAGCAGAGCTTGCATGCGTCTCCCCACCCTGGCGGCCATTCAGGCCCGCCCTTACATCACAGCGGCCAGTCAGGGCCGCCGTTGCATCACAGCGGCCAACCGTCGCAGCCGCCTCGCCAGTCGCAGCCTCAGCCGCATCAGCAGCCGCATCAGCAGCCCGGGCAGAACAGTCACCCCCACAGCGATCTGAACTTTAACCCCTCCTCAGATGGAGCCCAGGATATGCCCGAACCCTCCCTGGATGTAAGTGTGCCCACTCCGGGCACCCTAAGCTACCTGTTAACAGCTAACACTTGTCTGCTACGACTGCCCTCATCTCTTTGCTGTGTGCTCTGTTTGTGTTTTGACTCTCAGTTTGCTTTTTTTAACGCTTGCTTGTGTGTACATTGGCTTCAACAGACACTTGGGCATGACTCAAAGTCGTCCTGCTGCAGAAAGATAAATATGTTTCCAGGTTATTTAGCCTTGCCACTCATCGTCTCTTTTCCGCCTTTTCCCAATAGCTGCTTCCAGAGCTGGCCAACCCCGACGAGTTACTATCGTACCTGGACCCGCCCGATCTTCCCACCAACAGCAACGACGACCTTCTCTCCCTCTTCGAGAACAACTAGCCTCCCCTAGAAACTCTCCTGCACCTACGGGAGTCGTGATCGTGTTTGACTGTCCGTCCACAGACACCTCACCGACCTCCCCTATCGATACTTCAAGCAGCTTCCTATGCTCATGCACGCGCACACGCACACAGTCTGTCGCCAGGCAATGTGTGGCATAGGAGCACGGCCGTAAAAAGAGACGTCTGTTTCGGGAACTCCAAGGGAGAGAGCCGGAACGCCACTCATCCCCGCACTCCCTTTTTTTCCTCGTGTAAAGATTCCACGCACCAGTTCCACCGCCTTTGACTCGAATCACACCATTTACAGCCAGCCATGTTGGCGGGCACTAAAGTGATATTATATATACATATATAAATATACATATATATATACATATATATAAATATACATATATATATATATGTATATATATTGATCATATTTGTGACTTTTTAACAGAAAACTGTGCAGCTATAATCATCATGTGTAAACAACACAGAGGAGACAGGAGCCTTTGTGGGCTTTAGGAAAAGTGTTGTAGCTTTTTTTTTTTTTTTTTTTTTAATTATCATTTATTTTTGTGAAAAAAAAACAACATTGTCTTGTAAGAGTGTTTTTATCTTATTTGAAATGTGTTCTTCCAAAACTTTGGCTCATGCCCTTTGACGCCCAGACTTCTCGGTGTGTGTGTGTGAGTGTGGTAAAATGTCCTCGAGTGTCAACAGAGGAAACGAGCGCACTTTGTGCAATGGTAGTGTGTGTGTGAGAGTGTGTGTGTGTGTGTGTGTGTGTGTGTGTGTATATACGTATGTGTGTGGGTGCGTGTGTGTATGTTTACGTGTCCTCTTTTGTTTGCCTGCGACAGACAGCGGGGGAGAGACAGTTCGAGACAGAGGCGGGAAGAAAAATATTGAATGGAAGAAAGATGACACACAATCCACTTTAAGAGCTGTCTCAGTACTTTTTGTCCAGTCTGTAGTCGTTCTTGTGTATTTATTGTAATGTTTCGCTCTTCCTCATCAAATTCAGCACCATTTTGTCCACCAGTGCATGTGTGCCAATGGCTCCTGTTGTCTTTGTCCGGCCTAAACGTGCTTGATCAAATCATTTTCTCTTCTCGTTTTTATATTTATTATTTTATTTCAAATTCATCCGTTTCTTTGTTTTTATTATTGTCGTCCTTTTTTTATGTGTTTTATCTTCGTCCCGCATTGAAATTAATCAGATACACATCACCAAAGTTGTCCTATGCTTTTTGTAAGTGGTTGGACCTGGATATTATGTTGATGCAAGAGCAGGATTTCAACATCCTACGGATGTCTTCAGAAGTTTTTAAATCCCTGTGTTTTATAGAAGCGTCTGTGTGATTGTTCTGATCTTTCCTTTTGTTGTTTTGTTACTGGTGAACTGCATCTTTTTGGGAAAAACATCCTGCATGATCCAACAGTGTTTCCGGAGCTGTTGTATATACCCGTTGTGAATACTTTGTGACTGTACAGTACTGTACCTATCTATTACTGATAACTACATGGTACTGTATGTCTGTCAAGGACTACGCACACACACACACACACACACTCACACACACACACACACACACACACACTCACAAACACACACACAGAATCCCTTCTTAGCCAGTCCAATATTGTAACGAATTGATCCAAATGCACTCTCACTGGACTTGTATTGAGTACCTGTGTATCGTTTGTCATGACTCTGTGACAATGCATCAGTGAAAAGGAATATTCAGATTGCTCAGCAGGAAAGTTATCGGAGGTTGTTTTTTTTTTCTTATGTATACGAATTGGTCAGTTTTAAATTAGTTGTTTTCTGTCTAAAAGATTGTTAATTAATGCAGCTTAGAGGTCCAAATTTCTCCAAAAATGATTTGCGTGATATCACCGGATAAAGTGACCTCGTCCTCTTTATTTAAAGTGAGAATGTGCAAAAAGTCCTCTTGATTGTTCTGAGGCCTGATTATAAGTCTTTGATAACAGCACCGAGCTCAAATTTGGGAATTGTGGATTTTCATCACATTTGATATTGTTTTAAGTTATTATTTTTGTCCACTGTTTTCAGTATAATTTGGTTTACACAGTTTTATGCAGTACATTAAATGAATTTAAAACATACTGTATGTTATTGGACAAAAGTTCCCCCATTTGAGATTTGTAAACCATTTGAAGAACCAAATATGGATTTTATTGATCTTCAAAACTGATCAAATCACCTGCATATAACACAGTTGAAGGATCAGATGTTGTATGTGTTTGTTTATATGTTTGTTGAAGACAATGCACTGCCGCATTGGGATGTTTTATTTCCCTACACAGTGTGTAACTGTAACTGCAACCTTTCACAAAATCACGTCTAGTAATTTGAGCGCGACACAAATTGTACTGTCTGATTGCAGACATTTGAAATTGAGTCAAGGATTTAAAAGAGAATGCAATTCATGTTGTAAAATTGAATTTTGGGGGGGGGAGACCCCTTCCTGTGTGCATTACAATGAGAGGTTGTGGCAGAGGGTTGGGGGGGTTTGGGTCGGGGATGTAAGGGATACGTGTATATAATGTAAATGACAAATAGAGACACGTTAACAGAAATGTATTCATTTTCTCCAGGGGGAGTGTGCATAGTGTATTTAGAATTTGTAAAGCTTGCATCCTCCTGTCAGACATTGAATTGGCAAAAATGAGTCTGTGTTTGATTGCGTCTGTGCAGACCTCTCTAATCACGCCTGTTCATTTATGGAAGATACTTTATGTACCCCTCCACGTGGGGTTTCAAAGAAAAAAAAGACATTTTTCCTTTGTGTAATATTAAACTTCTGTGTATTTCTCTATTACCTGTGTACTTTATAAAGGTGCTGCAAATTATTAAAACCTTTTGAGGTATAATCGGGACTTGGAGACGTTGAGCTTTTAGTGGCTCTCAAGGGTTGTTTCCAAATTTACAGTTTGTAAAAAGAATTGTCAAATTTATAATTGTTATGCAATTTGGCAAAATATGCTATAAAGGTACAATCTGAAGTGATTGGCACAGCAGGTGGCAGTTGTCTCTTTGGTTTTGTACAGCCTCTGTACAATCATTTCATATTCTAAACTGGTCAGAAACAATTTGTGATTTTTAGTCTTGCAAATCTGTATGTAGTTAGATGACGTGACATCCTAATATTTATCTAATAAATATGTATTCAGATGAAACACAATTAATGGCCTTTTGCGTCTTTTGACATGCAAAGTGCAGCAACCAGCATATATTAAACCAATACATATTCCACAAAAAGATAAAAAAGGACTGTCATTTTGTGTACTAAACTATATATACATAGAATTTGCAATTACAGTAATCTAAATATCATTACACTTGTTATAATAATGTTTTTTAATGGCTGGAATAGCACAGAACAACCAATCTGCCTTTTTTTCACTGAGGACATTTTGACATGTCACGGTAGGAAAAACACAGGTGTAAATGATCAAATGAATTATTGCTGCTTGAGTGGCAGGGTCCTGGTATGATGCATGCTGGCATCGTTAATTAGTTATTAGTAACACCTGTGCTGTGTTCCTACTAAATATCTGCAGTGAACAGAACTTTCTATTTCACCACTTTAATACGTAGTTCATTCACAAGCTATTGGTAAAAAGGATATTATATAAGTGTAGAAAAGCAACAAGTTAAACAAAATGTGAGCTAAAATACATACTAAACTTAAATTTGATTACAATCGTCATATTCAAGTACATCCATGAAACGTGGAGCAACTTGGGTATATTGATTGAATGCATGTATCATATAATCATCTTTTTTCCAATTAACTAGTGAGTCACAGATTGAAGATGTAATAGCTTCTGTGGCCTCTGGGCAATTTTGTGATTGATGATTTAAGTACCTCCTGAGTGTTCCAGACAAACAAAAACATGAGCTTATGTACTCTTAAGTTATGGCTGAATCAGGTCAGTGTGTCTGTAGTGTCTGTCACTAATGAGGCTGATGATAAAGATCCCTCTTGGTTCAAACTTTTGCAACACCTGATGATAATCAATAATTAGGAGCATTAATTTAAAATACTGCTTTATGATATCGTTAAAGGCCTCTTTGTGGTTTACAGCATTTGCAGTTTTAAAAGCATCACTGTTCATCATAATGAAACATTGGAAAAGCAACATCAAAGCTAAATTGGACTTATCATCATGCCCCTCCTGTAGTGATATATAGTTTTCACTTACAAGCTTACATGGGAATAATAAAGTTCAGACAAACCACCAACACAACCAACCAATCCTGCACCTGAACAGAAATGATTGCAGGACGGTTTAGCACAGCCAGAGTATTCAAATTATAAACGACATCACGGAAAAACAGCAATGCAAATCACATGAATGCAAAACTGATGTTGGAACAGAGAAGCTCCTTTGAAAATGTATATGACTGACAACAGAGGCTTAAATTGTAAAATTATTATTTTTCTACAAGTCATTCCAAATAGTGTTAACAGTAAAACAATACTCAAGGTTATTTGCAGACAAAACTTAAACAAATAAAAACAGAAATATTAGTTCAGCAGTGAAACATTTTTTTTCCTCTCACACAGATTTCACTGATTTGAAATGTTTAATATTTCACAAAAGTTCACCCGTGTAGTCAACCTACATAAAGTACTTCCGGGAACCTCCCACGTGGTGTCGCTGTTCGCCCTGTCAGTCCGCGTGACGTCACATGTAAACACCCAGCAGCACCCATGGCCTGCAGGTCCTCCTGACCCCAGTCAGCTGCGCAGCGATGTCTAAAATACGATACTGTGTGAGATACAGCGCGCCGGGCGTCTTCGCCGCGAGGCTGTTCTCCTCCGGTCCCGCCAAGAACCCTGTCGTGTTTTTTGACGTCGAGGCCGACAGTGAGCCTCTTGGGAGGATAACCATTGAGGTAGCTAGGTAGCTAGCTAGCTAGCGTTAGCCTGTCTTGTCCTAGGTCTGCCTGCAGCGTGCATCACAGTGTTCAAATATGTACCGATAAGGGCTCAGTTTAAATATCCATCCATGAATCTGAATGTGATTTGTGTTGTCTTGCAGTTGAATGCAGATGTAGTGCCAAAGACTGCAGGTATGTTTCAACCATGTTTCTTTGAACTCAGCTGCTCAATACCAAGAGTTGCATTTGTTTAATTCACCATTTAAAGAAGTCTTCAACTATTTTTGACTCGTTATAATGTTAATTTGATAAATAAGACGACTCATTTCACAGCAAACTTCAGAGCGCTGTGCACGGGGGAACCTGGCTTTGGATTCAAGGGCTCTGTGTTCCACCGGGTCATTCCTGAGTTCATGTGTCAGGTAAGAGTTACAGTGAAGATGGAGCACATGGAGGTGTTTGCCATGTTGTCTGTCGCTATGTTTTCCTGTTTCAGGGGGGAGATTTCACCAACCACAACGGCACAGGAGGGAAATCTATATATGGGAAGACGTTCAAAGATGAAAACTTCAAATTAAAACACACCGGTCCAGGTACAACTCCACAGCTTCACTCATACTATTACTATTATACTGCTTTATCTCTGGTTAGGGAGGACACAACAAAGGATCTTTAATCCACGCATATAGTTGTCACTCTCATTGCCTCCTAACAGTAGAATTCCCCAGCTTTATATCTGTAAATATAGCAGCCTCTCCACTAGATGGCAGTGCCTAATTTCATGCAGCACTGTAAACCACTGCCTGTAGGTGAATGACCTACTTTTTAGTGAGTCCAATTATCGAAATAACTCCTTTTCTTGATTATTTTTGTTAAAGTGTGGCATTATCACAGTTTGCTTTTCAGGAAAGAGAAGACAGGCTTTCACCCAATACAGTTAGACACAGATTTGTGTCATGCTGAATCATATTGTGTTAGCGGTAAAAAAAAGATCTTGTTGACTGTATCAAGTTTAATTGACTTACTTGTGGCCTTTTTTTGATCTTTGCAGGAACACTTTCAATGGCAAATTCAGGGCCGAACACCAACGGCTCCCAGTTCTTCATCTGTACGACTAAAACCGAATGGTAAATACCTTCTTTTTTTTTTAAATGCGTCATCTCATCTCTGCCTCTCATCGTCTCACCACATCCGACGGTTGCTAAAGTCCCGTTTCGTCTCTTCTTTTGTACAGGCTTGATGGTAAACATGTGGTGTTCGGGCAAGTGAAGGACGGTATGGACGTGGTCACCAAGATGGAATCCTTCGGTTTACATGACGGCGGTGTGATTAAGAAGATTGTCATCACTGACTGTGGGGAGCTCCCCCAAAATCACACAAGGACTTCTGTGGGATGACCTTTTGGTATTTACTTTATCTTTCATCCGTGTTCATGATACTTTCAAGGAGGAGCCGTCACCTGTGATCCTGCTCAGCCCTAAAAACTGATATTTTTTGTGTACAAGCACTAAGTCATCCGCTTTGTAAAATGTTGTTATCGTGCAATTACTCTCCATTTACAGCCAAATAAAGTGACTGTTTTCAGATTTGACTAGCTCTAGTCTACAGGACATCTGCTCTAATGTGCCACCGACCCTCTGCTGGTTTCAACGCTTCCTGGAAACGATCCAGCAGCTTTTTTTAGACAAGCTCCAGTGCGACTGACTTCCTGTCCGTCGGAGCAGGATGTGACATCATTCGACATCCGCCTACAGTGGACTTGAAGTATCACTTGAATGCAGTTGACAGATGACAGAGCCTCATTGGACGCCGTGCGTGAAGACGACTTCATCTGCTGGAACCATAAAGGAACCTGAAAATGCCTTTAGCATGTATGTGGGCTGCTCTTTTTTTTTTTATTGAGCGTCTGGAGGAGAGAGGAAAGGGAGAGGAAGGAGGCTAGGAGGCTAGGACATGTCTGAAAGTCAGAGACTGGGTGGTGCTGCTTATCGAGCTAATACTTTATGAAAGTAAATAATGAAGCGACGCAAAAAAGAAAAAGCAGCTCTTGCCCATAAATGAAACCATATGCGCGCTGACCTTCCACCGTTTGTTTGAATTCTCCGATTACATTGTTGCCATAGAGACTTCTCAGCTCTCGCTCTGTTTGAGCAAGAGATGTTGTAACAAACTTGATATAATTTGGGTCCCCCACCCTCTGGTTTAGTTTTAGTTATTAGGAATGCATGTCCAATATCGCTCATGGAAACTTGGCTCCACAGACGACGGTGCCTGTGGCCAAGCGTTTATTACACATGCAACACAGTGACATCCACAACTGGTACAAGCTGGTTCCTCTGCTGTAAATGTCTCCGTTCATCACACGGCACCCATGTCAGCTGGTGTGTCCTTCCTTTTGTGTTTTAGGTTTCCTGTCCATCCGCAGTTTGACTCAAAGTGTTGAAATGGAGTCCTGTCAGCTCGGTGTGTCTGTTATCTTTCAGCACTTTCACGGAGAGGGGAAAAACAAGTTTTACATGCCCCCCCCCCCCCCCCCCCCCCCCGTTACACAACCGCCCTGAATAATCCATTAAAAACCCTCTTTATCAAAGTCTACACGCTCAGTCTTGCGTAAGTCTTTGAGCTTTTAGTCAAAGACAACACATCTACTCTGTGTAATGAGTATTTAACAGGCAGGAGCTCTCAGAAAACATGTTGATTTTAGACTGAAATCGAGCTCCAGAGGGAACGCCTCCCGGTTACTGCTGACAACAATTCAGCAGAGGACCCAAACAAATGAAACCACACAATCCAAGCACTCCTAATTCAATATGACTTTAATTCATCAAACTCTCGACAGCACTAAAATGTTTTCCCAACTAACAAATAAGGCACATTTTGGAATGCCATTTCATGGACATGAAAAACAGACCTGTGGTCTACTCTCGAAACCATGACTGTCCTTGTTTCCCAAAATCATTGTCTTTCCTACCTCACGCCTGTGTTCTGTCCAATTCAAAGTATAACATCATTGCAATAGTGCAATACAAACATCTCAAGTGATACAGACAAGTAAAGAATACAAACATAACGTTCCAAATTGACCACATAAGTGTTAACACATTACATTCAGTAAATATGTATTATTCGTAGAGGCTACACGGGACGGTAAATGAAATACTTCAAGGCTAATAACAATCAGAAGTTGCTGATAACGTTAAAAACAATATGTACTGTAGCAAACTACTGTAACAATATTTAAATAAGTATACATTGCACCAAATAATATTTAATTCAAACACATGCACATGCAAACTCTAAAATAGTTCTTTGTCACACACGCTTTTTCGTGACAAAAGTATACTTAAACTACTAATAACACCGTAACATTTTATAATAGTTTCTCTACATCTCACAGTTTAACGTGCTTATACAGTGGTGCGTATCCGTCACTACTTAAGAAAACAAAAGATTTCTGCATGTTAACACAATGTATATCTTCATAATATTGTTTACAAAATGAATACACGTGACTGTATGGATGTCAACGGCAGCTCATCATTAGTTACATACAGCAACTGAATAACATTGTGACTTATTCAACACTGATAACATCAGAACAAAACACACAAACAATGGCTTACAACTGAGGCTATTAATTATGTACCAGCTTTTTTTTTTTTCTAATAATACTCTTATGTAGACATCAATATTTCCTTCTTAGTGTAACTTTGTTGCATATTCTATACAAAAAGTGTTGTAAAAAATCTTTCCATAAATATGTCTGCAGGATAACCCCTCAGATTATTGTAAAACATAAAAGAAAAAAAAGAAAAACTCCCAGCTTTGTTTATTTCTCAGCAATAGGCCCTTCTTCACACACACACAAAAAAGCTTCAATATTGCATAACACTTAAAAAAGAGCTACTATCCTTGATAATGATGGCCATCAAATATATACATACAACAGTCTTTCTTTGTCAGGGAAATAACTCTGGAGTTTTTGCAGATTGCGGTAACATTTTCAACATCTATCAAGTGTTCCAAAATACACATCTCATTCATAGAAAATAACAAATTTGAACTGAAAAGGTACTAGAAAAGTCAAGTATATGCATTCAAGACATTATGTCTGAAAGCAGAGATTTTTTTTCTTCTTTTTTAAATGTATTCTGTCGACTGCTTCCATTGGCTCTTATTAATTTTGCCATTTAAAATGGCCTCATAACGTGTCTCTGGGCTGAATCAAAACTCTCCAACAGGATGTATCATTACTCTGCCAGAACTCTGTGAATCACAAAAGCATTGTTACTTGTTTATGAGCTGAGTTCATAAGGAATCGTTGGTGTCCATTTCTCTCTCTACACCCACATGGCATGATGTGGACAGTACGGTTCAGACCGGTGAGGTTAGTGTCATCAAACAGAGCCAAAGAAATACGATGTTAACAGTAAGAAAAACGGATTGTTCCCAACTAAAAGGAGACTCTTTCATTAGGTCTTCAATAATCACAGTTATCTCTGTTTGGACTTGTAGACACATTTTTTAACAAGAGGCCTGCGTCACAAACTGGGGGTGTGGAGTTTGAAAGATGTGGGCATTTCACCAGGCTGTGGAAGTCTTCTGAACTGTTGAGTTGCATTATGGGAAAGGTAGGATCCAGCGTTTTGGGAGCTTGAGTTTGGATATCTCAGCCTCTGCTGCATTGATTTCAACTATTCTTTAGTGTCAAGCCTCCTAACTTTGTGGAGCTGCACTACTAAATCACTGGAGTGCTCCTTTTAACTTTACAGATGAGTGAGCCAACTTTACCCCAAAATCTGTAAGGTACCATAAGCAGCCACTGCAATCTTCCCCACTAAAGGCGAGTGACCATGAATGTTTTTACAAAACCCACGGTTCCTTGGATGAACACAACTGCAATAGATTAAAAAAAAAACAAAGAGTGAGGTCCACAGTTTCACGAGCGACTCCGTTCTGTTGTGAGGATCGACAAAGAAATAACATCTTTGTGGATATTCCATGACAACAGACCACAGTAGGATTGTTCTTGCCAGCTGGAAATGCTGTTTCAGCCTTGTGCCTCCAACTCCGCAAACTGTGTTGAAGCGAACACCCACCATGCCAGTACAAACTAATGGATGAACTGTATCGTTTTCTTTGTCACATCTTGAACCTGCATCAAACTTACAGTTTACCACATGCACGTATACTGCCCTATCCCCACATGTCTTTTCCTGTCTCCTATAGTCCTGATACTTCAGAATGATTTCAATCTTTTTAAGGCACATACAGTATGTTACAGTATAATATATATATAGTCAACCAGCTTTTATAAGGCTAGATATACAGTACGTATAAAATAGTTCACAATTTCTATAACAAGGTTCCTCGAAAAGGCCGGTTTCTAAAAGTCAACGCTGCATTAATCTCCGCTGTAGCGCTTTCGACCGCACGGTGATATATGTAAACAGGATGTGAACTTCTCTTCCTTTTAAAGACATTGGTTTATAATAGTAGGCACTTATATTCATAAAAAAACAATATAAGTGTAAACTTAATTCATCATCACTTTCAGTATGTCCTTGAATCTTCCGCATCCACCACTTTACAAATCCGTCCTGTTTTAAATCTTCTCGTTTCTCTCAACCAACCTGAAAATCACGGCAGTTCTCCAAAACTTCACCTCCCTCTAGACTCTCTTTACACTGCAATCAGCTGTTGGACATTTAAGGGTTCAAGCGCTTGGAAAAGTTTCCATTTAGCTTCACGGACTCAACTAAGGCCGCCAGGCATCAGCTGGCACTTCAATGTGACCTCAGATGTCTCTTTCAAACCAACATCTTCTTCTGATTTGTGGTTAAAATCTAGTCAAGCCTTCCATGTGACCAGTTTACTCATGTTTTGTAATGCTAATCAAAATGTGGCAAGTAGTATTTCTTTCTTTTTTTTAAGTGCTTTGAAAAATGTAATATTCAACACTGGTGAGAAATTGTGTGGACGGCAAGATTATTGGTACTAAAACTAGGGTTTTCCTACAGCTCCTTATCAGTTGACCTTTTTACGTGATTTGAAATGTACACAATTTGCCAATCTAACATCTATACGTATCCAACACTATGGAGAATTGAGAAATTGTGTGGCAGCAAAAATACTCTACGCACTAAATCTAGACAAGGAGCGACTGAACCTACAGTGGAAGCAGTTACACAATAATGTGATGTACAAACATACAAAAAAACAACAACATTTCTTTATGTCCCAGTTAAAATTAAAATTGCACACTAGACAACAAGCAAATAAATAGGCCAAATGTAAGCTAGGGATGTTTGGCACATTGTCCCTCAGTTAATTCACAGTTAATAAGATGTGCTGTTGACCCGAATACGGCAGGACATCGAAGGCCTCGTGTACGTTATACCCTCATTAGAGGCCCGGGTTAAACGTCCGTCACATTACTACACACTTCACTTGGCAGGGAAATGGAAGGCTGATCTCTGTAAACACAAAGCCAACAAACCCCAAGGTGAGGTAATGTATTGAGACCAATAATGTCAGTGACACCATTGACATACATGCTAATTTATCAATGTATGACTTGTTGTTTATCAACAGGGTTATGTGGTTTCTGATACGCGAGGCACACAAAAAAAAAGTCACTGATTTTGGCAAGTTTTTCGCTTTTGATGAAGAGCACTTGGAGAGATTGATCCTAAGTTAACATGTTCCTCTTATTCCTGAATGTAATCTTCAATACTGTCACTGGAAAAAGAAAAAAGAAAAAAGCATGGCTGAGAAGAGGGACAGAAAGGATCAGAGCTACTGTCCATATGGGAGTCTTCTAAGAGAAGTGGGGGAAGACGTGAGGAGGAAAGGCTGCCATGTTGTGTGCAGGGCAGGGATGAGGGAAACCTGGAAGTGAGGGGAGGAAGTTAACAGCCTTGATGGAGGATGAGCTATAAGGACTAGGGACACACAAGTTGCTCTCTGACTCTGAATAAAGAGGATTATTGCACACGGCGGCAGTAGTAGCCCAGGACTTTACATTTCTCGCACAGGTGTTGGGGGTGCTCCTTACTCTGGTCAGAAACATCCAGGCCATCCGGCTTCTCTAAAGGGCGCTGAGAAAACAAACAGAGAACCAGTAATGAGTCATAAAGAAAGTCATGAAGAAAGCAAACCCAAGCAGCACACACATAAACATCTGAGTTATGCAACGCAGTTTCTCTGGAACCAGATTCAACTCAGCTATTCGCTTAACTACTTTGGCCTCGGACGTCATGCGTATTCTTCACAGACCAGACGTGTACTAAACACAATTAGTTGCAGAGATATGGCAGCACGCCATTAGCTCTGGAAACATGAAGCACACTTTAACAACCTGGTATTAAAGAAAAAGATCCAGTATCCAGCATTTTGATCTTGATGACCTGTATGTAAATATCAGCAAACTGCTACAGCAATGACTTTCGTGGATTAATCACGAGGACGAAGGGAATCTATCTGGGGAAGCACATATCAAGGTTATTTTAACAATCTGTCTGGAACATTTTATTTGTCATCTATTGTTCTTTTCTTGTTCGGGCTTTTTCTTTCTTTCTTTTTTTCACAAAACTGCTATTTATTCAAAGTGGGAAACTAAAGGAAATCAGGTTACCATGGGTCACTACAGAGAGATATATCAGTCGTCCACTAATGAGTCTGCCAGGAAGTGTTACGACTTTACTATCGGTGCTTTAAAGACATCAGGTCCTTGAGAAAAGCTGGAAAATATGATGTATATTTTATGAGGTCCTGTCAGCAGTTAGAAGGTACAGGGTTTCAAGCCCCTGTGCTGCAGGCATCTTCCCTGTTGAAGTGTCCTTGAGCGAGAAACTCAAGCTCAGTCGAGTCAGCGCTGAAGCTGAAGTCTGAGGTCTTTCCATTTGGAGAAAGTGAAAAGAGAGGCGTAGCCGCGAGGCGGTGTTTATACGTCTGTGGGCCGATTTTGTGGCGCAACTATGCACAAAACGTTACAGATGTGTATTTGAGATTAAAAAAAATGAAGGCAGTTAGAAGATGAGAGTGGTCTGAGCAAGGGCGCTGGATGTAGGGGCTAGGAAGTGTGGAAGAGGCCATTGGCCACCCATTTTACGCCCATGGACTGATTTGGCGTCACGGTCATCCTTTGCAAGATGGTCTCTAGTTTTTTATGGTATAGTTTGACACTAAAGCAGGAATCATATATATATATATACATGTTTTGGCTTAATGGGTGTCAATCAGACAACAACAAACAAAATAGTTATATGTGGTGATATTTTTTAAAGTCTTAAGTAGTGTCTGCAAAGCTTCCACTGAACACAAGGTCAGGACAACGTCTATGTGGCCTGAAAGGCGAATCCAGGGGGACAAAGAATACCTCCTACAACCCAGTCCTCACAAAGAGCAAAGGGCCGGTCACAACAGGAAGTGGCAAAGCAGAATTCGTCCGTGTATCATGTTGGTGAAATTGGTTGTCCTTGAGGCTTGGTGACGTAGTGACTCCTCTCAGGCCTAGATAGTGAACTACTGTAGTTAGCGAGCTAACAGCTAACACACGAGCAAGCCACGTGCTAGTACATGCTAGCACTAGTCAGTCAATACAGCTCTCAGAGCTCCTTTCTATTGTCTCTGTACACATTTATTGACATTTTGTTCTCAGGATTTGACATAATTTCATTCAACAAAGAGTTCTCTGAGCTAGCAAGCTTACTAACCGTCATTTAAATAGCTTTAACTGTCAGTTAGCATGCTCGCTAGCTTAATCGTTAAAAGGTGAATTGATTGGACGGCTTGAGCAACGTAGAAAATGAATGTGTCAAAGTTTAGCGAGGTTAAACTCACCAGAAGATTTGCGGAGACTTACTTTTGCCCACTGCAACCAAATCCACTGAAATGTTACACAGCTGAGTTCAATCAGTGAGTAAATCAAGCTGTAAAAGTACAGGGGGACCAAAAAAATCTAATTTTGAAAAGGAAGGGGGACATGTCACCATCATACCTGACGGAATTAGTTTTAAACCAAAATGAATATATTCCCCACCAAATATGTTATGCATGTGGATGGGATTGTAAAATACATATTCAGGATATTTATGGGAATCCGCAGGGCCAGGAGGGAGCCTTGCTGAGAGGCTGAACTCTTTGATACTCGAGGACGCAGAGGTTAGTGGTCCGTTTCAAACGCTGACAGGGGGGAAATATGTTAAGTGGGTGACATTGCAAATGCAGGGAATTTGCTTGACTGTGTGTAGCTTTGCCACAAGACTCCAGTCCTCCACCCAGGCTTTTTTAAAAGAGTATAGTAACGTTCTTGGTTAAGATCTCACACCAGTGAAGATGCAAATGAACAGACAAAAGTAATGAGTGCAATAATAAACAATTGTAGTAAATTCAGCATTACATGTGCAACGTTTCATCAGCAGCAAGATATAGTTGAGTAATGTCCTCCTGAGCAGAGAAAGAAGTCGCTCTCCCTCTGTGTGTGTGTGTGTGTGTGTGTGTGTGTGTTGTAATCCGAGTTTTTCCTTTGCTTTGTTGACATAGTCGCCTCGTTAAGAGCCGTTGAGGGGCAATACAAACGCCCCCAAATCCCGTATACTGCACCTTAAACTTTCCATTGTCTGGAAATGATTTTGACTTCTCGCCAGACATTTCGGGTAAATTTGTCGAGCATCGTCCCTTTCCTGCTTCATTCTGTGTACGTGTTAGCGGAGTGGAGCATGGCCCTCCGTGGTATTCAGAGAACGAGCAGGGCTTCTAGGAGTAATCCTAACTTTATTTCAGGAAGTGGAATTGGAAGAATGTGGAAAAGCATAAATATTAAAAGATGAAGGGTTGAGGATAAATATATCTCTCGCTGAAGAAAGCAGAGTGGATTTTTCTCAGGCGGTCCATCGCTTTAGTCAACAGGATGAGAGGAAAATCCGAGGTTAAGCTAGAGGCAGACAGCTCAGTGTTTGCTGTTGTGAATAACACGCCACAGTATCTTGTTTAATATGAATGAACTTTTTTTGCATTATTAAATATGAGAGGAATCCCTGAAGCTGTAAGCCTCAATTATCTCAGAGGGAGTTTGCGTCTGTGAGACATTAACATTGTTTTTTTTTTTAAATATTCATTGACATTCAGGAAACAATCCAAAACTTTTATCAGTCAGGAAATTAAATCAGTTTATTCAGTGTTGGTTTATTACCAAAGAGGAACAAGCAGTTGTTAGTGGTGTGATTGTTATTCTGTTTTAATGAGGCCATCTGGAATATCCTCAAGACAATATGCAGACACGCAAACCACAGTCTGGACTCAATCTACCACTTCAACTTTTCTCTTTACGTAAAGACATCACTGCAAATTCCCAGGGAGTGATATATTGCAGGTACCTGTTTGTGTGGATAGACGTTGATGTGGCATTTGATACATTCTTGTCCCATGTTGGCCCAGGAGTTGCCACTCATCCACTTCCTCTTACACTTGGGGCACTTATACTCTCCGAAGCATCTCTTCTTTCCCTGGTAGGGTGTCAGCCCTTCACCTTTGGGTCTGGCCTGTAAAGAACAGTGTGAGTGAATAAAATGCATCCACATGTGGGGAAATGAATACTTTCAACATTCTTGACCTGATCAATTTAACTTTAGGAGTGCAGAATGTTTCCATTCATTGCTGTTCAGAGTGACATTTTTAAGAGAATCTCTTGGACGATAACGGATGTTGAGCTTTTGACAGCAGGGCGTGTCCATCCTTGTTGCGCTTGTATATTGAACTTCATCATAGCGCACACTCCTAAACACAATATTGGAACAATATGTGGCTGTGTAATTGACATTTACTTCTATTGCAGCTGTGGTAAATTACTCCTCTGATTCTCACGAGGGAGATGATTACAAACTGTCAGCCAGCCATGAAAAAGCACAAGCCTGAGGGCAATATTGTTGGGAGGAGCCGCGCCAATGACTTCATGTTGGCAACTTTATTTCGGCCACTATAACAGCCCTGGGTGAAAAGTTTTTTTCTCTAAAAGCATGCTACAGACAAACGTATTGCTGATGTCATCACAAGGGTAAATCACAAACTGTCCTCCGTCCTGCCAAAAGAAACCCAAATGTATACTGATTAGTAGGTTTGACTGGGCTTGTCATTATCAATTTGAAACCCCATCATCATAAAGAAAATACAGAAAAATCATCCCAAAACATTCCATCTGCCTCGTGTTAGTCACTGTCATCCCAGGATAGAGGTGATTTCGTAAAAAACAAAAATCTACAAAAAGTAGTGGGGAATCGTGCTATTTTGTGTCAAACTTTAAAAAAAAAAGGCTTTCATGTGCAGACGGAAATGTGATATGGCAGAAATAAGTAATCTGAATACACAGCATGTAACTGATGGCAGCCTTCCAGAAGGTTAGGAAAGTCTCTCTCTGCGTTCAAAGTGAAATCAGACCTGTCCACTCCACTCATGATTCTCCTGCAAGCCTGCAGATTCTTTTCATAATCACTTTAGCGTTGGCTGCAGATTTGGAAGGGGTGTAGGGGTGATGGGGCAGTGAGAGTGAGAGTGAGGGGTACAACCTGTATCCATGGTCTTCCCTTTATTTGTCCCAACCCATGTGTGAGTAATAGGAACTTTAATCGGGAGCATCTGGCGCCGTCCTTACAGACGTCAGCAGTTTGCACCGGCACCAGCAAGTATGAGCGGCTGTGCTTCAATCTGGCCCCATCAACAGCATGACCTCAACCCCACTGTCAGCTTCGCATCTCCCACTGTGACAGCAACGCTGGCTGGAAAATCGGACTTCTGCTGGCCTGCAGAACGCCGGTGTACACACACTGACAGGGCTGTCTTCACACAATCGTTTTGGCCGTCTCAAAGACAATGACATGGCAGCATTTTGTTGAAAATGATCTAGTTACTCGATGAGCCAACAAACATTCTGCCAATTTCAATCTTAAAAAATAAGAAAAAACATCACTTTTGAGGTTTCTGCTGCGGTAAGACTATTCAAATAAAAAAATAAATAATAAATAAATCTGATTTATTTGTTTAAAAATAAACTTTTGATCAGAGCACCAGGTGTACTACCCAGGTGGTCTGACCTTAACCCTCGTTATTCATTTGGAAATGTGAACATAGTCAAATTTCCCATTGTTCAAATGTAAAAGAAATAAGAATCTCTCCGCAATACTGCAGCCAGGACTCAGCAGGACAGAAACAGCACTCATCCTCATGACCATTCCTCTCCAGCTCCATGCTGTTTCCAGGGTCTGGCCTTTGGCTGCACGTCATGCTCCGTCTGCAGCTGAGTGCTTTCACATTAGACACAAAACGCTGCAATCAATTTGAAGATGCCTCTGATGTTCACACAGCAGATGGATTATCCATCCAGTCCAGATGAAGAAGTAGATGCAATCTTGGTGATTAGGTTGCTCAGTTGTTTCCAAAAGTGGTTAATAAAGTTTTTAAATACAAGAAAGAAGTAGCTGAAAGATGATTCATTTATTGGTCAATAGTCAGAAGATTTGTCAGTAACTTTTTTGATCGTAACGTTTTTTTTTTTTAAAGAAAACTTTCCACTGGTTTCATTGTCTTTTATGATAGTAAACTGAATGCCTTTGGGTTTAGTAGCAACCTGATTAACAGGAAATACATGTGTTACTTTTGAGTAACACCAAATTAATGCAGTTGTAAGTTGGTAAACATGCACCAAAAACAAAGTGAAAAAACATTGAATGAGCCAAGTTTTTCTGTAAATGATATCACCTCTGCCTTACATACTGCACACGTAAATATAGTTTGCACAACTGCAAAGTAATGTCCAAATAAGTCGTCTTTATTTGGACTTATAAGGCTGACTATTGTACTTTGTGACATTGTGGTCAGTTGTTTTCAGGCCATTGCAACACATTGCCTCTCATGGAGGTCTGAAGTAATAAACTTCACAAGGCACAGTTGGTATTGCACATTTTAATGGACACCCAAACACGAGGGAACAAATGCCACCACGGTTAGCTGAGGCAGGCTAAGACATTTGGGGCTAGATTCAGGGCAGCAGCTAATGACGGAAGCTTTTCTTCGCTTACATACATGCATATATACATACAAGGCCTAACTCTCCATGTACACTGGTGCAGAGGACTACAAATCAAAACCTGAGCAAATGTTTTCGTTCGGCTTGATTTCCAGGAAAATAACTTCGCTAAGTTGCCTTTAAAGCAACATTTACAAACCATTTCACAATACAAAAATACACACAGTACAATGACCGATTTACTGGATCTGCGTCATCACACCACACAAACACTCTGGAGATGAGCCTGCACAGGAGGCTGTGTTTTCTCTTCCTTTGTCTCTACAAATAAAGCCATTCAAGCTGGTGCCAGAGTAAGAGCTAAATGGACATATCGGAGCCTTTTAGGGCATTTTAGGTGTCCGTCAAGTGGAAAAACAAAGCTCTGAAACAGCGAATCGTTTGATGTAGTCCGTGCCGGGAGATGGCGAAGCCGTGTTTGTCGTATCACTTCGCCAGCGCCGGCTTTGCATTGAGTCAATGTTAGTTTATGTCCCCGAGGCTAGTGAGGTAAGGGTCAGCGTGTGGGTTGAGGACAGTGTCCACAGAGAAGACCGTGCAGCTCCACAACACACAACGAGTTGACCACATCCTCCTTTGGTCCAGATCCCAGCATGAACCCGTCATATCACACACACACACACACGCACACAAACTTTGGGTCAGTGAACTGTTAAATGAAGCATATACACACGTGATACACACATTCACTGATGCAATCTCAACATGGCCATACACAATGTCCTTCTCTCCTCTTGTCCACTTTAACACTCAGACATAAATGCAAAAACACGCACACACACACACACACTATCAACAAATTCCACATCCACAGGTTTTCATGCACTCTTGAGACACAACTGGAAAGTCTCGGCACACTGTTTCCTGCACTACTCCCACTCAGTGTTTAGCCCGGCTACAAGGACACAGATCATTCTTTGGCTTATATTGCAGGATTAATGAGCTCACAAACTGCATTAAATAGAATAACAAGAGGCCATAAAACAAAAAAAGGGACACAACCATGAGACGCGAGAGAACAAGATGAACAGAAACAGAAGAAAGCTCATTAATATTGGGAAAGAATTAACGCCCGAGTTGGACGTGAAACAGCCTCCTGCTCCTCTGGAATCACACTCCAAACATCCACACACAGAAAAGTAAAAGTGGACAAATACCACAAGCCCAACAGTCGCTCCAGCCAACTGTGGAGAGACCCTCCGATCAGCCTCTCTCAGGAGGGTGGAGAAGGAGAAAGGAGAAAGGAGAGGAGGAATTCTAAATCCAAAGCAGATGGCCTCCATAGGGGCAGAACACGAGAAACACCGAGAGCCGTCGTAAAATTGCTGCTCTGCTTTCAATTAGGCCATACATTTCAGAGAGAGAGAGAGCATTAACTAACCGCTCTAGCTTTGGCCACAACTACAGTGGATTGGACTCATTATCATGTGGAGGAATGTGGAGACGATTGTCTGGGGGGGGGGGGGGGGGGGGGGGGGGATTTTAAAGACCCATACGTTGTACAAACAGAACAATATTAGGAATTTGTTGCAGGTAGATTACCGAATTTGGAAGAGGCGTGTTTAAGTGAGCGATCCCGGTCTAGACGACACCCACTGTGAAGGGTAATTCAGGTAAAACCGTGAAATTGATTACACGGTATGCAGCCCAGGCAGCTGACTCTGAAATTGCAGTTTGAATATCATTTTTGCACACAAAACCATCTTGAAATTCTGCTCTAGTGCCCTGACCACTGGATAAAAAAGAAAAAAAGAAAGTGGTCCAGACCGCTGTCTGAGGCCTTACGGTGATCTTGCATTAGTGTTGATCTGACATTCCAGGCTAAGAGTAATGACCAGTGGACAGACACCAGACACAACCCTGAACCCTTAATCCTCTGTCTCCAGCAACAGGATAGGTTAGTTTAATATTAGACGTCCCTTCCAAGCCAAACCTAAAAGTAATCATTCTAAAAGACTGCTTCTTTCAAGGTTGTGGATATGGGATTTCATACTCACTGGTCATATTAAGGGAGACCTCTACCTACAGTTGGTTTGGGCTCCACATATTGCCCACAGTCAGTCCACAGGCAACAAATACGAGGAGACAGCGCTGACAGCCGAGCTTGGGGTTTTTATGCGAATGCTAGATGCCATTCAGCGGTTTGCCTGCCTGCCTCTATGAGAAAACAAGGGATTTGGTGGGTAAAACAACATTGAGGCTTTGGGAAAGGGTTGGTAGTAATTGTATGCAACCACTTTTCTGGCTTGCATTTGGAGCGCAGGGTCTTTGTTGGCAAATGCAGCTCAGCTTTAATATGAATAACGCCAAGTCTTTAGGTGTTTGGAATGTCTTCAAATAAACCTAAACATTTCCAAAATAGGTGGTTTGTTGGATTCATAGATGAAGAAAAAAAGACAAAAGCTTTAAGTGCAACATAAAGGAAACAGATGTGTCCTTGTGTGTAACCCTCTCTAATATAAACCGTAAAACAAAGTAACGCCTCATATCTAAGCCAAGTTTCTTTCTTCCAGTAAACAAGATTTGATATTATTTATGATAATGTGATTGTTCTGCATGATTTGGTGTTCCTATCACGTGTCACAGTAGAGTTGCTTGATCACTGACAGGTCAGTGAGTCACCGGATAAAGGAAGTGCAAAAGGAATAGCCTGAGGCTTGTTTGTCAGACCACACCAGAAACTCTTGTCGGGTCATTCGGGACAAATAATACTTTCACGGTTTATAGTGCACAGTTTGCTTTGGGTTGACCACACCACGGCAATTCAGAACATGAAAAATATGCAGAAAAGTCACATGCTTTCACACATGACGTTATCTGGTGTGGTATTCCTCTCTACATGGCACCTTGTAAAATAGAGAAAGAAAACAAAAAGCACTCTGTTTCTCAGCTAAATCCTCGCGTCCTTGACGATCACTACCCGCGTTATCTGACATCACAGCGACTTAAGATCTGAGGATGCAGTCATCAGACTGTCAGTCAGAACTGAGGGCCAAGTGAGGGCGTGCAGATGGCCACCGCTTCGAGTCTCTCACAGGAATGACACTGTCACTACCTCAGCTGTGTCTCACTGCACACAGAACAAGCATTTTTCTTATTGGCTGTTTCCGCTGCTGGACTAAACAGCCCCAATGCCATGCCAGAACCTCAGCCAGGTGCATTATGGGGACTATTTATCAATCCCACCATGCACTACAAGCTCTAAATACAGCCACTGTTTTCTGTGGGTCTCTCTTTTTCGCTGCCATCTTTCTCACCTCTCCCTCTCTCTCTAGACGGCTCCTTTGCTGGTGCAGCTGTCTCTTTCTAATGCCTGTAAAGAAAACTGGCTGAGGCTGAAAGTGACGGGAGGAACAGGTGTTGCCGTTAAGTGATAAATTTGCCTTCACTTGAGCACAATGAACCTCAGTCTATAACAACATTCTACGGTGGCCGACAAGGGCAATAAGGGGAGAGACATGCGGCAGCTTCAGAAACGATGCCAATTTAAAAACACATATAGAAAAATCCCCCAAACAATTACAACAATGGAAACGCTCTACATAGGAAAAACACGATACATTAACAGCAAACACGGTGCAACTGAAACCGATGCAAAGTCAACAACACGCACACACAACTGACACACAACGTCTGGTCGCTATCTCAGGTCAAAAATCAAGCGGATCCTCTCAGCGCTCCCCCTAGAGGCCTGGAGAACTTCCGCTGTGTTGATTGAATATCGCAGCGGTTTCTGTTGGATTTCTTTTCTTGTTTTGTGTGGTTTTGACATTGCAGAGTGTGTTTGCAGCATTTGCTGTTTTAAAATGACCTAATACGTCATCGTGCGTGATATTTGTCCACCTAATAAATGAGGACATTGTGACACTTCCGTATTTAAGATCACCACGTAATGATACTTCATAATCACTCTTCTCAAACTTTCTCAGCCTTTGCAAACAATTGCCGAGTTATTACAAAGCAAAGCCGTGTTTTTTCATTTTTCAAGTATCCCAGATAGAGCTGCCTCAATCTCGGCTCGCTGGCACGTTCCCCAAACTGCTGAGCTGCTCCCCAGCGTTCCGTAGCACTCCGATCCCTAGCTAGCATCTGGAAACCATCAGTGTAAACAAAGGAGCAGCGGAGGAGCTCAGGCCTCGCTCTGCCTCTCCGCATCCCCCAGGGCATCACTCAGAGAGCAACGCAAGCACACCAAACCAGCCCAGAACCTGTGTGTATTGCATTTCTGCATGCGCGTGAGCGCACACACTGAGCGTGTCCATGCACATATCTGTGTCTGCTCTTGTGTCTTCATCTCAGGATCTTTATTTGGTTTAGCTGCAGTCCAGAAAGACATAGATTTACAGATAGAGCGGATGGGGTTCACTCCACAATGTTAGCTCTGAGTCTTTTGGAGTTTGTGTTTGGTTTGCTCATTAAGCGTAGCATTTCTGATAAGACTTCTAATTGCTTTAATGTGGTTTCAGTTAGTGTTTTTGGCCTGAGCGGTCTGTCTGATGAATGCTGCATGGGGGAGAGTCAGGAACCTGGCTGTGGTTGAAACCAGAACTGGTTCTCCTCTGTGAAACATCAAGAAAGATCAAAGCATCAATCGGGCCTGATCCTTCTCTGAGACACAACAAGGAAATATTTCCTGAACTTTTCATTTTAAGTAACCATATATCTATCAATCATGTGGTTTGGTGTTTTTCAGTACAGCTAAAACCTCTAAAATGTGGTTCATGGAGCTTTTAAACACCGAACCTCACACTTTAGCAAACTCTATGATGCTTGTAAACACACACCACAGAGCAAAGCAGGGTTTTGCAGTTGTGTCTGCAACCTGTTACAGCAGAAAGGAAAGCTTGTTATGAGACTTTATGGACATGGATGTTTTCACCATGGACGTGGTTTTCACTTTGCTCATGCACTATAGCATTATTCCTTTTCCTGCGTAGATAATCAGGCTTACAATACTCCCAATCAACAAAAATATGCATGTGTGGCTATACGGGGCTACATATTTAGTTAGAAAACAGCAGTGACTTATGGTCGCCATAATGGTGGAGATCACTGTGGCTCGTATTCCCTCCGTTGCTTCACAGCTCCACGGCTACAACTGCTGAGATAAGCATTCTTATCTTGCAGAGTTCTCTCTAAATATAAACCTCAGCATTACACAATCGTGAACCACAATCACACACACTTTGGGTTGATGCACAAGCCACCGAGCGCACAAATGCATGCATTTATCCCACTCATGTCAACTTTTTTCTTACACAGTACAACACCAAGGCCATACAAGTGTTAATCAACATGAAGAAATGATCATTTAAACCATACGGTCTTAAAATTAGACAGATATTCGCACATAATCTCAACCTTACACTTCTGCTTATTTCTTTCATGTAAAATGTAATGAATCATATAATCTGTCCTCCACGTCCAATCATTTCCATATCACTGAGGTACATTGAGAGAAAAAGTGGTGCTTTAATAGATTTAAAGCTATCTAAATGTACTGGTTACTCAGTCACCTCATTCATTGCAAGTGTGGTGACAAGCAGAGAGCTGGCACAACAGTGCTACTTTCAAGAAGCTATTTGTAACACTTCCCTCTGACTGGGAGCTTAATATGCACACACACACACAGACACACATACACCTGACACTTCAATTCACATGTTAACTGTCAACCTATAATATTATCCATCGATAAAACAGACTCACTGACAAGGATGTACTATTTATTCTAACGCCAGTCAACAAATGGTACGTGAGCTCATTAGATATGACTTCCCATCACTAGTCAACTAGCACTTGTCTGAACCTGCATTGCACCCATGTGGGTCAGGGAGCTATTCTTAAAAAAGGTTTCATATTCGCGAAGCTCTTTATTTTAGCTATTCATATGTGCTTGACATTTCATTACACTATAAAAAGCAGTTTACTCACAATAGCACATCCCAGTTGTTTCCAAGTCTAAATGTGCCCGTGAAGCATTTGTGCATTTGCTGCATTTATCCCGTCCCAGGTCTCACGTGTGAGGGAAGCAGCAGAAACAGGGTGAAGCGAAGTGTTATGTGGCGAGGAACTATAACAACCACCGTATCTAATCAAATCCACAGCTATTTAAAAACTTCAATCTGAACAGGCAACACTTCCTAAAAGGATCACACACCCGTATTTGACCTGAAACACTGACACCAGTGCAGTCTATTTAAAGTGGACATTAATACATTTTTTAAATTAAGTTACAAGTTTTTCCATTGTGGGTTTCTGGGTTCAACCACTGACAGCACGAGTCATTATAAATGGGTTTGTTATCTCACTGTGATACAGAGAGGAGGATGTCAAGAGGACAACCAACAACTGTTTTAAAGAATAACCACAATTCCATTTCCAGCTCTGTGGGGACGCCAAAATAGTTCATTCTAGGAAATGGTCTCTGCTTGACAGAGTAAGTGGACTGTGTCTATGTACTGTATGTGTGTGTGTTCTACTGGAAGAGACAGCACACACACACACAAAATGCTTTCTGTAATGACCTTAAAACGGAACAAGATTCTAGGTTTAACATGTTCTCAGATACTGGTGAAGTCCCGTAACAGTACCGAGCTAAACGTATGTTTGGTCTGTTCTTTGACATGCTGAGATATCACACAGGGAAAAGGTAAATCAAGACAGCTGTACCAAAGATAAAACATCCCACAGCTGTCAGTCATGTAGATATGTGGAGAGGCTGTGCCAGAAAATATCAAAAAAAAGTTATTTAGTGCTTTAAAATGTCATCAATTACCCACCGAGTAAATGTAAAAGCGTATTTACAAGAGCAGCATGCTGGATCATAAACGTGTTATTGTTTCAACTCTTTTTGTGGTTGTCCCTTTCAAATAAAACAAAGTAACTGTAGGTAGGATTGCTGCACTTTTGTAGTAATAAAAATAACTTGTATGACGGAAGTAACACACTAGATGTCAATCTCCACTAAAAACAGAAAACAAAGAAAATACACCCAAAAGAGCTTTTTTTGTTTTGTTTGATAAGATTAGTTTTTCCATGTTTGTGACTTTCGACTATAGATTTTCTGTCAGTGGCTGGGCTTTAGGAAAAGGAACATAAACACATTCCAGTAGTTGGGAAACAATGCAGCTTTCAATTATTATATCGTGAAAAAATATTGGCATGGTTGACACAATATGGTGATCTGTTGCTTTAGATTAAAACAAATCTCAGCTAAGTCGTCTTTAATGATGTTATTGCATACAAATTAAATTTGGTGACCTGCAATTTGTGGTTGTTTTTATAAACTGGAGGGGGAGGTCTTGTATTATGAGTTGTTGTTTGATTCTGCCCAAGAAAATAATGAGAGGATATTTACTTTCAAGGAAACTCCTCCCAAAATATATTGATTACTCTCAAATTCCCCCTGGTGCCCAGACAGACCAGTATTATTCTAATTTCTCATCTTACTCCCCAGCTCTTTTGACGGGCTTTCTGTTCGATGCATGCAGGCAATATAGATATGCCATGTGTGCACACATGTGTTCTTGTGTGTGTAGGTCAATTTGTTTCTCCTCAGTAACAGACCCACGTCATTAGTGTCCAAGACAGCTGCAGAAGCATATCACCATGCCAGCGTGCTCTGTGCCAAAACCCTATTCCCAGATTCCTAGATTTCCAGAACCCGGCTCCCCTAATCTGCCACGGATCTCGGTGTCATGTTCTTGGATGTCTGATAGATACCCCTGAGAGTCAATCCTGTGGGTGTTTTACTTCATACCAAAAACAATCTCTTGTTTTAAAACTGATGTTTTTGACAGAATTCATTCTCCCTCTTCACTCTTCATTCATAGAAAACACAAGTACGGGCCAACTAGGCCTTGGAATCTGCCCTGGTTGAACCCAGAAGCTTGGTTCCACCGACGGCTTGAAAATGGAGGCTGCCTCTTTTTTTTTTTACAGATATAGGACAAGTTTACCATACTCCTACACTCACCCTATTTACAGGGCGCTACGAGCTAATGCTAAGTGGGGCCGTGGGTGTGAATTCCCGCCCCCCCCTGCCCTCTCCTAGCCTTGGACTTAGCCTCAGTCCCACTAATCCCAACGAGTTGTGCAGCTGCACAACAGCATTAGGTTACCAGTTCAGTGAATGACAAGAGCAGGTTTGGCGGTGGACCGGGGGGCAAACAGAGGTGCACACAACATCTTGTCGTCTGTCACAGGAAGTTCATGCTTCTGCTGTCTATGTTTGCATGTATGAGCCTGTGGTGGATGTGTTCCTGAGTGTGTGTGTCTGTATATTTCAGTAAGTCCCTCTGCCAGATATACTGCACACGTGTGTTGCTAATCTCAGTGGTACTTGGTGTCAAATGCTATATTGGACCTATGGCCCTATATGGTTTCTCAGTGCTCTTGCTATGAAGGCTCTTTCTCTGTATAACTCCTCAAAAATAAAATGCGTTGACAGGTAGTGGCCACATCTGTGTTTTTTAACAGCGAGAACGGCGGCCTATCCGCTATGACACTATGACAAGGGAAAAGTTGTCCGATACAAGATGTCTCCAGCATCCCTGATAAGCCTGATCTGTTTACATGGCAGTCCCCACTCACTCTCGGAGACAGACGCTGGGCCTTCGGAGCCTTTGCTGCGACTGGAAGGAAGATCAGGGGTCACCCTGTAAAAACATTCCCATGGCTCACCTCCCCCCGACCCTCATCCCTGCCAGAAACTTTCCCGACACACTACAGGGCAGTGCGTACAGACAGAGCGGAGGGACAGAAAGTGTTTCTAAATGACATGCAGGGTTGTTTTTTTTACAGTAAGTGAAGGGGGCAGTCACCAAAAAATCTATTTTCACTTGAAAGTTACAGGAGCGCTGCATGAGACCTACAATTAAACTTGAGTTATAGAAAACACATCATGACCGTAACAAAGTGGGTAAATCTAATAGTACAATTCTAAAAGTATTTTTCCTTGACAAACATCTTTCTCGTGCTCGTTCATAAGGTATCCACATACCTTATGAACTAGCACTCCAAAAGCACAAAAACATGTCTGCACCAACGTTGCTCACTTCTACTAAGTACACATAACGTCACTTATTGACCACAACTGTGTTTTAAGCAAAGGTCAACACAGTCCTGACTCCTGAGAGCGATGGAGCTCCATGGGTTTGCCTGCCAGAGAAGGACATCAAGATACGTACGCATAATGAGAGAGCGAGAGAAAACAAAGTTACATTAAAACCACAGAAGAGGCCCCTATAGTCTATATGTTGACATATAGACAAGCAGACTATATAGGGCCGCCTGTATGGTTTGTTGTTGCAATTCCAACAAGATCCAAGGCGCTATCCAAACATACTCGAGTCTGACGCCCCACTGTAATGCAGTGAGGGCCCTGCTGGGGGAACAATACAGGCCTGCCTTCCTGACCTTTCTGTCTAGCAGATCTTACAGACATACAATGACTGCCTTAATTACCAGCCTCCATTCCCACCACTTGGGCTTTCCCCAATGGTGCCCATTCAGAACCGCAGTCTCTCCCTAAGGTACCCATTCAAGGGCGACACAAAGCCAGCAGTGTCAGTCCCTGATCTCTTGACACCAAACCCAGTCCTGTGTGCCAGCACTCGCAGCTTCACAGTGTCTCTGCCTGTCCGTCCGGTTGTCCGTCCTCTCTGTCAGTCTGTCTCACATCCCTTAAGGATCTCTGTGGTTCATGTGACAAGAATCGGTGCTGCTATGAGGAGCAATTAGTTCGACCGCGTAGCGATCAACCCTGTAGAGAGAGGCATGATGTTGAGTTGCCAGTCTGATGTGAGTGCATGAGTCCGGTGGTTTGGTGTGTCGAACTCCAAATCCATTTCACCCTCTACTTTTTTCCGGCTCGCTAATTAAAGTTTAAGTGGAGAAAATGGTAACCGCTGTAAGGTGTAGAGGATAATGTAAACACTTCATGTAAAGTGTCTGTAAGTAGAGAAGCTTAATCAGGTAGTTTGAATTCCAATTAGCTGCGATATTCAGCTGTAAAAGTGGTTTGGCAATTAGTCCTTTAGTATTTAAGTTTTATACAACAGCATGAGAACAAAAGATTTAACCTGAACCCAAAATGCTGCATCTGCGGCTGAAAATAACACTTTTTATCGTTATTGATTCATCTGCAGATTATTTTCTCAAGTTATTGAATGATCATTTGGACATCACATAACAGTGAAAAGTGCCCATCATGTTCCAGAAGCCGTAAAGGCATACAGTTTACTGTGTAAGGCCAGGAAATGCAGCAAAATATCCAATTTGAGAGGTTAGAACCATCAAAAATGGACATATATTGTATATATATGGGGGGGACATTAACATTTACTATGAGCTAACAAAACCCTCTGGCCCTGGTATGCTAACAGGACATCATGCTGTCGTGAAAATCTGATCCCTTACCCTCTGATCCCTCCATCCTGTTCTAGTTCCTGAGGCCTCAGTGTATGGCTGCTGACCCCCATGACACTGTAGTTGTGTTAAGAACGCCAGTTAAAGTGCTGTTACTGTACAAGTAATTGCTAAAGTTGTTGCCATCATTCTTTAGTGCCGTCATTTTTCTAACAGCCTGATGTTTTCGTGGACTGACATGCAGTAGAGAGGTACTATAAGACATAAAGAAAATAATAGAGGAAGCACATAAAGAGACTAGATTCTCAAATGAGTGGTGACCTGGTTTCTCTCATGCTGCAGAGACAAGCTTACATAAGGCATTGTGAGGAGCAACTGCCCCAAACACGTTATTGTTTATTTCCTTGTATTAACTCCATCCTTGCAGTGCTGGCTCGGCAGAGTCACAGGACAAATATTCATATAACAAAGTATTATATCAGAAACTCCAACTTAAGCACAATTTAGAAAACACACCCTTAGTTTGAAGCTAAAGAATACACTAGAAAGAAGCTTAATTACATCTTTTGATCGAGGAAAAGATGAGAGCTTTATGTCAGTTTATTGTGTCTTCACACAACTCTCTCCGGATGAGTTTGGAGCTTCCATTGTCATTTCACCGTTTTCCAGCATTTAATCCGAGAGCAGCACTAAACTCACCTGACTACGGTTCATGTAACAGTGCAACGCCTCCCAGAGATGGGGTTATAGGTGTCACGGTTAGCAAAACAGGAAGTGGTGCGATTGTTGTCTCAGCAAAAACTCAGAGGAAGAATGGGATTTCTGTACAGAACACAAACCAGCTGGCAGGAAACCGCACTTTTATCATTCTTTTAACTTTGATTTCCTCTCAGGGGAAGTGCCCTCTCCCCTTTCACTGGCTCTCAACTCTTGTGCCAATGTGAAGCTTCGGAACTATACCCTCTCTGTGCCTGACGGAGCTCCATGCCACGACAGTGACACATCCAAACTCACGGCCTGCCACAACAGATAACTGCAGCCATGTCAGAGTTGGCCCCGTGGGCACAGAGATCACGGGGCTAAAATGTGAAACATTGTCTCATGACAAATGTTGAAGTGTGACTGCGGTGTTGAAAGATAGTTTATTGACAGGGTTAACAAACTGCAGGATGCATAAAAAGAGAGAGAGAGAGAGAGAGAATGAAACAAAGACAAGACAGAAAACAGCTGCTGGAGGCAGAGGAAAATGTAAATATATGATTCCCCTAAAGATATCTTTCAGTAAAGGCAGCAGGTTTGTTAAATAGAGATTAGAAAAGCTAAAGGACAGATGTTGAATCTATGTTCTTTCTCCTCCGAGGAACATTAGCCTCCAGGGGACAGCTAACGTCTCTGTCTACGTTAAGCCCACACAATCTGTTGAACTAGTGAATAATCAGCACTGTACTAACTATCAAACAGCGCAATCGAGCTATTGTAGACAATTTAACAGCATGTTTCCAATACAAGATTTGACAAATGTTTTGTCGGAGGCTTGAGGCGGAGCTGTTCTGAATTTGGAATAGAAACTGCACATAGGAATGTTAAACCGGACTTCAGATTATGCTGCTTTTTTTGTTGATTGAAAAATTTGAATTTTACAGGAAGCTACAGGTTAGGAACCAAATTGTCTGCAAAGGGAGAGACACTCGTTTTGGCTGAAATACCAGAGCCAGCTGGGAAAAAACAACAAAGTTGCCCACAAGCTAGGCACTTAAACTGTTCCAGCTGAAAGGCCAACAGTATAACACCATGGGAGCACTTGCACTTTTTTTACGAATAACAAATTACTCGTACCCAAAACACTTGGACAGGAAAAAAAATAGATGTTGTGGGTATCCTCAAGTATTTATTTTGTGCCCCAAACACTTAAACCTGTTTATTCTATTCTACACCCCTTAAAGTCTTGCTCAGAATTAATTTGATTGAGAAAAGTTAGAGAGACTCATCTTCAGACCTCAACCTGATTCAATTAGAACTTTAATTGCCAGCCGTGCCAGCGTGTGACTAGTATTGTTTTCACCTTGCGAGTCTGTGTGTGTCATCACGGTAAAATGTGCTCCTGGAGACACCTACTGTTGCAGGAACTACAACAGAGATGCTTTTGTGTACTTTGCCAGGTGTTTATATGTCTGTGGACAGATTCTGACAAGGCGATAGCGTCACAATCACGCAAGATAAAGACATGATTTATAGATGTGTAGTTGCGATCAAAATGAAGGCCGTGTTGGTAGGTGGGTGGTCCGAGCAAGGGCGCCGGAAAGAGGTTAGGAAGTAGGGAAGTGGCCCATTTGCTCCTCTAAGATACTTGTTTTCCAAGAGTGAAGCACACAGGTACCGCTGTGAAATTATAAACTTGTGTGTATTTGACACATTACCGCTCTACTCTACCCACATCACCTAGTACAACAACAAACTGAAACATAAAAAACAAAGTGGTTGCACAATTATCCCAGCATGACTGCTAAGCAATTCGGCAATGGATCAGTGCTCCGTCGAAGGCAAAGTGGAGGATTTAAAACCAAACAACAACCGCTGGTGTAGTCAAAGTGGGCCGCAGTAATGACGAGTCATTACGTTTATCACCACAACCAAAGAAAAAAAGCGCACATTTTGTCAAGTCACACATTACTCAGAGTGCGATTTGCCTCTGGTGTGAAGAGGCCCTCACTTCACAGCTCGCCTCAGGTCTCCGTGTTGACACTGTTATGGGAGATTATGGTGACCATTTGTCACAAAGGACAGACTGCTGCTGAAATTACCACCACCTGAGGTGTGAGGTCCATCGGTTATTGGCATATGGTCACAGATACAGATCAGATGCATGCAGGAGGAGGACTGGTTGACAGGGACTGGGATGAGAGGAAATGGCAGCACTTGTACTTATCAAAAAGAGTTCCTTTTGAACTCCATCCTTATGCAATAAGGAGAGCACAGTAACTTGAATGATTCAGTTAAATATCAGCATATATATATATGTATGTCATTGGACACATTTTGGTCCATGTCAACTTCCTGTAAACATTGAGCCAAGTCAGATATAACTACAGAGATAAGTAGAGGAGAGGTCAAAGGAAGAACGAGTAAAGTCTGACATCGATATATATATTTATATATCGATATGTGTGTGTGTGTGTATATATATATATATATATACACATTTTTAAACCCCATTGAACAAAAGACACATTATTATGCTCTGTATGTGTATCAATGAGCTCTATGTCTCTGTTATACACAGTCAATTTGATGTTCTTGGTCCTGCTCTTCTGTACAAATGGATACATACAGCACATTCCATGATTAAGTCATTGGCGTAATGCGTGATGAATTCAATTTGTCACACGGCGGGCCAAAAAAGACAAATCTGTCCGTCGCCATGGTCTTGTTCATCCGTATCTATGCAATCTAAGCAATGACAAATATGCAGACGCCTCAAACACGTTCATCGTGCAGTGGCCTGTAAAGCAAAAGTTCAACATTTTGGGGAAAATGCTTAGTAGCTTTCTTGCTGAGCGTTATATGAGATTGATACATCGGACATGTCAGTTCATTTAGTATGAGTTCACAGGCAGCCGCTGGTTAGCTTAGCTTAGCACAAAGACTGTAATCAAGGGCAAACAGCTGGCATGGCTCTGTCCTATAAAGCTCACTAATTAACATATCTCCTTTGTTTGATCCTTAGAAAAGTCAAATAAAAGAATAAATCTTCTCATCTAACTTGTGGCAAGAAAGCAAATAAGCATGTTTCCCAAAATGTCAAACTGTTGCTTAAAAGGCCCAGAAACATATTTTCTCACCCAGCTTCTTACAATAAGCTCCTACATGAACATTTGTTTGAAACAGCTTTATTTCTTTATATATTTTGTTTGTGCTTTTCTCACTGGCTTGAAGTGGGCGGGATATCATACATCACTTTGCTCGGGACAACATTTGAATATAAATGACGGTTGTAGGATTGTCCTGATGGGAGTTTCTTTATTTATCATTGTGTAACGTAAACTTTGATTGTTGCACTTTTAGAAAAGGAAAAAGAGAAATAAAAAAAAACATGTCCAGGAAAATATAATTCTGAAGGACTGAACCAGGGGAATGCATTGCGACCTGGAATGGGGCATAGTAACTCTCAGAGACGCACATAAAACACACACACAGCAGCACACACACAGCAGCACACACACAGCAGCACACACACGGCAGCACACACACAGCCAGCGGCAGCAACAGCCACCCCCACATACCCACAAACCTGCATTCCGGCGAAGACATTTTCCATGAGTTAATCTTTCTATAGGGAGACATAGCAAGACGATGTCATTCAATCATTTTGATCACTCAGACCAGAGGTGGGGCCAACTGTTGAGAGGATTAGTCCAGTGAACAGAACCAAATCATGAGTGCAAGTGGAAGACATCTTGGAAGGGGGCCAAAGCGTGGCAGTGAGGGGCATTCTGCTCATAACTGGGGGAGCGACCTCATTTTCCGAATAAAAGCCAGTTTACATAACACCTCTCTCCCCATGACAGGGCGCATTGGGCAGCTGCTGCCAGGCCTGTGGCTTTCACTCAACTACCAAGAGTTCCCTGAAAAAATGTATTCTCTCAGCACAGCCACAGGCTTCCTCCGTGTGATTCCAATATTAACATGTTATAACTAAAAAAGCTCTTAAATGGCAAGTAATGGATAAACACTTTGATAACCTCAACTATTTAATTGCCTGTCTCTTATTCTCTCAGAGCCAAGCAGTGGAAGGGAGAGGGAAACCATTGACCACAGTGACTAAGGTAATGGATCCACCACTGACTAAATTCTTGTCTCTCCTTCAGCTGCGAAAAAGAAGTCAACTTTGGCAGAGGTAAGGTGGTTTCAAAGCATATAAACAGATACAAGGAAATCTAAATCCAAATGTATATTGTAAAAAAATCACAGGATTCAGTCAACACATTTGAACCTCGTCAAACACTCAAACAATTTTTTTTTCAAGTCTCAATTGACAACAGCTAATCGCCGGCCTTATATTATGATTTAAAATACCTTTTCCCTTTTTCCTTTCCCTAGTCATAGCACAATAACACATGTTGTGATGAAGTAAAAGACTGTACAAATCATCAGAATGTGATTCTCCATGCCGGACCTGGATGACATACTTAGCAGCGCTCTGCGAAGCAGGAGCCTCTGTTTTCATTGGCAAAGCACCGCTGAACAGTACACACTATTAGCAGGGACACATTCATCCTCACATGCATTCCAGTGCAGGCAGATACCAGAAACGCCGAGAGCACACGAGTGCTCACTGCACCTTGTGAAACAGAGTTACGATAATGTAGGACAAGAAAATATTGTTCGGAAAATGACTCACGTCTCGGCTAATAGGTCATTTGAACACTCTTTTGCCATTAAAAACAATGTTTCCGATTGCAAGGCATGTGCCACGTCTGTTATTTGGGTCCTCGGCTGGTGAAGTAAGGAGAGGCACGTAATGACAGGTGACTGGGCAATAGTGTAAGTGATGTAACACAAATGGAAGGTAAATTTACGGAGGGGAAAAAAGCCCAGGAGAGACCTAAATAACTGACATGGTGTTGAACTGTGGAGGTGCGGAGGCCTTTTGGAGACTTTTCTGCTTTCTGAGTTACTGTTGGCAGTTTAACGAACAGCTGAAATATAAACCAGAAGACGGCTGAGTGTGATTTTGAGGTCCGCCCCTCAATGCTTACATCTACAGCATGATTGATTTCACAGCCTTTACAGTGACAACCTTTTCATTTCCGAATAGCACAGTGAAGAAGATCAGTTCAAATGTACACAGCGGGTTCGAGAAAAGGCGATAAACACACTAGATGACGTATTACTTAATGCACCCCTGCTCCCACATTGAGTATCAGTATCATTTGATCATCACGTCAACAACTACAGCATTACATGAAGGGAAAAACAAAGACCCAAACAAAGACCCAAAATTCCCGTTGGAGTTGTCAATAGATGATCTAATTCCCTCACATTGCAGCTTGAAGCTGTCCAGGAGATATTTCATCAGCACACAGGTCATTTACAGACCTCCCGAGACCAGTCATCATATGTCATAAAGCAAGTCAAAGCATTTTAATCTCACATCTGCTCCTCATTACTATTCCATGCAAAAGAAACTCAGGGCTGGGCTTAGACTATTGCACCTCACCCAAGAAAAGGGAGAGAAGAAATAGGAGAGAGAGAGAGAGAGAGAGAGAGAGAGAGAGAGAGAGAGAGAGAGAGAGAGAGAGAGAGAGAGAGGGGAGATTATAAAGCACCGTGAGTCCAGCAAAATAAGTACACTGTGTAAAGATCCCACAATTCCGAGGGAAAGTGACATTGTGTTCTTCCTATGAAATCAGATCACTTCCAGGCCACGGTCCCAGCAATGGTGTTTGCCTTTTACAAGGCGCTATATAACACCACAATAACAGATCCACCACAGAAATGTCATAGTCCAATCCTTCTTCAACAACTCCTGCAAACTCTACATCACTCTACTTAGGCTATAGTTCCCTCGCATGAACACAAAACTCATAAGCACAAGTTCTTAATTCTCTCATTTAGATGTTGAGTGACCGCACACCTGCATCAACCTGTAGCAGCCACTCAGGCTCCCAACCAGGGCCTTATTCTTAAAATAGACATTTCTACCCAGACCTGATTGAAAGTAAATTGGCAAGGATCATTCAAAACCCAAAATTCTCCAGGTGCTCTCCAAGATGAGTTTAGGGAACAACTGCTGAGACCCAATTTGTCACACATTAGTGTGCTCCTAACCTGCAAATGTCATTTTTGTGGATTACTTTATCTTTAGTTCCATGTCAGAAAAGACATTTTCTGTATTAGTTAATGTTTTTGGTTGATTCTAGAAAAGCATGCTAACACGATGATCCAGTGAAATGACAGTTTCACCTTTGACCCTCGAACTAGTCCTACACGTTAATTCATTGTGGTTATAACGGTTGATTTCTTGTGGTGTAATGCTGTGGCAGTTAAGATGCACACTAGCACACACACACTCACACGCGCACACATGACTACAGAAGACAGAGGCCAGCCTGTTTAACAAGTAGGTCAGACCAGAGCCAAAGACGGAGAGAGAGAGAGAGAGAGAGAGAGGCATTGGCCGGAGCAAGCACCGCTTTTAGTGCCATCATTGGCTTGTAGATGAAAAGACACTGAGGAAGTCTAAAGTCACACAGTTATGGCAATACAAGCTATTTGTGTCATCTCAAGAGTTAGATTAAGGGAAATATGCGTGCTACGAGTCTCACCTGAGGGCAGTCTTTGATGTAATGGCCCTTGTTGAAGCACAGGTGGCATAAGTAGTTGGGAGGGGGTCTTTTGTTTGGTTTTCTTGGCTCTGAAGAAAGGGAAAGGTCTGAGAAATGGTCCGTCAGGGAGTTGAGTCCATCCACGATGTTGTTCAGGGAGCCATAGGGTGACACATTCTTATACACATTGTTGTTTAAGGCCTGAAAAGCAAGAAGAACATCAGAAAAGGTTCAGTTTTAATTCTTCTGTCTATGACTTGTCATGTATCATGTATTTCGAATAAGATATAGAACATTCTTGAAGACCTTCACACTCAATTCACATAGAATTCCCAACTCTCCGTTTCGTAAAGCACAAGTTGTTAAGTTACAGTTTGCAGGAAAGCATAGAAAAAAGCATAGAAAAAAACAGAAAATATAGCATTTCTGGTTTTGGAGTGTTAAAAATGCTGAGATTAATCACCAGTTTTCTTTGAGAGCTCTCTGTCCTATTTTCTGTTGCACCAAAAAATACCCTCCATGATCATTTCTCTCATTAAATTCAGAACATCTGGCGAGAGGCCCAGCTGTGCTCATGAGCTGGAAAAGTACTGAGCATGTCCACAGAGAAAGACAGGACTTTACAGAGGGATGACTCATGGTAAACAAGATGGGAGGCATGTTCCCTCGCCAGCCTGTGGAACATCAGCAATGTCACCATGCACTGTTGGCGGTAAACTAGCCATGGTCAGTGTTTGTAGTCTGCTCGGAGCCACAGAGCGCAGCGTTGCATGCCACAGGGCCCAGTGAATTCATAGAGGGTGCCCTCTGAATATTAAAAACAGGGGAAGCATGGGCTGCAGGCCCTTATTTCCCTTCTCGTTTGTGTCTTCCTCTGTTTAAATACAATCCAGAAGCGACAGACAGGGTTTGACCTCTGGGTGAAATAATGTTGATTTTAGCACAGGCTTTCTTTATTTTCAGATGGTCAGGTAATTAGCCCCTGTTGACAAGTTGCTAAACAAACAGTCCAACTTGTCATCTGCCTTGACATTTAATAGTTTTACTAGACTGATGACAAATAATTGAGACACCGCCCACATGTGAAAACATCAGTGAGTGCATATGAAAGCCACATATAAACTCTTCCTCCTCCACAGGTTTATGTCTGGGAAATATGTTGCTATCAACATTGAATGTTGGATAGCACATAAACCTTAGACTTGGCAACTTGGCCAGGGCTGAAAGCCAAATCTTTATCTGCGGGCTGTGAGATTGTCTTGCTAACCAGCTCCAGCTTTAAAACTCATGTTCATTTATTACATGTAGTCGTCGTAAATCAAGTACTACGGCTCCGAACTTTCTCAAGTTTTCCATCTGCCATGTGTTTTAGCTCTGTGTATTATATTACCTCTCCTTCAGGAAGCGTGCATGTTTGTGTGTTTGTTCAACTTAAAACCGAATGCAGGTTGTAAAATTATTTTAAGAAATATAAAACAGGAAACTTTTCTCAGTTTATGCTCCTCTCCCATTTCTTCGGTTTGGCCTGAAACGTCCTCCTGTCAGCCCAAAGGAAACTGATTTCACACACATCTGCTAATGGTGGAGAGAGAGTTTGTTTATTTTCTTGTGTCCGTGTGAGTGAGTGATGAGTGAGTGAGTGAGTGAGAGACTCAGCAGGAGGTCGTGTGTGTATGTGTGGCGATGGATGTGCATGTATGCGTTGGCCAACACAATGAGAACTAAACTGGTATCATTACCAGTCAGTGCGTGTCCAAGTGAGCTGGACAACTGTAGCAGATCTTTGTCTATTTCCACAGGGCCAGGGATGAGGTGTCACACTGCAGGGGTTAATCACACGCCGACATGTTTAAACCAGGACTGTGGTGACTGATTTAAGGTAGAATAAATGACTTTGGGGTTAGATTAACCTAGAATGGTTTCAAAAGTCACATAAAGCGGTCAGCGGATCAGGCTGCGGTAAGAATACTTGGAAACCACAAAAGTTTCCAATCAACAACCAATTCATTAATTTATCATTATTCCACTTTAAGTGGACTGTTGTGTGATCCTTCGCTGCAAAAACGACTCCATTTTCACATTACTCATCTCATCATCAAATCTCTGCAGTGGTTTATTTTACTTGGCTTAGCCAGTATCGTAAGTTGCAAAATGCCCCCAAAACCCCCCCCCCCCCCCCCCCACCCCACCCCTTAAACTGTTTCCAGACTGTATGTGTTCCCTCAGTTTGAAACACTTATACTCATGCGGATTGAATGCCATTACACAATTGCGTGTAATGTATAATGTGCACACCCAATTTCCAGAGGACTGTTTCATGTTAAATGACTTCAAAGGGCCTCTATGGTTACCACCATAATAATGGACACTGGCTCTAGATGGTGGATACACCATCCATCCACTACTTCAGTTTCCTGAACACAGAGCAACACAGTAAACTCAACTGCAGTGTAATCAACACACTGGGAGGCATGCTGTATCGTCTTTACACTACCACTTTGACCGCAGGATGTGATCAGTGTTCTGTGTGTGTGCGCTGTATATATGTATGTGCGAGTGTGGTGGTGGGGCTCCTTTTTGCACAGTATAGTCTGCAGTATCAGGTTTGCCCCCCCCCCCCTGCACACATTATCAGCATGTTTGTCCCTAAAATTACACTCAGCTACAAAAATAGACAATATTCAAACACGGATTGATTTTGTTTGCACAACCTGGTCTATTTGAAGAAGTCAGAAGGCAGCAGACCTCAGCAGGAGGCTGCAGTGGCCCGCTCTTTCCAGACAGAGGCGTGCAGGGGGATATATTTCCATCTGTGCTTCTTTACCTCTCTGATCACAGACATGTCGGATTCAAACACCTTTAATTTGAACCATAACTCATCAGCATCATGAAAACACACTGATTTACCCCAGATTATTAAATGACATTAGCCTGGAACGGGAATGTAATTTTAGCTATCGAACTATCTAGTGAAATCTTACTTGCTTATTTAAGCTTTAATCGGCTTAAATTTATATTCCCCCCAAACATATTGCAGTTAGAGTATAACTAAGGTGCTCATAAGTGAGTTTGTAGTGACACTGCCTTACTGATAGTAAGACAGTGCCACTATAAAGTATATCCATGATTTATTCCTTTATTTGCAGTGATATTTACAGCAGGATAGCTACTTCTTGTGTTGTATAAATTAGACAATACTTGACCAATAAAGTGTTTTTCAACAATAGTCAAATGGATAATACCCTGACATGTTGATTTAATAAGACTCATTAATTGTCCATATTAGAAATATCATGGCGGTTATGCATATCCCACCAGAATAGCCCATGCTGTACATGCTGAAACATTTGCGGCACAGACGTGCAACAATCCACTGATCAACCAACCCAACTCGGATTCTTACTATGAATTCAACCACCAATCTGACAGTCGGAAACACTCTCAGATATATAAATATACATATAAATATACATATATGCTGCATGCCATCTTTCACCTCATTCCGCTGCAGCTGAAAGAAGTTGTTGAGATAGTTGGAGTTCAGGGAAGAGCTCAAGTCCGCCGCTGCGGGAGTCTTGCTGAAACCGAGATCCGGATGGGAAGAGTTGGGTTCGGGTCTGAATGCGTCAAAGGCGCTGGTCTGGTGGGGGTCTTGCAAGGAGAGATAGACCCAGTTGAGAAGTTGCGCAGGCTGGTACACGGAGGCACTCGTGTCTATGGCAGACAACAAGCTCATCTTTCAATTCAAAGGTCTAAACTGGGTTTTCCACCGCTGTTTCTTGGACTGGTCTCAACTCTTTTGCCTTTTCTTGCTTTTCGTTCCCCGGCAGATGGCAAGTGCTCCTTTTTTCTTGCCGAAAGGGGCCCTGTCCTCCTCACGCCGGGAGCCTCGTCCCAGTCAGATGTTACTCAACAGTCATTGCGCTAACATGTCAGTATAGAAAGTTTTTCCCCCTGCTCCCCATGGTCCGCTATCTGCCTTTATTGCAGCGGGGCAGAGAGAGACTCTTTGGATATGTAATGAGGACGGCCCTGCGTCACCGAGGACGCGGGCCAATCAGCGTCTGCTTGCTATGAATATTCATTAGTGGCCCGCTGGATGAGACAAATGGTTCTTATGCTTATTGTAGCGCCTCATCCCAACAGCTCAGAGGTTTATAAATACTCTGCCACATCAGTTAATAACATTAGGCAGTTTAACAGACTCTCTCTGGGCCATATGATGACATGCACTACTTGTAACATGTATCATTAATAACATGTGTTTGTTTATAGGTCTTGTGTGAGAAAGAGGGGTGGTGAAAGGTGTTTTGTGTATTCAGGGCCAGAGGTGAGTAGTTACACCTAACTGACTAATATTTAGAGTGTCCTTGCGAACTTGTGTTAATCCAGTAAAGGCCTAACATTAATCAATCAGTAAAATCAGCACCTCAACGCCAGCCCCAGGCCTCTCTCAGGCCTCTCTGTTGACCAACCTGGAGGTGGCAGGCAGGCCTGTTGGTATAGAAGAAAACTTTAAAAAGAGCTCCCTCTTGTGGCAAATGTCCTTCACACACAAACACAAACAGTACAGTTAGTATCATTCCAAACACAATAATCCTGTTTAGCTTTCTTCTTTTAAAGGTAGGATCAGTGACGTGATGTCGCTAAAAATATCCCTACATTGTTGGTGATTGTCATCACATGACAACCACACACATAAACAATAACGAGTCATGTGGTGCACTCACACAGCTTTACTCTAGTAACACACACACACACAGATACGTTTATATTGTTATTAATATTATTATTATACGTTTAGTCTTTTAAACTTTATTCATCCCATGGTGTGTTATGATCCCTGTGTTTTGTTTTCATCTGCTATTTTCTTCTTTAAAGCACTTTCTAAACTTGTAAAGAAAAATGTTATATAAATGAAGTTCATAACTATTCTCATTAGTTTGAATTACAGACCTCGTTGTATTTATATAACTTTGATAACTATAAAATTAAATAGGCTTGTAATATGTACTTGTATAATATACTCACTAGTATGTATAATTCCAATACTTTATAATATTATCAGATTGTTAAGGATTGGTACATGTATCTGTGTGTCAGTAAACACAAAACTGACAAGTGGTTTAACTTATTAGCTTAACTATATTTAGGTAGCGACACACCTGAGAGATAATATACCTATTGTTATTCAATAGGTGACGTCGGTGTGACACATTTTCCATCATGCCATTAACATTCATCTATAGATGATTAGTGGGAACACATATTTGTTGTTGTCACGTGGTGAAAGGCAGCTGGGTGGGTTCCTTAAATGGAAAGTATGAGTCCCACCCATTCTGCTTAAGTACAGTCAAAACCGCGGCTTAAAGAAATACTTCCACCAGGAAGAGACTGCAAGCGGACTAAAGTAAGTGCTAACTTCAAATAACTACTCAAACAGCCGAGCTACAATCACGAATCATACATCAGCTTACGTTATACGTTATATTCGGATAAGTGGCAACTATTTATAGAGTCGTTTTGTGGTTTAACGTCAGTTGCTGTTCTCGACGCTGTCGTTAGCCTGCCAACGTCTAAGCACACCGATCACTAGTGTCTGTAGCTCCTCCATGTAAGGCTACGAGACGGTTCGTCTCGGTCCGTGGCTTAATTTAAACGGCTGGAATCGCGTCGGTTTATTTACTGTTAGCCGGCTAGCTAGCTCGTTAATTAACGACGGTCAGCAGGGTCCAACTGACGTTATGTAAATTGGATTGAGAAATAAACTTAGCTCATGTTCAACTGGAGATTTACAACGTTACAGGCCCAATGCAGCGTTTTTATTAGGTAGTGCCAGGTTCAAAACGAAACATGTTGGTCGTGTTATAAAATAGCTTCATGTCTGTTTTCCTAACATTAACATATTTGGCGTTTTTGAAGTAATTACTAATGTCTTGTGTTTCTTCGAACTAGCAATCTTCACAATTTTTTTTTTTTTTACGTGAATGAACAGACACACCCATCGTCACAAGAACATGGCAACCATATGAAAGCGAAACATTCATGCATGTTAAGAATATCTAACAGTATCCGTCACTGTCTTGTCGACACCTTGTAATTACCTCACGTTGGTTTGACTTTTAAAAGAACAACTTAAACCCTGAAATGACAAATGTCTTTATCTAGCACCCCAACTCCTTAAGCAAATGGCTTAGAAAAACATTTGTTCTGACCAAAATGCGTTTTAACTCCCACTGAAGTATTTCACAATGGCTCCTCTGAGTCAGCCTGGATGTAGGTCTGTGTATGTGAGACAAGCATCAGTGCTACTGTGTAGTACATCTGTACTAAGCATGCTTCTATCTAGCGACATCTTTTTGTCTCTCTGTGTCCATAAAATGCAAAGCAGAGAAGACTGTTCCATTAGTTCCACTGAAGTCAGACTTCCCATGGAACAAGTCGTTACACTGGAACTCCGGCTTTTCATACCGAGCTCAACCAAAAAGAAAAGTTTCCTCACCACTCGCATAGAAATGGCTGTGATCCAACTTTCCTGTAATAAGGAGTCTGCAATTCAGTACATTGCAGTGACAGTGACACTTACATTGCTACATTCATAAGCAAAGACTGGTGCGTGTGTATGAGGGCATTTAAAAAAGCACTACAATGAGTCATGGGACTTTATGTCCAGTATAACAACAAGCTATATACTTATTGTAAGTCAGAACCACATTTTTGCTGTGTCATGCCTTCAATATGTAAGGGTTTCATTTACAGCGTATTGTTCTTGCTTATATTTTTGCTCACCGACGTAGTTGGCCGCACAAGATCTTACATTTGTATTAATTTGGTCATGTTTTGGAAGTCCTTTGATTGACCGTTCTGTTTTTATGCTTAAAGCCATGAGCTACCCTGGATACCCTCAGGCAGGTGGATACCCACAACAGCCCGGGGCCTACCCTCCGCAACCTGGTGCCTACCCACCTCAGGCTGGAGGCTATCCTCCCCAAGGTGGAGGCTACCCTCCTCAACCTGGTTCCTACCCTCCTCAGGCTGGTGGCTACCCTCCCCAACCTGGTGGCTACCCTCCCCAGGCCGGAGGTTACCCTCCCCAGGCCGGAGGTTACCCTCCCCAGGCCGGAGGTTATCCTCCCCAGGCCGGAGGCTACCCTCCACAGGCCGGAGGTTTTCCTCCTCAGGCTGGAGGTTTTCCTCCTCAGGCTGGAGGCTACCCACCGGCACCACCACAAGGTAAGCCATCACGCACTGTTACACTGTCCCACTTTCTCATCGAGCAACACACTCAAATCTTAAAGTACTTGCAGCAACTGTATGTTGAAGTGAAAAGGTTAACGTATTCTGGTGAGTCAGTTATGTCGTGTTTGTGGGCAACAGGGATCACGAGACTTGTAGTTAACAGAGCAGATTGTTTTTTTTCCCCCTCAAAAAACAAACAAACATCTGCCGTTGCTAAGAGAAGGAAGTCCCGCTGTCCGTCTTTTCACATAGTACTCCCATTGTCTGTCCAGCTCTCTTTCACCTACACATTAACTAGTTGGAGGGTGAGAAAAAGGGAGTTCCAGTAAGAAGGGTCATTCCCGTCTCAGTCTGATATTCTTACATGTAGTAGCAAAATGCATTCTGTACTTTTGCTGAACAGCCTTGTCTTTGTTGTGTGCTGCAGGCAGCTGGGGAGGTGGCCCTGCTGGGGGATACCCCACCATCGGTCTGGGCAACGTATCCAACCCTGGGTACAACGCTGGCATGGTGAGTTTAGCCTTAAACAAAATAACCTGCACCCAGAAAAATTCTAAATATATATAAAAAAAAAAAATGCAACCTCATCAGATGATTGCGTTGAATATTCCAGTTAGAATTAATTACTCAGCCATTCATGGGAATATCACATCTTTTCACTTTACGGTAAGACTTTTCCAAACGTCTGCATCTGCTTCCCTTTTTCTAGGTCTCTTGCATGAAACACAGGTCCCACACTATATTCTTATTCATGCGTCTCAAAGCTATCGCTCTAATGTAACTTCTTTTTAATCCCTCTTACTTTTCTGAGTCATTGTCTTGTCTATGTTGTTGTCTATCGTCTGTTATATGAATTTCCATCTTAATATAAATCATGGCCACACTTTATTTGGATGATTGTGCGTCCTGTAACTGGAAGAAGTTCCAAACATCAGGAAAATTGACTTTGGTTTCTCATCTGAAGTTAGATCCGGGATGAGAGATTTAGACATTTGTTAAACATTGATTAATTCCATATACACATACATAAATCTACATCGAATCCAAAAAAGGTGTGACCAGCTACCTGTGCTTTGCATGAAATAATCTTCAAAACGTTACATATTATGGGATACCAATCTTTCCAAATCGCAGGCCAACCAGTTCTCTGCAGGCATGGGTGGTTTTGCTCAAAACCCATCCATGTTCGCCCCAGCCTCTGGGGGGTACCCACCTGCCACTCAGCCTAGTGGGTACGGTGCCCCCTTCCCTAACCAACACTCAAATGGCCTGTACCCACAGCCAGGAGGGATGCAGCACCCCCAAGGCCCGGGGATGGGCTACCCCGGTCAGCCTGCACAGCCGATGCCTGGGTATGGAGGAGCACCAGCACAGATGCCGGGTTACCCAAAGGTCCCCTCACCGAATCCATCCATGCCAGCCTACGCAGGAGGAGGAGGAACCATGCCAATAGCGCCACCTGTCAACGTGAGAAAGACTAAAAATACTTTTTTGACCCCATAGGTTAAAAAAACATATATTTATGGCTCTCTTTTGTAATGCGATACACACACACACACTCTTTTATAAATGTACAATGTCTGTAACAGATTTACATTTCAGCTAAAATGACACTGTGTTGTTATCTCAGAGAGGATTCAGGGGAACAATCAAGGACTTTCCTGGAGCTGACCAGCTTAGAGATGTGGAGGTCCTGAGGAAGGCCATGAAGGGCTTTGGTGAGTGCTGTGGGCAGAGATTTCTTTTATATTTTTGGCTGACCGTTCTTAGTTATCAAAGACCCTCTTTCGTCGAGGACAGCCTTAATTGTCTTTAGAGCATAACTTTTGTATTTAGAATAGACATTTTGTCATTTCAAGTATAAATGTCACTTGAATTAGAAATGTAGAGATGTTTCTGTATCTATCATCTCCTTTTATAAATGTGACATTGTGGCCTTTTCGGTGCAGGAACGGACGAGCAAGCCATCATCGACCTCCTGGGTAGTCGCTCCAATAGGCAGCGCGTGCCTTTGCTCCGAGCCTACAAGACGTCCTATGGGAAGGTAACGCTCCGCCCTCCAACTGAGTTTATATGTTGTTGATGGGATACATGGTGCCGAGTATTTACTTATTTTGAAAAAGCAATCATGTTTACAAAAAATTCCCACGTGGCACAGTGTGCATTATACTAGCAGTGCGTAATGGTGACAAGCAGACAAACAGGTGCTCGTGGTGCCAGTAAAACGGAGAGGGGATTGAATGTCCGCACAGCTCATTAAAGCTCTGCCTCATAGCGTCTTGTAGTAGGCCACAACAGCACTTGATGAAGGTTTTGAGTTATGCCGAGCATGTTTCCATTCTCAGGATCTGGTTAAGGACCTACACTCCGAACTGTCTGGAGACTTCAGACAGCTGGTCATGGCCACGTTGAAGGCGCCAGCTGAGTTCGATGCCTCTGAGCTCCACAGCGCCATCAAGGTAAATGCTCAGGGACAAAACCAAGCCGTCGTTAACAGAAATAAACGGGAAGAATTGTGTGCCGCTATTGGGCCGGAGGATGAGGTTTTCTTTGTTCTGTTCAGGGAGCCGGAACCGATGAAGCCTGTCTCATAGAGATCTTGTCTTCTCGCTCCAACGCTGAAATCAAGGAGATAAACCGCATTTACAAACAAGGTGAGAAGCCTCAGGGCGATTAATGGACTGCTCTCTCCTACTGTTGTGATCTCCTCTATCACACAGCTTCCTAAAACTGTGTTGAAAGTGTTTTATTACATTCATGGATAAGCTCAGTCTGTCTAGATTGGGGTACCACCGTAACATTTGTAAATGCACATGAAGTTTCATAACTGCAACTATAGAAAGACATTATACCATTTTTATTTTATTTATCGAACCCCCGATTTGTTCTGCTCATGTATAGTATCCTAGTTTCTCTTGCCAGTAATTTGCGGATTTGTGGTCACTCTCCCTACATTACACGCCTGAGAAGCTGCGAGTGTATTTAACATTTTAGTACCTTTTTATAATTTGAATACAGTTGCACAATGTCTGTTGCATGTTTAAATATGCATCTATATTGCATCTTCAATCCAACAATATTACTCATCAGCCTACAAAAGTCCCTGTTGCTTGAACCTATGTCTTTGCATTGAAGCCATGTATTTATGGTCTGTTTTCGTTTCTTCCGTCATTTTTATTTTTGCCTTTTTTCAGAATACAAGAAGAAACTGGAGGATGCCATTAGTGGGGATACTTCAGGCCACTTCCGCAGGCTCCTGATCTCTCTGGCACAGGTACAAATACGTGATACAAATTAATGAATACTTGTGTCTTAGCAGCTACCTTCAGATTTAATTAGGAATATGCTGTCCCGTACTTTGCAGGGTAATCGTGACGAACGAGAGACCGTCGACATCTCTCTGGCTAAACAGGATGCTCAGGTAAGGTCTGCCTCGCTCTCATTAATGAGTCGTGTTTTGAGGATTTATCTGCAACTTGGTTGTTCTTATATTGTTAAATACCAGACCTATTGATTGCAAAGACATGCCAACCCGTGCACACTGTGGTTCTCCTTATAGGCCCTGTATGCTGCTGGAGAAAACAAGCTTGGAACAGACGAGTCCAAGTTTAATGCTATTTTGTGTGCTCGGAGCAAACCCCATCTCAGAGCAGGTATTCTCTACGGAGACATGTTCACTCGCATAAACTCACATAAGGTGCAACATTTAAACTGCATTAGGCCCCAAAGGCCACTTTAGTGCCTTGTTATCTGTGTTACTGATGGTGTGTTTGTGTGCGCAGTGTTTCTTCAGTACCAGCAGATGTGTGGCAGAGATATCGAGAAGAGCATCAACAGGGAGATGTCCGGAGACCTGGAGGGTGGCATGTTGGCAGTGGGTAAGAAGACACACACACACACACACACACACACACACACACACACACACACACACACACACACACACACACACACACACACACACACACACCTCTATTCAAATCTAGTCTTGTATGGGTCACACGCATGTAATATGAGTGAGAATCAGCTCCACATAATTAGTTAATGACGAGTGTCCAGGCTGTCTGCAGCACATGTTTGACATTACATTCAATCATTTACAATGCTCGTTGTGTTACGTGTTGTCTACAGCTATGTTAATGCACTTTTGAAGAAGAACTGGAGGAAGGGGCGCTGTTGCATAATCTCTTTTCTTCCCCTCCTTCCCCCCCCCGCCCCAACATTTTTCAGGGTTATGGTACAGTAACCTGTTTTTAGATGTGGTTTATTTGAATCCTTTCACACACCCATTCTCTACGTTTTCATTGTGACGTGGTGGTGCAGTGCAGTGTTTTTATGTTTGCCGTCTGGTTTTTTGAAGCTGTTTCATTTCACTCTTCTGTTTTTGTTTCTGAATTCCTCCTTACTTATTTTCAAAATATAAGTTGAAATAAAGCTGCAGTAATCAATATGTAGCCACTAGCGGAAAATCCCAGAAACCGGCTGACAAGCGCAGCCCTGACTTCACATCACAACGGTGTTATGGCTCACATTTAGCTACACAGAGTGACATTATCACCCTATGGCGGTCATGTTTCCTGCCACCTGATGAATTTAAATCTAATATTAATTCTCCTTTTTAGCTCTGTTTTAGTCTGCACCAATTCCCGAGAAAAAGAAATCGGTCTCCTTTTTAGATGCTCAACTTTCTACATCAGGTAGTTGTTAACGTCTTCTGTCTGCTATTCGGGGACAGGAAGCGTACATCAGAGCTGGTTGGCTTAAAACACCTGGCAGTGGGGATGTTGTGTTGATGAAAGTAGGTAGACTCAAACCGACGGTGCTGGGCTCAAACAGGCTTAAAAGCTCAGTAGAGCGGCACATAATCCCCTATAGGTGCGTCCTTACGAGTGACACCACCTTCAGAGTCCGTATAGTGATTTCATGAAATGTGAAAATATTGAATAATGCAGCTTTAAATTTGCTTGTTTATATTCTCTTGGTGTATTCATAGCTTGATTTTTCATAGTTTACTTTTCAGATGGCACTAAAGTATTGCTGTCTTCGTCATCCTCACTTTGCAGTGATGCATATTAGAATGGTGTTCTTTCCAGATCACTTAATAGTCATTAAGTGATCTGGTTTGTTGTAAAGAAAGAAGGAGACAAAGTATGAGTACACTGTGCTGGTGTTGGTAATAAGTCAGTATTTTCTTTTCCAGTGAAGTGTATTAAGAACACATCTGCCTATTTTGCTGAGAGACTTTACAAGTCCATGAAGGTAAGAGACAGTTTTATTTAAATAGTAATATTCTATATTTAACCAAATAAGTGTCCCATAATATTTAACTGATGTCACCTTCATTATGTCTCTTTGTGAATTCAGGGAGCTGGAACCAAAGACACAACCCTGATCCGGATCATGGTCTCCCGCTCCGAGGTTGACATGCTGGATATTCGCCAGGATTATGTCAAAAACTACGGCAAGTCGCTGTACACACACATCTCTGTAAGTATCATCATATATTGTGATTAATACAAATATCCCCAGCAGGATGAATGATTTAACAGCAACAAGTACACACTTTTTTCCTTATTTCTATTGTATTTTTCTTCTTGGTTTTTGCAGTACTTTTTATGTTATGCACCAATACATCAAAGCAAGTTACTTGTCTCTCAAAACCTACTTTGCAATAATTCGGAATATTTTGCTGACTCATTTGTTTTATTGACAGGGAGACACATCCGGAGACTACAAGAAACTCCTGCTGAAGTTCTGTGGGGGCAGTGACTGAGAAGGAAACCGTGACTACTACATTATAGAAATGTTCTATAGATATCTGTTCTCAGCCTTATCTATATGCACTATACACAAACCGCAAACCTGCATGCCATGCCAGTTCTCTCAATGCAATGTTTACCTAGTTTTAGGAACCTAGTATATATTGCTGTTTCTTTTCTATATACAGTATGCACAAAAAAAGTTGTATATTTTTCCACTAGTGGTATCTTTGTTGGATATTTGGGTTTAACATACATGACCATACAATAGATTTGAAAGAGATTACATTTTATTTGTTATATTTTTAAGATGTTTTATATCAATTTTGCCAAAATTATCAGATATCTAACGATATCTGTCGCGTTTATCAGCTAATTTAGTAATGTTCAGCAATGCTGAATAAAGTATGAGACATAGAGTACACAGCAGCTAAGTGCCAAAGTTGTCTGTTCATGTTTGCAAGTGTATAATCTACTCTATATTTTGTCTACCCTTCTTCTTCGTTCATCATAGTTGTGCTGTGTTCGCATCAGATGCTTTTCTTCATGTTTTTACTCTTAGTTCCTGTTATCGTAGCATGTAAAGCTCAAGCATCACATTTCATGAATTGTCGGTGTATCGATTGTATCTTTTTGAGTCTCAGAAAAGAGCTCTGAGAACTTGCGCTGGAAGTGTTTGAGGCTCATCACATGAAATACATTGAAATTATTTGAAAAATACCATAAATAAACAAGCCTTATTAAAATACATGTGTCCCTCTAAATATCAAAGCAATGTCTACCATATCCCTTCACTGGGTAAAAACGAATACCTAGGTACAATACAAACAGTTTTCATCAGATGGCGCATTAACCAATTATAAAATCCTCTAAATCTGTCATGACCTTCTCATGTCTGCTCTGGTGCAGTCAGCACTTGTTAATAGACTCAGTTTGCCAGCAGAGGGCAGTGAAGTCTCAGTCCACATGTCAACAAGCAGAGCTCCATACAAATGCTCAGCTGTGAAGAATATGGATCATTGTAAAATAGAATTAGATCAATAACAATGGTCACAATTCTAAATTCGTACAGGCAACATAATGATCAAGTATCTTCATTCTCCACCACTGAATATGATGGAAGTCTGGTGCACCTTAAATACACATCATCCAATCAATACACGCACATCATGTATCTTTCCTTGAGGGGGTCGAGTGGCCAGCGTGTGTGGCTGCACATGGAGCTCTCCGTGGATTATTACACCCGGTTGGCTTTACTTAAAATGCTGTCGAACACACTCGAGTGTAGAGACGTGGCTCTGCGCTCCGCTGGCTACAGTAGTATGTGTGAGTTAACTGCACCGCGATCAATAACTCTGTGAGGTGTGCAGGGGGGGTGGGGGGGGGAGTAGCAACCATAAAGCTGCCTTCTTGGTCACATTAAACAAGTCTAGCATGCGTGCAGTGCTGCCAGAGGGATCTTTGGGTAGCAGCCATATTAGAAGAGTCATGTTTGATCACATCCTGCTAAAATTGACCAGAAAAAGGCTCGAGGGCTTCAGATAGATGTTAGGATTACAATAACTAGAAGTTTTTAATGAAGATTAGATGCGATTAGATCAGTTTTGAGTAGATAATTTAGCCATCATTATATGAGTTTTATCAGGTAATTTCAAAGTGTTTCAGCATGTCTCTGCCAAGATTTTAGTTTTGATATCATTATGATCAGAAACCTCCATCTGTTGCAGGCATGCAGCTTAAGGCCGTGTATTTCACTGTTAATTAAAAACCACGAATTGCTTAATTTAATGTCTATTATAGCTGATCTAATCGTTTGGGAATCCTCTCACCGTGCCTAGTGGGCCGAAGGTATTGTGGCGAAATAATGTCTTTAGATTAAAAGTGTCTTCAAAACAGAGATGATCCAATTTCAAATATTTCATAGACTGCATCTGTCCATGAGTGAGCGTGCACAACACAACCCTGCAACTGAGACCCAGCAACCCTTACTCATTCATTTTGGGCCTGCCCAGATATGAAACTATTTTGGGCAATGGTTCTGTGAAACACTCTCCTACATGCGTGACGGAGCCTTAGACCCAGAGCCAAGTCTGGCAGTTTTTGGCATTTCACATGGAGATCTGAATCTCTCTCTGGAGCCCATGCTGTTGCTTTTAGCAAGACATCTTAATCTGTATAATAGGATACCCAAAAGGTATGGCAACCAATCCTGGACCAATTGAATAATGTCTACACTACAAGAAATATAACTTAGTAGGCTGTAACTGATAAAAATAACAGAAAAGCTGTCAAATCTTTAATTTGTTTATTTAGGCTATTTTATTTGACCATGTAAGATTTATTCCTTATGTATGTTCTATCTAATTTTTTTATTATTATTATTATTTATTTTTCTGGAATGTTGTCCAGTCTTCCAGGGGGGTGTACAAATAAAACAAATAGATATACCGTGTTGAGAATGATTCTGTAGATGCAGTAAATAAAAGTGTTTCAAAAGCTCCCCGTTAGCTAGATCTCTATTCAGACAAGCATTAAAAAAGAAATCGGCAACATTTTCAGTTTTAGTCAATTTCACCAGGATAAATGATGCTGACAGTCTCCTTAATAAAACATAAAGCTGTATTATCTAGCCTGATCTGGGCTGTTTGACAAACAGATCTGTTTAATAACATTCCAGTAAAGTATCAGCTAGAAACAGCACCCTTGTTGTCTAAAATAATAAACTAATTCATACCCCCAAGATTAAAAGCACCCGGCTGTCTCCTCTATTCAAATGTGTGTCCCCAGAAATAGGATGCAGACACAAACGTCCAATCTGTGTCAGCAGTGGGGACCTGCTTCCCTTTGATATGAATGAATTGTAATTAATTTTTCATCTAAAGGGACAGCACATGATTCCACAGGCTATGGAGCCAGCATGTCAGCGATGGAGAGAGAGGGGGAGAGAGGGTTGTAGATGTCACAATGAGATTCAGTGCATGCTTGAATAAGGTCACGCTTTGAGAGGCATGCCTGCAGACGCCTGCCTCTGTGCCAACAATCTTTATTCAGACTGGAAGCCGAATGCATCCGTCATTACCATATTATATTCCACAAATCCTACTCAAATACACATTTCATTTGTCCTCCTCACATATTGCTTGTTCACATGGCTCACTGCTCTCTTCTATCTAATCCAGCACACGGATACAGTACACTGAGATTGGTTGCAATGCAGCTCTGGTTGTAGAAACATGTAGCAGTCTGCGGCTACATCAAGTATTAGGCAAGGACTGAATATAATCCTTGTATCTTTATTACTGCATTAGCATTTTTCCTAAAACAATACTTGATGTAGTCAGTGAGGGTTGATTGGATGTGTCCGTGTTAAATCAAAGGATTATGACGAAAGGATCACTATTTCTTGGTTCATCAACTACTCAACTACGTCTTATATTCATCTCTGTGGTGATATAGTGCATCACACTGAATCTACAGAAAGATAACAACAGATAACCATGGTGGAAGAAGTATTCAGACCCTTTAGTAAAATAAGAAATACATAAATAAGCCATTACGAGTAAAAGTCCTGCATCGAAAATGTAAAATGTATATAAATTATAAAAATAGATGCTCCTGTGAGTGTTGTACTATTATATATTATTTTGGATAATGAATACTGTTTTCCATCATGTGTATGTAATAGAGTAAGTTAACTGTAAAATAGATGAATATATAAAAAATATATTGGTATAAATATCTTCAAATATGAGTAAATGTGCAAGTTACATTCCACCACTGCAGACAACGGAAATATGTTAGCATGTTTCTAAATATACATGTTTGCTTTACTGGATGAGGTAATAGTTTCCACACATGTACCACTATGTTTATGATAAATCTCTATTTTCCTGCAAATCTTCTCCATTCTATTTTTTTTTTTTTCGCCTGGGATTTTTCGACGTACTACGGGTGTAACGTGTACGCCCATTGATGAAATAGGTGTGTTTCTGTGAACGCCCCGCCCCGTTTCGCCTTATATGGTCATAGAACCGCACGTTGATTGACAGCGGGCAGCAGCTGCTGAGTTGCTCAGACATGGCGGAGGATACAGTGTAACTGGGGGATCATCGGCGGAGTTACGTGAGTTTTCCCCAGCAGTGGAGTCGTCAGAGGGCGCCTTAAAGGATACACAAGAGAGAGGAGTATGTGTTCGGCTCGAGCGTGCTCTGCGAGGAAGCCCAAAACGACCTGAACTGCCACGCGCGAGTAAGATGGGAACATGTATCGCTGTTTAGTGCAGTCAACAGCCCTGGGCAACAAATATGGCTTCTTGTGGCTTTTTCGATATGCTATAAAAATTGATCTCCCGTGCAACCTAATGCCGTGGTGGCTCCGGAGTTAAAGTCCAACAGTCGCTCGGTACTTTCGATCGGTGAGGATATTCCATCCGCTCGGGCCGTCTGGGGGTTAGCTGGTGGAAGCTACGGAACTACCAGCGCATAGCCATGGAGCCAAAGCACAAAGAGTTGCTCGACCAGTGCCACCAGAACTTATTGGAGTCCATAACCGACGCGGACCGAGTGATCGAGCTGCTGATAGTTTCCGGCACCTTGAGCCAACTCGACAGGTTCGAGCTGGACCAGAACTGCTCGTCCAGCGCCGAGAAAGTAGACCACCTCCTGAAGATGCTGATGAACAAGGAGAGCGACCATTTCCTCGACCTGTGTGTGGCCCTGGAGAAGGCATACCCTGACCTGTACGCTGCCCTGTTCAGCGGCAGCAACAACGGCGGGGGACCCGTGGACCACACCACCGGTAAGAAGCTCGAGCACGAGCCGCTCTCGAGCAGGCTTTCACTTTGAAGCTTAAAAAAAAAAGAAAAGGGAAAAACGAGTACACCAGCCTCTGCGTAGACCTAGCCGCGAGAAGGCTCACAATCTGGGTGGTCTGGTGCAAGGAGCCCGTGTAGGGGACGGCTGCACAACAGCGAGGCTTTGGAGCTTGATTAGTTATGAACCCAAATCTGTATGAAATGGTGATAAAGGTTCACGTGAAGGTTTGCAAAGGGGGCAAGTGACGCCGTTCCGTACAACAACGCTCCACATTTGTAAGTGTTGAGTGGAGCACTATACGCTCTGTTGAATGTGCCCAACATGATGCACTGTATTTGTTTTAAACTTAATATTCACTGTGGTCTGCAGGTCTATTGCACAGCTTGTGGTTATTTCTGCCAAGGAACGTTGGTGCCACCGATAATTATTATTATTATTATTATTATTATTATTATTATTATCAGCCATGCTGCAACATACAGATTACAAAAAAGGCTGGGTATGGTAAATGTATTCTGTCATATTTGTTCATTATTAAGGGGAGAAAACCCCAGGATTGAGCAACACTAACTCCAATGTGTTACCAGTGGGCATGATGGGGTTATGGTACATTCGGTAACCTGTTTCCATGACAACAGTTGTACCACTGACATGTTGGTCCATATCAACCTATACCTGTGTATGTGTGTGCAGCCCGCTCATGCATGCATGCATACAAACCTAAAGCATGGTTTGGATCAGTCCGCCTCCCCGTTTTGGAGCGCAAACTACTATTTGTATTTAACCAGATTTCTCTTGCAGTTATTGGATTTGTCCTCACAGCCACTGCATCCATTTCAGCGGTTTTGGTGGTGGTGGTGGTTGTTGTGGTTGTTGTTGCACAGAGGCAAAAGGAAACCAAGTGTAAAAGCCTTGTCTAGTTTTGCCTGTTTTGCTCTGTGTGAATGACTGAAGCCAGTGGCTTACTTCCCAAATCAGCGTCGTGCCCCGAGGGCCTGACTGCAGGATGAGCCTTGAGATCCAAAAGTGGGGAGGAGATGCAGAGTAACGTGTAAAAACAACCATGTTGGCTGTGTTGCAGATCATTTTTGAAGCTTTATTTCAAAGAGACGTGTCTGTGTTTTAAAAAAACAATAACAACACATTGTGATCGATAAATAGTTCACAGCTGCCGAGTTGTAGCGTGTTTTTCTGTCTGCTACCATCAAGCAGACCTTATCAGGTAATGCTGAGTTGGTGTCTCGCTGCTCTGCTGACTGGATCTCTAATGCTCCCTTAAGCTTTATTACTTCCTTGTATTGACTGCGCTGCTGCAGAATAACACTCAGCCATATATACACTGACAGTTGTTTACCTGGGAGCAGCTGCACACACACACACACACACACCTTCTTTTTCTCGTAATAGACTGCAGCACCAGGCCGCTGAGTTGACCTGCCCAGTACTAGGAGAGAGTGAGTCTGGCAAGTCAGCCTGTGGTTATTCAACAGAGGCTTAGGCCTCGCTCTCCTCTCGCTGGTGTCACCTCTCCCTGTGTGACACTCTTTATCACACTACCCGCCACGCTCGTGGCCTCTTCTCTTTTGACTGAAGTGTTGTGCTTTTCATTATCTTTAACGTAAGTCATTCGGCTGACGCGATTAGCGCGTTTTTCAAACGCACTTTCGAGAGAAAACCGACGACAAGCCGCTCCACGGAGTAGGCTACTATACCTCCGGGGCAAAGAGGCTGGTAGATGCAGCTCAGAGGGATGAACTCTTCAGAGTTTGTCTGCGAACACCGCGGGCCGTGTGAAGATGGGGGAATAGGAGTGTTGATGAGTTATGAGATATGAGTCTTGCTGATAGCAACCTGCTCTCAACTCATCCTCGTCTAATGCTGCCTGCCTGCTCTTGTTCTCAGATGCGCCTCCTTTGCCAGCTGAGCCTCCGAACACGCACATGTTATGAAATCATCCAAACTCCAAAGAAACATCCCCCCCCCCCCCCAAAGGGAAAGTGTACAGATGGTCAATTGTTGGAAGCTCGGGCTCTGTAAATTATTAGTGTTTTTGCTGGCAAATTCCAACCCATTCGCTACGGAGAACACACAAACAAATCATTCATTATTGAGCCTGCGTTGTGCATCTATGCCAAAGTGTTTTTAATTCTCCAACTCGGATCGTTCTCTCAGAATATTGAGTATAACTGAAGTGATGTTGCAGAGCATGTTCCTGTGCTCTCACACCGGATTTAATTCATTTCATAAATCCAAGCGGCTGACATCGAGCTGATTTCACGCCTGAATCCGAGGCGCACTCATTCCCTACGTTCCCTACATGAACAGTATTCTACCTGGAGGAATGGAGTAGTAGTAGTAGTAGAGATGTACCTGCACATCCCCCCCCCCCCCCCCCCCCCCCCACTCTTTTCAGAGGCCTGTTACAGTGATTTAAAGTCACTGCGACTGGAGGGCAACGCAATTCTCCCTGACACGATGCAGCGTCCACAATCTTCTTCTTCTGCTGTCTCTTTGGCTTTATTCTCTCATGGTCCGTCTCGGTGTTCTCGTTGCTTTTTGTTTTTTCTCTGACTCACCGGCGTCATCCCCTTTTTTTTTTAATCTTTTTTTTTTTTACTTTCTCTCTCTCTCTCTCTTTTTCTCTCTGACTCATTATCTTTCTCTCCCCCCACTGAGTGGTTTCGTTCCTCCACACACTTAAACAGAGAGAGGGACATGCCAGAGAGACAGAGGAGGGTGAGAGAAAGAGGGAGCAAGAGAGAGGGGGACAACAGGCCTTTTGTTGAGAAGTTGAGCAGGCCCAAAGTGCCCAGTCAGCAGCTTGTTCTGTGTACAGCAGCCTAGGACATAGGCCTGTGAGTGTGTGTGTGTGTGTGTGTGTGGGGGGTACTGCTCTCCTCCCTGTCAACCAGTTTCTGTCCCACTCCATAAACCACAGTGGACAGACAGGATGAATTAAGACCCTGACGTTCTCGTCACGACCGCCACTCTTAAATATCTCCCATGGGCCACCTGGCCTCACTTTCTCTCTCTCTCTCTCGGTGTCTGTCACCCAGTGACGCACACAGTCACTCACCTCATCACCCCTCTCTCTCTCTCCCTCTCTCTCTCTTTGTACATCTAGTCTGACTTTGGTCCCTTTTCTCGCCGCGTTCTTCTCGGTGCTTAGAGAGGAAGCCATTGATTTCATCCGCCGTCAAACTGATGCTTTCTGCTTAGGCGCTCTTGAGCAGATCACACATTCTTTATGAGTGTTGTCGGTGCGAGTTTAATTACGCCGCAGTGTCTCTGTGCAACCTGCAGCAATGCAGGCTTCAGTTGAAACGGGGCCCCTGGTTATCTTGTGATTTAAGCCAATAGTGCGCTGCTGAGGTAACGCTGCAACGATCGGTGGATTAAAACATCGATCAACAGTCAAATTAATTTAAGGTATTAGAAATGCAACATATTCATCTTTGATGTTGGTGTGAGTTGTCATTGTAAACTGAAGGTACTTGGGTAATAAGACATTTGAAACCATTGAAAAGAGAAGCTAGTCCATCAGTTATAATTAGCAGTTTTAATGGTTTAGGATTTCTTGTCAGAAATGTTGCTCAATAGATCCATCTAATCAAGCTCCCAGGTTGACCTCAGTGCATTGACTGTGACATTGGTGGTGTTGTCCTCTTCTGTTGTTCTCTAACACAGCATGCTTTTAGTGTAGAATATGTGTATTTTTACTTTAGCATTAATATCTGATGGCAGGTTTTGTCTCCACTCTGAATATGCGATGCGCAGCCAGGAGGCTGTGCTGTGGAACAGGACTCCATTACCATTTTACACATGTTCCTCTGCTTTCTAATTACCCCACAAGGTAGAGGAAATGCCAGCCTCTAAATGTTTACCAATGCTATGAAGTCATGGAAATAAACAGCTTTTTTCTTTTCCATGTCTTACACCCCCCCCCCCACACCTCTAGCAGGCCTTTTTTGTAGCTGTTTTGTGCTTTGTTCTGCGGTCTTCTCTGTATATCCCTCCTCTCCTCTCCTCCCGTTATGGTGCCCTAGCTTTCTCTACCACTTGTCTCTCCATCTGTTTAATTCTCCACCTCTTTATCTCTCCTCTCTGCACCTGCAGTCATTTGTCCTCCAAATCTCTGGCCAGGAGAGGCCACCTGATGCCTGCTCAAATTGAACCTTTAATCTCCAACAAATGACAATTGTTGCCTTTGGTACCTCCACGTTTTATTTATTCTGGATGAGTGCTTCCTGTCTGCTCGGTGGATTTGAAGCATCTGTGTGATTCACTTGTCAGAAATATGATGATGTCCATATTATTCCCTTCTCTTGGTGACCTTTTTAAAGAAAACATTAGAGTGCAGTTTAATCACTGAATTATCTCAACACACTCTGAAAATGCTGTCTGAAGCAAGATGGCCTCCTCTGTGATTAAACATGAAAGGAATGTCACAAAGATTGCCCAAATTCCAGCAGTGGGTTTATTCCACACAGACGGGCGTTTTGGCTCGTATTAGTACAGCTACAGTTGGTAGCGGAGCGTTTGGCGGACATGTTGCAGACATCTTTCACCTTTTTTATTTTGCTTTTGACCCAACCTGTGGCACAGGCCAGCTGTTCAAAACCAAATGATGTCTCGTTTCTGCTGAGGCAGGGCTCTTTGCAGAGAGAAAACCCATTATGGCGTGCTGATAATAGGCCGGGCTGGATTGCACTCGAGGGGCGCTTTGGTGCTGCTCAGCAGTTCTGACAGGTCTGCCGGGCTGAAGGCTACGGACCTTCTTCTACACATCTCTTTGTTTTCCATGCACCTCACGTCCCAGAGTGTTCACGCATCCCAAACGACTACAAGGCCGCGTCTGCATCTTGCATTTCAATCTACATTACAACAGATTTTATTTTGAGACGTGCCACGGGGCAGACTTGGACCTATGAGTAAAACACAAAAAGGTGGGTGGGTTTGACCAAAAGACACGGAGCTGTGAGTCAGGCGATGTGCGTGCGGCGGAGTAATCCTGCCTCATGGAGTCATCCTGTTGGATGTCCTCGTGTTTATGCGTAGTGTAGACTCCTTAAATCAGATGATGAATCCTTTACCCCTTCACTGGCGCATTGCCCGGAGTCTTGGCCCATGGTGTCATTGCCTGCCCCAGAAGAGACCCACTACATGGTTTACTGGACGTCCCAGATTATAGGGAGGGAATTTAAGTTGTGTTATTTCAAGATGCATTAAGTTTATTTCAGAGTTACTTTTCAGAAGATAATCTTACAACCAAAATATGAGTTTTACGCGTTGTTATATATTAAAGTACCTCACTGTATGTAAGGCAGATAAAGTCTAAAATATGCTTTAAGTACATTATGTTGCCAATACTTCTGTAATTTCATAATTTAAAGTAACATTTTGAGTGCATACATGCCTGCATGTCATATACGGCGCCCGCAACGTCCCTGGTTCTAATCCAGCTGTGGACCTTTTGTTGCATGAGATTCTATATCTCTCCCCAAATTCCAGATGCTTTCTGCCCTCTGGATTAATGCTGACACATCAGCATCACTTAAGCGCACTGCAAAAGGAGCGGGTGGTTTTCAACCATATCATTAGTGTTGCTGTTATTTGCGCTTCTGTAATTGAATGGCAGTGAAGCTGTGTGGACACAGAAGGAGAAAGACCACAAAGGCTATTTAGTCTCTGCTCGCCTCTTGTTTCCTTCTTTTTTTTTTTTAATCACTGCTTCTCACCGACAGAGAGAAGAGCCGAGAGTGACTAATAAAGAATAGCACACAATTGTAATTCTTGGAAAGCTAACGCTGTTCGTTTGGTGTCTTTAATGTTCTTTAGTGTTGAGGCTTGTCCACACGTTAACGATGAAGCGGCGGCGTAGTCCCATCGCAATGATAACGATACAAGTTTTATGTTTTTTTTTTCGGGAGACGGCTCTCATTGTCCGATAAGAGAATGTTCCGGAACTGATAAATATTTTCGTCTCAACCCGCCCAGACTCTGCATCTCTCTTTCTGATACGAATCTCCTCCTCCAACGGCCTTCCCAACTCTTCATTTCTTCTTTTCCGCCGCGCTGCAGAATTTACTATTCCTCCCATCCAGCTTCACCATGGCAACGTGTGTCATCCTGCTTTATGTGCTGGAGAACATAATCTGGTTGTCTGAAGCAACTGTTGGTTGCTGAGCACATCGCATGATGGGGGGACGTGGGGGAAGGGGGGGGGGGGGGGGGGCTGGAACCCCTTAGGTAGGGCGAGTACTCCCCTGACCTATTTAAATCTCAGCGACGGGCCTTTGTTACTGCTGCGGCCTCAGATCCTCCACTGGAATACGTTTCACTTTTTTTTTTTAAGAGTGCATCTACAGTCAGTATGCTCACTCCCCATTATTACATTCATGTCTAATTGTTCCTCATGTATCTGTTCAGACTTTCACGTGGGAGTTGGGTATGATTTCTCAGGAGTGATCTGTCCCGTCTGACTGCTTTTTGGCAGAGACCGGTGTAGATGATCAAATCCATGCTGCCCTAATGGATGCCTGCTTTATTGACGCCGGGAACTTGTTTACAAATGATCGGCCTCACCGATTGTGGCTGGTGCTAATTGCTATCGATGATTAAAAGCCTGTTGGAAAAAAGGCTAATACCGCTGACCCTTCGACCGCCAGATCGCTTGGCTTGTATCTTACATGCAAATCCATACTGCGTTTTTGTTAATCAAGCCCATGACACTGATCCAACTGTGGGAATTTTGGTGCACATAGTTAACCTCTCAGCCAAATCAGATGGTGAGCTAGCGAGGATTGTCCAACAATTGACCCCGTATATTGGGAGTTATCTCTCTCTCTTGATTGCCGTCTGTCCTCTGTGGTAGAGATTACTCCGATTTTAATTTATCTGAGTGTTTTGGTTTCCAAATCACAAAATACAGCATTCAAGAAACTACATTTTACAGCTTTTTCTGGCACAGGAGCTTTGCTGAAAAAAAAAAAAAAAGAAGGACTTAATCCTCCAGCTGAGATGGCATAATACCTCTCAGCGGCTCACTTCTTTAACTAAGAGACGTCGCCAGTCAGATACTGCGTTCAAAGAGTCAGCTGTTTGCTTTGCAACGCAGCCGTGGAAATGAGCGTGAACCTTAGCCGTGTTGATTGTAGAGGTCTAATGCCGTGCGTGGTTCCCATCACGTCTGCTGGAACAATATGAAATCAAAGCTCCGAGCCCTTCGCAGAGTAAAAGTGTTGAGCATCAGGGAATGTCAGAACAGATTAAAAAGCCTTTTTGCTGCTCTTTCTGTATCTCCCTCATTGTCCCTCAAACACCCTCCCTCCTTATCTCTTTTGCGACTTAGTTAGGCTATCTCCTTTCATCTGTCGTCCTCTGCTCCATGCCGTCCCCCTGGTTTCTCCTCTCAGCCCCCCCCCCCCGCCCCTCTCCTCTTCCTCTGTCTGCCGGGCCTAAGATGGAGTGGCTCGGTCGCACAGAGCTCATAGTTAATTAGGCTTGGCCTTGTCACACATTGAGGGGCTGGAGCCAGAGTTGTAGCTAAACCCAGTGGGGAGGCAAGGACAGCGATGGAGATCTGGAACAGTTGGCGTCAATCTATTGCCTGCTGCTGACAAAGCCGGCCTCCATTCCCCTGCTCTCTTAAACCCTGTACACAGCACGACTTTGTGCCTGTGTGTGGTGAGCACTTTATCACTTCAGATTAGCATTATCTGTGCCTCGCTGTGCTGTTTGTAGGCAAGTTCGATTGATCGATTAATCAGTGGCAGATAGAAAGAATAGAAAGAAAATGGATCAGTACCCATTTTGATAATTTTTTTTAATTTGAACTCAAAATGCAAAACATGTATCTGGTTCTAGCTTCTCCAATGTGAAGATTTGCTGTTTTATTTCTGTAAATTTAAATACTTTTTCTTTTTTTTTTTTTTAATACTTTTTTTTTAAACTGAAACTTAAACTTTCATCAAGAAATTAATCAGCAGAAGAATTGATGATGGAAACAATTATTAGTTACAGTCCTGAAAGTATGAATGTGTATTTTTTTTTTATATAAAAAGAAATTGGTGTGCACTACGTACTAAAACCAGTTATTCCCCATTTTTTTTCTTTTCAATTTCTACGACTGGGAAGTGTATTCTAAAGTGTTCTGGTTTCAAGAGGACCTCCTTCACTGAAGATTGTTGTGTTCAGTGTCTTATTTCAGCAGCCACAATAACGCACCAAATTTAGATGTGTGGGAGTATAAAACCCATTTACTCCTCTTGAAAAATACGGATAAAATCAGAGCTTTACAATAGATGATGCCTTTTGCAATAAGCACAAGTCAAATATGTGTCTTTAGAAAAAATTCTATCCGTGCTGTCAATGTTTATGTTACGCTTTTGGAGCAGGAACTCTGCAGTATAATGGGGATCTGCATAGCCTCTCCTATGGATTGTGGTAGCCCGTGTGAAATATCCCCCAGCTTAACAGTGTGTACAGCTATTCAGATAGAGAACCATTTTCTCTCTCCCCCCCCCTCTCTCTCTATGTGCTTGACATAAAAAGAGAAAATCCCATTTCAGCCGTGACATTCTGCCTGTGTTGCAGAAACATACAGGGACTATACATCAAAGCAAGGCAGAGTGCACAGTGAGGGAGAGGAGGTTTAATGACGACGGTGGTCTGGAGTGATAATATAGAGCCGCTAAGAAGGAGTGTTGGAAGTTATTAATCCAAGTAAAAACCCTGCACCAAATCTATCCCACAGCTGTGCAGAGAATATGAAGTTGACTGTGTAATATTCATCTCTTTCCACATTCACACAGGCAATCAATTCAGGCTGGCGTGTAATTGGTTAATCAATCTATCAGTGCTTTGGAGTTTAATGTATCTCTTGGCCTTTTGTCTCTTGGCAGGTTCCACATACAGTGTTCTCTCCACTATGCCCTCTGACTCAGAAAGCAGCAGCTCCCTCAGTAGTGTTGGTATGTATAACGACCTAAGGTGCCTCATATACTGTGTGTGTGTGTGTGTGTGTCGTGCCAGGCCGGACAGGCTCTATACTATCTCCAAACACTCCATTACAAAAAGTCCGCATGGCAGCATTTTGTGAAATGCTGTTCACGCCAATGATTAGATTAGGACGTATATTTTTCCTCTAAATCCCACATTGGGCCAAAACACTCTCCCAATGTTTTCATCTTCCCTTAAGGAAACCATGCTTTCCTTTCTCTAGCTTTGACAAAGGTCCAAATGACTCAGCTGTGTTACATAAACCTCCAAAAGGGCCAAATGTTGAGCCAAAGATTGACATAATCCTCAGATTTCCTGCCGTGGGTGTTCTTTTCAATGAAGAAAACAACCCTGAAAACGATTCTTTAAGGAGGTATAATGTTTTGTCAGAGTCTGTCTATTTGACAAAGTGTCAAGGACCCACAGTGAAAGACAGAGTCCTTATAATAATGCTATGCTGTTAAAATCATAGTAGAATTGAACAGCTTGTTATAGATACACCAGGGTAAAGAGAAGTAAGTCTCTTTCAAAACAGCTGCTTTAAATGGAGTTATTATTCCTCTACAAAGACTTGGATGCCTCGGCAGTCCAAACACGAGTGCTGAAATTGAATCAAATAATTCACGGATACCTTTTGTTTAAACCACACAGTAAGTACCAGAGATACAGTACATCACCAAATCCCATCTTTCTGCCTTTCATTTTCATGTCAGAGATTACAGGTGGTGTAGCCTTGTGAATCCAAGATCATTTTCAGCAAATTTACAACAAATTGTCACAGAAAACCCTGAACAGATTATATAACAGGCAGTTGCTGCCCTGAGCGTTGCGCAAAACCAAACACTTTTTGTTACTAATGCAGCAGTTTGTTGCAAGGGGCACTCTTCAATAAGTTATCTGTGTCTCTAATAGCATCTGAGCTAATGTACATTATGCCCCTTATCGATGATGACATGTATTGCCAGGGAAGCGTTTCCAGTGTGTTCTAGCCTCTGATAGTGTGCTCGCTGTCGCAGGTTCGCCCGTTAACGGTGAAGCGTCCTCCCCACCGCCAGCCATCAACGACAACCGGCCGTCCGGTGACAACCTGGACACCATCTTGTTCCAGCTCCGCCAGGTGACCAGGGAGAGGGATGAGCTCCGGAAGCGTCTCGCGTTGGCATCGCCCGGGACCACCTTCGACGACTGCAGGTGCAAATCCTGGCCTGCCTGCCAAGTTGTTATTACTGGGTTTAATCCTTCTGGTAACACTTTTATTTGGCTGTCTATGAATCCGTCTACTGTGATCATAGATGCTTTTTTGCCTAAATTAATTAAATACATAAGATCCAACTATTGACTCTTACCTTGGATTCATTGCTGTCAGAGGATAGAGGGGTAATCAGTTGTCTCTGCTAGATGCCAATGAAGCCTACATCTACTAATCCTCTGCTGTCTGGAGTAATGTTGACTCTAAATTGCAGTGAGATGACACTGGCACTGGCTGCTTTGCTTAAATCAGTGCATACTTTTTAAAATCAGTGCATACTTTTAAAACAATGTTGTTTACAGTTAGTCAGAAATTTCATTCCTCTCTTCTTCTCATACGAGTGGAAGGTCAACGCTGTCTTTTCAATACTCCTATCTGAGCTGTGTTCAGCCACATTACAGCACACGGCTGCTGGGTAGAGTGCTGACTTCTTGCTGCTTTTCTCCCTAAGGCCAAATTCCAAAGCCAGTCATGACTATGAGCGTCTGAAAAGTCAGTGCATGAGGGCCATGGCAGATCTGCAGTCTCTCCAGAACCAGCACACCAAAACACTGAAGAGGTGCGAGGAGGCTGTGAAAGAGGCTGACTTCTACCAGTAAGTGTTTCTCACGACACCTATTTTCCCTTTCCCGTTGCTGACAAAGGACTCTTAAAGTCCTTCTGTTTTAGCTATTTACCTCCATTATGTAGTCTACATGCAATATGCAGTGGTGAATGTGCGTCGGGACTCATTATTGTAGTGCAAATCTTGTCAGCGTAGGATGAACATTCTGTCACCTGCTGCTTTTCAGCATAGAAATAATTACATTTTATTGCATTGTTCTACTGGAAACACTGGCACCGTGTTCCAATTAACCTAATTGAAAGAGCATCCCTTGGAGCTACAGCTGGCTTTCGCATTGGCTCTCCAAAAAAAAAAAAAATACATGCATACTTTTAAAAGCTTGAAAATTGAGGCTTTTATGTGATTGAATTATTCAGCCGAACGGCTCATAAGCCGAGGCAACATTTCTCTGGAGCATAGAGACTGATCATACGGCGTATTAGCTGTTAGAGTGTTTAGCTAATTAGAATATTTTCTAATACGATAGAAGCAAAAGATAAGTTGTCAAATTAAGTTGATGTTAATTGCTAATCAGGGAGACATTTTATAAATTATATAGGTAACATTGATGCTTCATACACTCGTGCGTATCTCTGTGTGTGTGTGTCCCCGCCCCAGCATGCTGCACAGCCGCGTCCTGGGCGAACAGACACAGCTGAAGGAGGAGATGGAGACACTCCGGAGGGACAACGGACAACTTGTCCGAGAGCACAACCACCTAAAACAGAACTGCGAGGAACTCAATCGACTGCACGGTCAAGACCAGAAAGAGTTAGCAGACCTCCGGCTGCAGCAACAGCAGGTACAATCAGCTCACACACACACACACACACCCACACACACACACGCACACGCACACGTGTGTGCTGCAGCTGCCCAGATGTTATGAGGGCAGGGATTGCCTTTTGGAGATTTACTGATACGGCACAGATGCTCGAGCCAATATACACAATTGACTGCTTTTTCACCAAAAAAAAAGTTTCTTCTTTTGCTCCAGCATCACATATTTGTAAAATAGTGCGGAGGGTTTTCGCCTCTTTTATATTTAGAGGTCATACATTCTGGAGCATCAACCAATATTTTCGTACTTTGTTCTAAACGGCACAAGGATGCTGTGACCCGTATTGGACTGCTATGCGGTGCTGTCTCACACAGCACCCATGGGAGCACTGCAGTGGTTAAGAGCACAGGGCAGCCAAGCAGAGGGAAATGCATACGGAGCACTTTGAAAAGGGCAAGCGCAGAAGAAAAGGGCTCTGGCTTGGGCAAAGGGCACGCCGACCCGAACCACGTAGCCACAAGATCAGTGTATATGCAGTGTGTGCTGTGTGGACGAGGTCAACACAGCCCTCGGGTCACAGCAGCTTTGTCAGGAATCAGGAGGGCTATATCAGCAAGACCTGCAGGAATGACACATACAGCCTCAGGGAGAGAGTGAATAATGCATTCTGAAGGACACACTACACATAAAACAGTTAATTTTGAAGGCCAGCCATTTGGTTTATAGTATGTGTATGAATACAGTTCTTGAAATGTATTCACAATAAATAAAAGCAATTGTTGTGGCAGGATTTGCTTGAATGGGAAAAATAGAATCCTGCCTACACATTGATGCCATCTGCTGCTAAGGTGTGGCACAGCAAATGCAGGCTTGGTTAGATTTCACCTGATGGCTCAACATTTTGGACACTTAAGTAGCTTTATAATGACTTATCGTGTGGCTTTTGTTGTCCTCGCCAGGTAATGAGAGAGAAGGGCTCATCAGAGGTGTTGAACAAACTGTACGACACAGCCGTGGACAAGCTGGAGGGCGTAAAGAAGGAGTACGATGCCCTGAGCAAGCGCTACAGCGAGAAGGTGGCTAACCACAACACAGACCTGAGCCGCCTGGAGCAGGCCGAGGAGGAGAACCGACGGCTGCAGAAACAGTTGGACGCGTTGCTCAAACAGCGAGACTCGGCCATGCACTACCAGCAACAGTACTCCACCTCAATAAGGAGGTGAAAGCATTCGTCACCTGCACACATACAGAGAACAGAACACATGGGATGAAATGAACCGGTTCTACTTCAGGGAAAATATGTTGATGTAAAAAATAAGGTGGTGGAGGTGATGACCCAGCACCTGTACACACACATAGAACCAGCGCTGATCTGAGCTACACTCAAGCTGCAGCCAGCACATAATTCCATATGAACATCTCATAAAATTGTTCACTGAAACGCTCACCGTCTCCCTTATCCCCCTCCCAGGTTTGATTCAGTGCAGCAGGAGCTGAACAAGTCCTCCGCTCAGAACAAGGAGCTGCAGAGGGAGATGGAGCGCCTGCAGTCGGAGGTGACGCGCTACAAGAACTTGCAGCTGAAGGCGGCCAAGGACTGCGAGAAGTTCAAGGAGGAGAGGGACTCCGTGTTCAACGAGTACCGTCTCATCATGAGTGAGCGGGACCAGGTGATCAAGGAGCTGGACAAGTTGCAGACGGAGCTGGAGGCAGCCGAGGCCCGACTGAAGAACACCTCCTCGGAGAGAGTGGTGGCCAGTGAAGAGTTGGAGGCACTCAGACAGGTATCAGGTTCCACAATGTACCGAATACACACAACTTTACTTTATAAATCAGGCCAGCATGGAGGCTGAGCATGAGAAAATAATCTTCATGTATCATCAAATATTTAGAACAAAGGGATCAAACAGAAATTCATGAATGACATGATTACTAAAATGTTGACATGTTGAATGAAAGACTTGGACGTTCGTTTTCTTGCCACGAGTTAAATGAGAGGATCGATACCACTGTCATATCTCTACAGTAAATATGTTGCTGGAGACAGCAGCCAATTAGCTTAGCTTAGCTTAGCATAAAGACTGGAAACAAGGAGGATTTATTTTCAGAAATTGCATATACCAATCAATCACAGCTTCCCTAAGAGACCTACTGGCTTGCTGACTGTTACTGGGTGAAATATTTCCTCTGTGAGAATTTAATATCAAGCTGTCGGGTTTTTAGTGCACCTGTTAGTGACTGAGAACAGGCATCTACTTTTCAGTGACACGGCACAAAAATAGTTCAGCTCCACCGCCTGCTGTTTGAAGAATATTTCTTCAAAAGAGATGTGTGTTGGATCACTCTGCAACAGTGTTGAGATGCCTTCATTCCATTTTGTCCCCCCCTTTGTTCCCCCACAGGAGTTGAACTCGTCACTGGTGGACCGCGACAGGGCCATCTGCGAGAGGAACGAGCTGCTGGAGAAGTACTGCCACGAGGTAAAGGACAAGGCCGAGGCTCAGAAAGAGCTTAGCCAGGCCTGCAAGGACATCGAGATGGTCCGGGAGGAGAGGGACGTGGCCCGCAAAGAGAGGACGGAGGCCATCGTTCAAAGGGATCAGCTGCTCCGAGAGTACTATCAGGCCAGACAGGTAACAAACTGCACCTTAGAAGTGACAGGAGAAAGTCAAAGGTCAGACACATGATGAAGAGCCTAGTGCATCCAGGGAGCTGTCAGTTGGTAGATTACAGTATGTCAGTGGAGTGACCCGTCGGTGGATTTATGTCACACCTTTGTGTGCCCACTAGATGGCCCTCTTAACTGTCCGTCTGCATGTACTTAAACCTGTAAGATGAGCTGTGGTTTGTTTGAAAGTCACACTCACAAAGTTCACACCAGACACTGCTAATTCTAAGATGCTGCAACTTTAGAAATAATTGTATTCCTGTGCACTCGTGTTCTTAGAAACAAGACTCTGCCACCCTGGACATGGAACGAACCAATAAGGAGATCGAGATGCTGAGGAAACAGTATGAGGCCATGTCCCAGGAACTGAAGGAGGCCACACAGGAGGCCGAGGTGGCCAAATGTCGACGGGACTGGGCCTTTCAGGAGAGGGACAAAATAGTGGCGGAGAGGGAGAGCATAAGGTCAGTCTGCGTATGGGTTTGTTAAAGACTCGTATATAATGTCGTAGAGAATCACTGGCTAACTCCTGCTCCTGCCAATACACGGTGACCTTTTATTCTCACATGGCTTTCCTCTCCTTCCCCAGGACTCTGTGCGATAACCTACGGCGGGAGAGGGACCGGGCAGTCAGCGATCTGGCTGATGCCCTGCGTAATCTGGATGACATGAGGAAACAGAAGAACGATGCGTTGCGAGAGCTCAAAGAACTCAAGTGAGTCTTTCAAAATGGTTCTGAAAGCCTCAGTTTTGGTGGTAATTAAAGGGAAGACTCGTACAAGCAATCCGAGGAAAATCCTCCTGCATTTGAGGGACCACGGAACAACAATGTCTCTCCTCGGCCAACTTGTGTGTGTCAAAGTGTCTTTGTCCCTGTAAGCTGTTGTACTCAGTGTGAGGCAGGGAGTAAACTGTGATATTCTGCCTTTGGAGGCGCCATGGAGCTCAGTTGTTTGTCTGGCAGTGTTTCTACATGCCCAGATTAAAAGTGTAATCCCGGCAAGCTCGCACACATTTGGATCCTCACTGGCCCTATCACCCTGCATATGAGTGTGTTTATATTGCATCTAAAAGCTCCCTCTGCTGGCTAGACTCAATATGACAGCCATTTTTGAGTCATATGCAGTGTGCTGTGACTTTGAGAGTTTCTTTCTCTATCTTTGGTAAAGAGCAATGTACGGTTGGGGTTTTAATGTCACAGCTACCCTCCAGGCATGCCTCAGTAGGACACCATATATCTTACTGACAGCTGGCCATTGTGTGCATTCTATTTTTTGTTTTCTTATGAGTAAATATACATTTGATTCCCTAAACCAGAAAAGAAGTTTCAGGCCAACTCCACATAAAAAGAAGGTCAAAACATGTATACTTTCTAAATTTCTGTGTTGTGTTATTTCCTCCCTGTGCATGAAACCCCTCTTCTCTGGATTCTACACCCAGAAACATGCACACTGTGCTTTTGGTTAGGAAAATATTTGACAGTATACAGACCGGTTGTGTGTGACTCTTTCTTTGTGTTGTCTCTGCCCATCCATCCTCAAGTGACTGACCTTTGTGTGTGTGTGTGTGTGATGTCGTCCTCTGTAAAGGGAGAAGATGGAGAGCCAGCTGGAGAAGGAGGCCCGGTTCTGTCAGCTAATGGCCCACAGTTCTCACGACTCGGCCATCGACACAGACTCCCTGGAGTGGGAGACGGAGGTGGTGGAGTTTGAGAAAGACAGGGTAGGAGCAGCGCTCGGCTCTTATTACGGCGTGAGGGATTTGGTGACACGCCAGTCTCACGACAATGGAGCTTCAAAGACCGCCAAAACTTGATGAAATTGAAATAAGTTTACTGACATTTTATATTATTGCCTTTACAGGACGACATGGATTTGAAGGCACTTGGGTTTGATATCGCTGAGGGGGTAAATGATCCGTATTTACCAGGAGATTGTGGAATATTTGTTACAAGGGTGGACAAAGGAAGTATCGCAGATGGAAGGTTAAGGTATGAGCCACCTCGTGAAGCTATCCTGTGTCCCTTTCTGAACTAGCCGTTTATTAAATGCCTCACAGTCCCTCCTCTTGTTTCCAGAGTGAATGATTGGTTGTTGAAGATTAATGACATGGACCTGACCAATAAGGACAGGAAGCAGGTGGTGAAGGCTGTCCTTAATGGTGGCGGGTTGATCAACATGGTGGTACGAAGAAGGAAGTCCCTGGGAGGAAGGCTCGTCACTCCTATCCACATCAACCTCGTGGGACACAAAGGTATATTAGAGCGCTAAATTATTCAGCTTGCTTTGTCTTGTTGCTTCGCCTAGTGGCTGTTAATGCTTCACTGTTATTTCACCCCATTTCCCCTTCTGTGACTCAGACAGTGGTATTGGTCTGGAGAGCGGCGTATTTGTGACAGCACTTGTCCAGGGGAGTCCAGCAGCCAGGGAAGGTTCCCTCACAGTTGGAGACAGACTGATTGCTGTAAGTCTCACCTAACTCCTTTTTGAAATCCTCCCTTTTATTTATTTTTTTATTCTCCCTCTCCCCCACATCTACCACACTACAGCTCCCACCGGTTGCTTTAGCTTTCTGATCCAGGCCTCGTTCCATTGCAGTATCCACACTCCAAGCCCAGATAAGGTGGGATTAGGTTGAGTATGTGAAGTAGAAGGAAGAAAGTTCCCCGCTTTGATTATTTCTTCAAAAACTTTCTGCTCTGGAGGGCTAGGTGGAGCTGTCTTCACACACACACGGCTGCAGTATACTCACACTAGAGGGAATGGAAGAGAAAAAGATAAGTGGCAGAACTGGAGCTATGCATCTGCATCTCTTATCTTTGAAAAGTGACCTTGCCTCTTAAGATTAACATAATATTAAATTTAAGCGTGAAACCTATTCATCACCTTTTAAATCCCAGAGCACTTAGATATCTCTGCTCACCATTTAGTGCAGCAGTGCAGCAGTCTCCTCCATAGAGCCAGAGACGTGATATGATAGCTCAGCTGCAACCACAATTAGCAATGGTAAGTACAGATGATGCGTTAAGCGATCCTAATCGTGGGAGAGTATCCTATTTTATCATGCCCTCGTGAATGTGAATCACATCAGTGTATCGGCTTGTATATAACTTATTAAATGCTTGATTGCAAAAAAAAAAGAAAAATGGTCCAAAGTGTTGAATCTGTGATGAAATATGCATGAGATGTTGAAAATGCCGGTAGCTGAACTCCATGGCTCAAAGGTGAGCTCTCAGGTGCTCGATAAAATGTATCCGACTTGTTCTAGGTTAAAAAAAGAAAGTTCTTTCCTGAACTTCATTATAAATCTCAGCCATAATATATTACCCACTTTGCTCTTTGATATCTCTGACCATTTTAAATAAAAAATCCTCTCAAGTCGAGCCGATTGTGATGGAAATGTGCGGATTGCAGCGTGAGGGTTCTTCAGACTGAAGTGTGCTGGCCTAGATTTCTTGTGGTTTCCTCACTGCAGCATCGAGACACATCTCAGGCCCCGGGCCAGGAGATATGTCACCTGTATGTGTTTGGAGATGTGCATCTATTTTAATAAAGCTGCCTATAACACACACACACACACACACACACACACACACACACACACACACACACACACACACACACACACACACACACACACACACACACACACACACACACACACACACACACACACACGCACACGCACGCACGCATACCTCAGAGGAATATCATAAAGACGGACGTAGATTGCTTTAGTGTTGAAGGACCTGTCCTTATTTCCAGTGTCTTTCTCTTCTCCCCAGATAAACGGCATTGCTCTGGATAACAAATCTGTGACAGAGTGTGAGGCTCTGTTGAGGAGCTGCAGGGACTCTCTTAGCCTCTCTCTCATGAAGGTGGGCCCTACTCTCTTTCTACTTCACCTTCGCCAAAAATCAAGCCCTATCTTTTTACTTTTTCATGCCCTACATAGCAGTTTCACAGCTTCCAACTGTGTGTTTTGTGAGAATTGGATTATCGTGTGCGTTTCCAATTAATTTGCCAGTGTATCACACCATTCCTACGTCTGTCCTCCCCACAGTTCTTCCCTCACAGCACGTCGGGCCAGAACATCTTTGAAAGTCTGCGTGAGTCGTCGGAGAAGTCCAACGGGCGCATTCACCTGTCTGAGATTCACTCCCGGAACAGCCGCAACCTCAAACACAACAGCTCGACACAGACCGACATCTTCTGCCCGGATGTCGGCAGCACCAGCACAAGTAGCATCTCTGGGGAGAGGAGGAAGGTCAGAGGTGAAACTGATGAGGTGTACAGCGACATCGGCAAGCCGTTCTCCACAGGTTCCCTCCACGCCACTAGCCTTCGGCCGGCCTCTGACCTGGGCACTGGCCGCTATGGGCCCAGTGCTTTCCAAGCGTGTTGTACCTACACGAAGGCGCCTTCCTCCTTGCCCTTTGACCCCGTCTCTGCCTCAGACTGCATCACAATGGAGACGACCCTGGAGAAGAAGCACAGTGGGGGCACGTGGCCCAAGATGATGGTGGGAGGTATGTCGGTTGCGCCAGATAACACCAGTCCAGTCATGGCGGCAGCACAGCTCTCCATCTACAAATCGCCCAAGCAGAGGAAGTCCATCTTCGACCCAGACACTTTCAAACGCCCCGAAACACCTTCCTCTAAGATGGAGTACATGGCAGCCAATCAGATTGCTGCTGTAGCTGCCGCGGCCGCCGCTGCCGCAGCCGCTTCCCACTCCCCGCAGCCGTTAAAGGCAGAGTCCCTCTCCTCCTCATCCACCCCGACCCCTCCGACCCCACCCACTCGCAGTGACTCCTTTAAGTTCAAACATAAACATCAAAGCAGCTCTGCCTCCGACTGCACGATCACCTCAGACGGCAAGGGAGAGGCCGCCATCTCCATGGCAGCGGGAGACAGCAGAGAGAGGAGCGAGCGAGAAAGGGACAGGAACGGAAACCACTATTTTTTGGACGGCAAGGTCCTGACCTCGAGGAAGTCGTGCGACGAGGACATCGGCCGAACCCGAGGGGAGGAGCCAGAGGTGAAGAGGCCGCGCCCTAAATCTGCCCCAGCCCTTCGACGGAGGATGACCCCGCAGACCATCACTCTTCCCTCCTTCCAAGTATGTTCAGTAAGCCTCACAAATTGATCCAGAGTCTTTATGTGGTTTATTTGTTTCCTTTTGCGTGATCCCTACACCAGTTCAAGGCGGTTTGTAAAGCCTCTTTAATACAGAGATGAAAACATGATGCATTGAGAAGTGTTTGAATTCCAAATGAAACCAACATTTCAAATCATCCCAGTGGGCCAAAGCATCCATTTTGTAATAGAATTTACAGCTCCGTCAAAGTTATGCCTCTGGGACTTGCCTCTTAAGCAGCGTGTCGGAGTGATTGATGCTTCTGCACTAGTACGTCTACCCAGCCCAGGAGCTGAGTCAGTGCCTGGGGCTCAGAGAACCATGCCTGGCTACCTCTTCAGGGCCTGAAGCACACAGGAGAGAGCAGTGGGGATAAATGTTCATTTTACTGTAGTGGGATGTTCGTGCTGTCATTTTCCTCATATGGTGCTTGTCTCCAGCAAAAGGGTAGAGGGTTTCTCCCTCGACATAATGGTGTTTTGTTACCCGGCAGGGAAAATGGTAACCGTTTTGTTTCTGTCATTCATCACAGAGCTACTCTAACGATGAGCATTCACCAGAGCCCAGGGACATGCTACGTTCCTCCCCCAGCCGCTCCCACAGGCACAGCGCCGGCTTCGTTCCCACTGTCTACAATGGCACCCTACCTCCGAGTGAGTTCTCAGACTTTTAGAGAAACACATGTGCATGCTGTCACCATATTCAAATCCCCCCCCCCCTCTCTAACGTGGTGGTGTGTCTGTGCAGATTCAGCCCACCGGGGTCTGTCTCCTTGCCCCGCTGTGACGGCCGTGATGAGGAATCCAGTGTACACGGTGCGCAGTCACCGCGTTCATACCAGCAACTGTCCATCCGTCGCTTCCCAGATATGTCACCAGCACACCCACACCAGGTACTGCCTTTTCATACTCACCGTTACGATGACTAATATTTCTTAATTAGACTGTTTCCTAAAAGCAAAAGTACGTATTTAGATTTTTTTGCTGTTTGCCTTAACATTGTGCATTGATTTAGCTCAGCCCATCAATTAAATTAACTTAACATGCTTCAAATAATTGTATAAGCATTGTATGCATATTTATATGAGCATTTCCTAAGGCTGTTTTTTTTGTGTGTGTGTGTGTGTGTGTGTGTGTGTGTGTGTGTGTGTGTGTGTGTGTGTGTGTGTGTGTGTGTGTGTGTGTGTGTGTGTGTGTGTGTGTGTGTGTGTGTGTGTGTGTGTGTGTGTGTAGCCCACAACACCAGGGTCGTCTGAGCCTGGACCTGAGCCAGCAGAAGCGCACGATTGACTACCCTGAATCATCATCGTCACGCAGCAGCAGAGCTTCACACGGTACAAACTCACTGCCCTCCAGCTCACGACTCGGTCAGTCTGACACTCATGCACGCAGACACACACACACACGCGTAAAGGTCACAGACTCGGTGCCCTTTTCTCTTTTTGGATATTACGTCATAACATTCATTCCTGTATCATCTCATCCCTCTGTCAGGTTCTTCCAATAATGTCCAGTACCGCACAGAGAGGATCAAAATCCCCTCCACTCCCCGCTACCCCCGCTCCATGCTGGGGTCAGACAGAGGTACTGCACTCACTATGCACAGCAGCAGCTATACATCTAAGATCAATGCCCTATAAAGTTTTAAATTGAGGTTTTACAGCACCGACAGAACAAACAACTTAAATGTCATCCTCCATGTGGAGATCACATTGAAACACCTGAATTTGCCAGTTCTGGTCATCAGTGTAAGCAGTTTGTCAACATGTCTTTAGCCTGTGGTTGCCACCAGATTAGGACACTTTTATCTCCTCTCGTCAATTTGCATCCTGAGTGGTCGGATAAGGTTCAGGTGTAAATAGTCTCCAGGCAATTCAAGAGCTGTTTGCAATGTCCTTGTCAAAGTGTCAAGAGATTTTTGAATGTGTGAGATAAAGTGTTAACCGTTCTTTTACAAAAGCTCTATATATCACAAATGGTTTGGATTGTTATGAGAATTCAGTGTGTATTCTAGACGTGTATTCAGACTACGCACACCCTTATTCTGTCTCTTTCTGCTCCTCCTCTCCTAAATCTAGGCTCCCTCTCGCACTCCGAGTGTAGCAGCCCCAGTCTCATCACGCCTCCTCAATCGCCTCTCAATCTGGAGACTTCCTCGTTTGCCAGCAGCCAATCGCAAGGCTCCATTTCCACTTTACCTCGGATCTCAGTCAGCCCCTTGCCAATAGGGGAGCGCAGGAAAGACAGGTAGGATAAAAACGAGTGGAGAAAAAAAAAATAATTTCTGAAATACTGCTTTTTAATTAACAGCCTAGTTGGATGACATGTCCGCACTAGTGTGAAGCTGCTAACTGAAAATTGGAAGTTGCCCGTCACGGAAGACTGCAGAATATTAATCGGATGTTTGTCATTGGTGTCACGTTGATCGGTGCGTTATTGGACTGGGAAACGGAGCAAATAGCTCTACAAATGGCGTAGATGTTGGGTGAATGATGGAGAGTATGATTATAAGGATCACTTCAGAAGCCGGTATCGTATGGCCTACGTCTGCCTTTAGGGATCCTCTTAGGCTATTTCAAAAGGCGTTGCCAGGCAACAGGTCTATCCTGGTCAGAGTTGTGCAATCCCTCATTGAAATTCAGATTGAAATCCTATTAAAACTCGTAATAATTTCCGTGGATACCTCCTTGCTGTTTCTACGGAGGAAGCGGTGATCTGCCACTGTGTTGGGATTTGATTTTTTTTGTCTTCCTCCAACATTTCTGTCCCGTTTTTGTATCGCCGACGCCTCTGTCCTTTTACACTGTTACTGTCTCTGTGTGATATCTGTCCTCCCATTCTGCTCTTTATCTTCCTCCCGCCTCTCTGCAACCTTCCGCTTCCAGATCTCTTTACCGTAACCGATCTTTTCTCAGGATTCCTCTGGCTGCAAGGCCGAGGTTCTCCTCTCTCAGGAGCCTCAGGTTCGTTCTCCCTCACAGTGCTACAAACAAGGGAATGCCCCCCCCCCCCCCCCCATCCTTCTCCCAAGTTCATGTCGTTCCCATGCTTCAGTGCAGCTGGGTAGATAATACAGAGGAGCAGAATAGTCTCACTGTCCAGAAGGCAAAAGAAGAAATGTGTCTTTTTTTTTTCACTCCACCAGAGCGCGGTTTAATTAAAGAATTGCTAGTTTTTGCATGCCACAATATTAGTGCCTTAGGAAACCACTAAAATAGACCTGATTAGCTTCACTCGCTGAACTTCAAAGCTTCAGTGTTATGTTAATATGTCTGCACTTGTCTTCCTCCATGTCGGAAAAAAACCCACTTCAATCTCAGATATTGCATGCAGTGTCCATACCATGACGACGACATGGTCAACATGCATGTTTGTATTTTTGCCGTCAGCCAAGTCACCCTTTGAGTCCGCAGTATGTATGTTATGCAATGGTATTATTATTCAGCCCGGAGCTTCCGGGATATGGTCTTGTTTGTACACCACCACTATGTTTACCCCCGTCTCTGGCTGCTAATCCATTCCTCTTATCTGCCTTCATGGAATTGTATGCCATGTCCAAAGCCAACTTGTTATGAAGACACGCAAGTTCATGCAAATCCCCTTCATGTCAAGGGATTTCAGTTGCTTGTGCTATTATGACGTTGCACACATTGTCTCTGTTCTCTAAACCTGTCCAGGTTCTCCTGTAAGCCAGACGTAAAGTGGCGCTCTGGAGAGATCAATTTTAGAGGCCTGGAGGGTGATGTAAGCTCAGAATCAAACATTCTTTAAACACGAATCAGTCTATTGATGTGTTTTATAATTTGGACCAGGTATGATTCTATGTTGAGAAAGCCTAGGTAGCCACTCTCTCTCTCCAGAGCTGTAAATAAATTGGTCCGTCCAACTGTGACGTCACCTCACCCTCTCAGCTTGCTCCGTTCTGCTCCGTTTCTGGGATGCTGTTCATTTATGCACTTTACTCTTCCCCACCAGGCCATACTTGGAGGAGCCACGTAACGTCATTGTGCACAAAGGCGCGGAGCCTCTGGGCATCTCCATCGTCAGTGGGGAGAACGGAGGGATCTTTGTCTCTAAAGTTACTGGAGGTAGCATCGCCCACCAGGCAGGATTGGAGTATGGAGACCAATTACTGGAGGTATGAACAACCTACTGTATGCGAGTAAAAGGTTACAGCCTCGAGCAGCATAATTAAAAATGCATTGCTGGATGCCTGTCAAGGAGCCTAATAATAGAGCAGCAGTATAATACTGCTAATATGTGTTTGCTTCAAAGGCTCAGTCATTTTGCTCAGTGGAATACACAGACCATAGCTTTTCCCACGGTCACGGTTCCCAGTATTTTAATACTTGCTGAAATGTATTTTCCGAAAGGGTGTTTTCCCTACATTTAAAAATAGCTGCACAAGAAAGAAAAATGCGTAGGAATGTTTTTGAAGTGAATTTATCCCACCAAAACATCCCATCTGTCTTATGTAGTTTTGATGTGCTTCACTATCACATCACGTAGTGGACCCTTTTAATCATGATGTGTTGTGAATGGCCGAGGTGCATCATATAATTAAAACAAACTACACCACTAAGCATAATTGCTTCTAAATTGCAAGTAGGAGTCATGTGTTGCAATGTGAATAATGGCTGCCTGATCTCTTTTAGAGTATGCACTCTTTTTAAAACTTAGTAAAACTAATCCCCTGTCAATTCTCTCGTGGGTATTTTCTCCACCAAGTCCTACTAATGACATAAAACCCTTAATGGACTGAGCACATACTGTGTTCATATCACTATGTTCTTTTAGCTCACACTGTTCTTCCTTTTTATTAGTTTAATGGCATCAACTTGCGGAACGCCACGGAGCAGCAAGCTCGTCTCATCATCGGCCAGCAGTGTGACACCATCACCATTATGGCCCAGTACAACCCACACATGTACCAGCTGGGCAACCACTCTCGCTCGAGGTAACATGATGTTTCCTGTAGAACTGTGTGTAGATGTTCAGGGTGGGGTTGAGCCCTAAGTGTGCTGCCCCGGGTACTTCCCGAAGCCGTTTCAGTTGAAGCAAGACATCTCGAAGAGATATGTATACTGTGTTGTATCTGTGTTGTATGGCCAGGAGTTCTCTAAATAAATTTGTAGTTTATCTTTTTTTCGAGATGATACGTTTTAATTGCATTCACACTTTTCTTTTTAGCTGAATGAACACAAAAGGAATCTCTGAAACAGCAGATGTTCACGCATGTGTATAAAGATGTAATTAACTATGTAGCTCTGCATCTTTAAATATTTACAGTATTTACGATTGAGTCCAACCGATATTGTTTGATTTTATTTATTTGGTTATTGTGACCATAATACGGTATGAACCTGTCTTAAGTATGTAATGGTGACACTGCTTTTAATTGACCTCTACTGTAAAGTAAAGTACTCGAGGCCTTTCACAATGTTATTTTACTGATGGAGTCAAACCTTTCCTGTTTTTGACTTTCGGTGCAGCTCCCGTCTGGAGCCGGTCAGCACTCAGTCGACTCCCCAGGGGAGCGGAGCCGCCACCCCCGACAATCACTCCACCATCGATACGCTCAGCGAACAGGACGAGGGCACGCTCACTCCTTCCTCCAAGCAGACCACACCCACTACCAGTCCCCACAATTTCATCAGGTAAACCTCTACACAAACAATGATAGAAGATAAATCAACCCCACCATAACTGTGTGTAGGATGTCAAAAGAAATACTTGCTCCATGCCACACCATTACACTCTGGTAACTGTCTCAATGACCACTTGTCCTCTTAGAATGCCGTCTGGGGGCAGCAGGATGGTGGGTGAGCCACGCCTTGTGACGGTGCGCAGGCCTGGGGTGGAGGTGGGAATCACACTCTGCGGTGGGAACCTGCGGGGCGTCTACATAGAGAGCCTGGATGAGGACAGTCCTGCCAGAGGCCCTGATGGTCTGCTTCCTGGGGACCTCATTCAGGAGGTGTGGACTCGTGCACCTCTGCTTTCACTCAAACACGCATGCATGTTGCCTAAGAATTTCATAATGCACATCGTTCCCTAACACCTTAGCAAGTGGCCAATATGTTTTTGTCATATTTACAATAACTTGAGTACTTTTTATTCTGTCAGATCTTTTTAAGTGGGAGTTTTATTTTCAGTAGAGTTGTAGGTGTAATATCGGGTATTTGAAGTGATCTCAAAGCTAAACTCCTCTAATAAGGCGTTGCAAAGCTTTGTGTGCTTTTGTTACTGTGGACTCGAGCGCTGCCAGACGCCGCTGGCATTTCTATTTTCCTGCCCGTCTTTGTTCCTGATTGATCTTCTCCTCGTCTGCGTTTTCTCTCTCACTCTTCGTTGGTGATCCATCCGAAACACCGCAAACTCATAACAGACAATTCATGTGGCATGCTCCCACTTAGCTCTCGGCCACAAAGGGCTTTGCTATCCGAAATTGCAATGCAGCTTTGTCATTAGGCTGCACAGCATCAGCCTGTCCTTCGTCCATCTTTTTTTGTTTTCTTCCCCCATCCACGGCACGAATCAATACTGCGACATTTCAGTTTGGAGGAAAATGTAGCTGTTTACTAGTGGAGTGCAGACAATCCCCAAATTTCTCTCCTCCTCAGCCTGAGTTTGTCTCATATTTCATGATGTAAAGTTCACTTTCCCTTCCCCCCCCCCCCCATTCTCCTCACCTCTTGTCTTTCAGTACAACTCGGTGAATATGAAGAATAAGACGGCAGAGGAGGTGTACGTCGAGATGCTGAAGCCTGCGGAGACGGTCACATTTAAGGTTCAGCATCGGCCAGATGACTTCAGCACGCTCAAGGACGTTCCAGGAGATGGCTTTTATATTAGGTGCATACATATATGACCCATCACACAGATCATTGTCGGGCGTTTATTTGTAACCGCTCTGTATAAAGACCACACTAACTTCCCCCAGCAGCCTCATCTCTGTCCATGTTACTATATATAGAACCACCACTGGAGCGCCCCTTGGACAAGTTGGAATCTTTCTCATCTAACCAATTATCCCAGATCCACAGAGTGACTGCAATGCTGCGAATCAGACCACAAATTTAGGTTATCCAATCTCTGTACTCCCTACGCAGCAGACCCAACACCTCTTCCGTTTCAGTGCTCTGTGTTTTCTCGGCCTTTAGGAAACACTCTGCACATGAATGGAAAGTGAAGCTCTAAAATAGTCACGTTTTGTTGTTGGGTGTCTGTCGGGGCATGTTGCCTCAGCTGCCGCAGTCACTTGTCATATAGGCAAGTGGGCTTGTGATGTCATCCGCAGTAAATGCACTCGGCCTGCCTGGCTGTCACAGGCTGCTCGTTAATGACTTTTGAGGCTCCAACAAGAGGGCGAGCAAGGCCTACATTGTCAGTAAATGAACGTTCTCTAATCTTTTCTCACCCTTCACAGCTTTTCTTGTCTGGTACCTCACCTGCTCTCTCACTTCATCAACTTCCGCTCCCTCTTTCTGCCCTACTCGTCATAACTCCCCATCTGTCTTTGTCTCTCCCTCTCACCAGAGCACTTTACGACCGCGTGGGGGAGGCCGAGGGGGACCTCAGTTTTAAGAAGGATGACATCCTGTACGTGGATGAGTCTTTACCAAAGGGCAGCTTTGGGACGTGGATTGCCTGGCAGCTAGATGAGAACGCACAGCAGATCCAGAGGGGGCAGATCCCCAGCAAGTACATGTGGGTGGAGAATGCAACGCACGCTTACACACGTCCATTTTTGAGCTTGAGGACAGTTTGTAACAGCTGTCACAACAAGCTGTGCCATACTGCTGCAATATAGGAATCGTATGTAACGTGGCTTCTCCTCCATATGTTTTAGACTGCCCTTTTGTACTTACTGCAAGGTCGTGTTGTCCTCTTATTAAGTGTCTCTGGAAACATGCATTGATGTTACAAAACATTTCCTTTTTTTTATGTGGTTGTTCTCAGACTGTGCCTGAAGGGCCAGTAATCAATAACAATAAATTCTAAACAAATGCTGAAATCAATAAAGATGTATTATTCTGTTCAACCAACCTTTACTCGCAGAACTAAATGCCGAAACTAAACTTTTGCTCCAACCTCCAACAACAAACTAAGACAATCCTCACAAGTGAAAATGTTGTGTTTTTTAAAAGACCTACTTTTCTACACTGATGCATACACAGCTGTGGATCCTCCAATTAAATCTGTGTGTGTGTGTATGTGTGTGTGTGTGTTTGTGGTGTAGGATGGACCAAGAGTTTTATCGCAGACACAGTGTGACAGAAATGAAGGAGGACTCCGGTAAGACTCTCTCTGCAGCGGCCCGCAGATCCTTCTTCAGGAGGAAACAGAAACACAAACGCAGCAGCTCCAAAGACAGCAAAGAAATGGTGGCTCTGGACGCCATCAGCACAGACTCCATCCCTTTCCTTGATGGTGAGAGGAAATGTTTAATCAAAATGGCATCATGTGAATCCTCTCCAAAATGGATATTTGATTGATCTGCGTGTTCTTTGTGTCAGACTGTGTGAGCCTGGCATACCAGCGGGTCCAGAAGGTGGAGTGCACCTCTCCCCGGCCGGTGCTCATCATTGGGCCGCTCACTGACGCCGTCAAGGAGATGCTGGTCAAAGAGTCTCCTGGGAAGTTCTGCAGATGTGTACTGGGTGAGTTCACCTGATCCAGATGTGTGTCAGTCCTACAAATCAGGGGGAATATATATATATATATATATATATATATATATATATATATATATATATATATATATAGCGTCCGATCGTGGTCACTTGAGATCGCCGATAGGCTTTTCGATCGCCAGGGGCAGCGGGAGTATGAGGAGGTGGGGTGGGGTGGGGGGGGGGGAGTTATGTCACAGCATGCTCGTGAAATGCCAACATGGAAAGCTTAGTCTTCTGCCTCATTTCCACTACATGGTTCGGCTCGTCTAAACTCCCTTTTGAAACCAGGTATTTTTTTTTGGTTAGATGCCTAGAATAACGTCCGTGGTTAACACAAGCTTAAGAGATTTGAACTGTTGTTCTACGACGTAAAAGAATCGACTCAAATTCAAGAGTGGGGTATTTACTGACGTATTTTATTTTTCTTAAAAAAGGTTGTGGCTAAATGAGATTACAGAGTTTGTTGGGGACATTAAACATCAGGCTGACTAGTCAGCATTAGCTTTTTGCGACTGTATTCAAGCTTCAAAAATCATAAAAGCGATGTTCATTTGTGAAGATTTCTGAACAACACTTGTATTTTCAACTGTTGTTAGCCACAGAGTTTTTATTTTCTGAAATAATCCAAAATCCAATAGAAAAATCCCGTTGGTTTTGTTCATCTAGGTAACCTGTGCAATGCAAACCCTGTACAGCAGTTGGTAAAAATGTCATTTGCATCATGTGATTTCATATGAACTCTTTCTGTCATGTCTTCAGAGGTGATGAAGGCATCCCAGCAAGCCATCGAGCGGGGCGTCAAAGACTGCCTCTTCATTGACTACAAGCGCAGGAGTGGCCATTTTGATGTGACCACTGTTGCTTCTATAAAGGAAATAACCGATAAGGTATTAGCCAGTGCTTTTCTTTCTCAGGAAAGATGAAGTAGATTTCATTTGTCTTTAATCTCTGCTCAAGATAAGATATCGCTATCACAGCGCTTTAATCTTAAAAATTCCTGCTCATAACGGCGAGTGTCAATTGTTGTCAAGCCTTTTGAAACGGAGAGCTGAAGTTGTTGGTCGTGTTTTCTTTCTTCTTTCTGATGCAGGGCTGTCACTGCTTGCTCGACATTGCCCCGCACGCCATCGAAAGGCTCCACAGCGTTCACATTTATCCAATTGTTGTCTTCGTCCGCTACAAAAACGCAAAGCAGATCAAGTAAGTAGCATTTCTTTGAAACCACATGCACTGTCCGGGTGACACCCCCACCCTGTGTGTGTGTGTGTGTGTGATGGATGAGTGGATGGAGCAGGATAAGCCTTCACACTCTCCATCCCACCATGAACCCTTTGGCGCGTCTGTCAAAGCACTCCATCCCACCACAAACTCAAACATAATCCCAAACAGCTGTTCTTTCTTTTCAAAATAAAGTGCAAGGGTTTGTATCCCTCCTTCACTTCGTATTTGTTGTATTTTATGTATGTCTTGCCAGGATTCATCAGACATTGTATGATTGAAAGCTTAATTAGACACAATCCAAATTAGAGGAACATAAGAGTTCATTGGTTTTGGATTCATACCTTAAATGCTCTAATGACTATTCCGATTTTTTTTTTTTTTTCACAGAGAGCAGAAAGATCCGGTTTATCTGCGGGACAAAGTATCTCAAAAACATTCCAAGGAGCAATTTGAAAGTGCGCAGAAGATAGAGCAAGAGTACAGCAAGTTCTTCACAGGTTCGTATACAATCGAAAAACGACACGGACCACAAACAAAATATGCCTATTATGTGTGTCAGACTTTATTTGCGCTGTAATAAATGTTCCCTTTGTTTTCAGGTATTGTCCAAGGCGGCACCCTCCCTTACATTTGCACTCAGATCATCACTATAGTTGATCAAGAACAAAGTAAAGTCCTGTGGACTCCACTCGGCTGCCCCTAGAGGAAACCAGCTGCCACTACAGCAAGCGGCGGCTTTCATCTCCATTCCCCCAAACACTAATTAACCCTTTCACACTATACCAATAGGTACACTACAGTGAGCTAGTTATGTAAATTATTGATATTTTTTTATTTTGTCTTTGTCTTGGTTTATAGTGTGCTCCGGAGCGGGTTAGTAGCACTGGATCTCGACGTTAAAAGTTCAGTCCGTCTTCCCTAAGGGTTTCTGGTGGTGTATTTGTAATGCTGCATTATAGGCGTCCGTTTACAGTCAAAAGACGAGTCTGACTATTGGTGTTCAATATTTGCTTGAATGCGTGTGTCCCCCCCCCCCCCCTGTGTACACAAACCTCGACACTAATGAAGTTCAGCCAGCCCCTGACCCTCCCATGTACCAAATGACATTTATGGTTTCCCTACAATTATGCACCCATTTTGATGACGACTGACAACAAATTGTGTGTGTGTGCGTGTGTGTGTGTGTGAGAGAGAGAGAGAATTGTAATGACAATTTAAGTTGAATCATGGTTGTTTGCTCGAATGAATACGACGCTATAGAAATGGAATGCCAGGATCAGACATCACATTCCTCGCGGTGTTTCATCACAAAAGTGCAAAAGCATCAAACCTCCTCCCTGAAGTATGTAGCCGTGGTCTCACTGAACCTGACTGCCAGCGGTGACGGCCATGAAAACTCAAAAAAAAACACACCGATGTTTGCTCTATGCATTGTGTTTCTAAGCAGCTGGGTGTGCGGACAGTTTAATGGGCCTTTTCGGAAGTGCCTTTGGAGAACAACACTGATCTGAAACCATCCCCTGGTCACGTAGCCAGAACATTAAAGAGGGCTTTTGAAAGTTTCTCTTCCACATTCAATGCATCATTTCACACCCGTGGCAGACTAGATGATTTTAGGGGCTGATTTTAGACCAGTACAGCGTAGAGCGCGTGACAATGGTGAGGTTATAGGCCAAAGCGGCGGCCAACGGGTTAACTCCTCAGAATGCACTCCAGGGCTAGACAGACCACTGTGTAACTATCATTCTATCTCTTTAACATATATTTAACAACAATATAGAGTATAACATATACAGTATGCAGATACATCTGGAAAAAAAAGAAACAAATATATATAAATATATATTACATGTATTTTTACTAGTTCATACGCCTAGGAACGTCTGGCGGTCAAGTCATGTCTTAGCAGGTATTAGCATGTTTTTTAAAGAATTTATTTTTGTTTTTTGTGGTTGGTTATCAGTCACTTGTCGATGTACTCATTAAAAGAGACACTATGAAGCAAAATGTGCAGGGTAATATCTTAAAGGATTTTCCTCTGATCTGTTTAAATGTTAGTGACTTTTCATTGTTATTTAATTGTATTTTTTATTCAGGAGGCAACAAATATTCTGCCCTTCCTCAAAACCATATCCTGTATCTTATTGTGCCAAAATCCACTAAGGCAACTTTATCCTTATATTTCTGTTTTGCACTTGTTTATCTGTTAACCTTAAACATAACTGTTGGTTTCCAGTAGACTACGAATAGGTACTATAATTTCTTCTGTAACTAATTCACGTTTTTATCTGTCACATCAGTTCCTTACATTTCATTGATGGCCTTTTATTCTTAATTGGAAAAAAAAAGGATCACTTCTTATTTGAATTATTAAAAAGGGATCTATTCTTGCACAGTTTTTCAAAGGATTGGGCTGAAAGAGTAAGCAGAAGCCAACTGTAATGTTACTATTTTTCTGAGTAGATAGCATATGGTAGAGCGAGAGCGGGATGCAACGTGAAATTGTTGTATTTTTAGAAAGAGTCTACTGTAGATGCCAGGTACTGATGAACTTTTCTTTTATTAAAAAGAATGTGATTTGTATGTTGAGACATTAACATGAGAATAAAACTCATTTTCTCTATCACAATACGGACTAATTCTGATTTATTTCTCCCACACCCTGTTGAGTGACATTTTACAGTATACAGACTGACTGTAAGCTATATTCCCAATTGTTCCCAATCGTTACTCCCTCGTCCTGCTGTACCTACATTTTAATACCAGTAAGGAGCTGGTAAGTATGTTATTTGTAGGCTATTGATATTTCACTAAGAGGAACTACATGATTAATGTTAGGAGACTATATGGACAGGCGGTGTTATGAAGTGTTACCAATATACGGTTATATATGTTAACCAATATAGGTTTAAAAAGTGAGATAACTCAACATGGCTGCTCTGTCTCTGCCTTTTTATTTAGGTTAGGTTTTCAAGACGTACAAGAAAGCAGTGCTGTGAGCAACTTTGCTGTAAATGTGACAGTGTCCTTCAGAGTTGTGGCCTATAAGGATGAAAGGGAATCCATTTTGCTGAAAGCTGCAGTAAACGGAAAAGCGGGCAGATGAAATAGCCTTCACTCTCTGAATTGAGATAAGGTAGTGTGACAGTATCTGCCAGCATATCGGAGAGCCAGGGCGATAAAGATGTGGCCTTGCTTCAGCATTAAACAAGCGGCTGCATTCCTGGTTTTATATACACTTTTTAAGCGCCGTGGCTCCATTTATTTTTCTCTCGGCAGCACTACAATCATACATCAAGCTTTGCAGTTTGCCGGTGACAGGTCAACGTGTTCTGTCTTCACACTAAAACATTAAGACCAACGTGCCCCAAAAGGATTTTGGTGATCATCTTGATCCTAAGATATCTTTCAATCTAATATCTGAGTCACTTAAGTGACTTTATTTAATCAGGTAGTCTTATTGTGATCATAATCTCTTAAGCTGGGTAAGAGTAGAGCACACAGATGTGTGAGCACCCATCTCCTCACAGATGCTCTGCAGTGATTGTACAAAAGATCACTGGTGATGAATGATATGTTATCTAAAGCAATATGTGTAATTCAGCTTAGCAGGTTTAGCCTTATTTGACACCACTTGATAGCATGTTACTTTGCTTTTTTCACCTTTTTTTTAGGGGTACAAACACCAATAAAGCTTTATTTTGTTTGCAATCACTGTCCGTGAATACTTTATTTTCCAACCCAGTAAGCTGCTTAATTCTCCTTATCATATGATCTGTCGGATGAATGTCGTCCACCCAGCAGCAGAATTACTTTCCTGCTCCAGTTTACTTTTCTATAAATACATGCATTTTCATTCCTACTGGAAATATGAGGGAATTCACACAAATACGGAGAACCTTTTTCAAAAATATGTTTTTAGTGAAAAGAAAATGCATCAGATATGGATTTTCATAAAAAAATGAAAAATGTGGCAGATTTACCGTAAATCTTTGTCTTTTATTGGCTATTCCTTCTCGTGATCCCTTGAGAGTTACACTAAGCTTTTTACTTTTAAACTAACACTCTTAATGAAACTCTTATGAGGCTGGTGGACGTGTGCCAAAGGCTTATAGGAACATGATGAACACATACTCGGTCTACACTCCAAGAAAAACTTCTAGTTCTGCAATATTCTATGCGAGTTGTTTTCCATGCAGTTGGACAGCCTGTAGCTACACCAGATCTCGCTGGGTTGATTGGGCGCCTTTAGCCCAAGGTTGTTTCTTCACATGGTCCTCCAGCCAATGATGTCACTTTGCACAGTGGAGGAGTATACCCTCCAGCTGCCTGTCAGGTTCATTGGGGCAAGAGAGCACCCAGTGTCCCCAAAACATCCACCAATGCCTCAAACTCTCTGCTACCCAGGCCTAATTGTTCATGCTTGTCAATGCTCTCCAGAGAATGTCGCTCAAGGTTTGGGTCACTCGTTTTTTCTTCACTATACTTTAGGTTCAGGTCTGCTATATCGTGCTCCTATTCTTAATGTCCTCCAAGTACCCTCTTCCCTGTTTTAGAAAGGGCTAGGGTCTCCAGCTCTCCTGGTGAGGTGTCTGTTTCAAGACAGCTGCTGACAGCTCAACTGAACTTGAGAAGTCTCACGTCTTGACAGCAACGGATCTTTGTAGTCCACACTGGCAAGCCGTGGCCTTTCCCATCTCTGAGTGCACGATGGGATGAGTTTGTCCGGTTCAGCCTTCTGCTGGTTCTCCAGCACATTACCTCATCAGCATCTCAAAATGTCCTGTGGGATTACCACCTGACTGCGCTCGTGTTAATCTCCTCATCTGTCAGCACTGAGATCCCTCTGGTTAAAGTTCTGCTGGACCACAGGAACCGCTCGCCCAACAGCTGGCCTTTCATGGGGGATGATCAATTTAAGTCCCTGCTTGTGCAGCCAGCAATAAACGCCGGCAAGATCTATTATGACACACGACGTATGTAGCATGTGGTGCTGATGCTCTCACTTTCTGTGACCTCTCTAGGAGCGTATTGTTGCCTATAAGTTGGATCTCAATAGGCTTGTTCACAGAGTATGGAGTACGATTCCCTGTTGTTTACAGCATGAATGACGTGCCAATATATTTGTAAATGATGTGTGGATCAGCAACATGAATTAACATTATTGCCTGTGAATTTACACCTCACTTGTTCCCTGAAAATAACAGGATTTATTGAATAAAGATGAGCATTAGTAAAACACCCATGAGGCATTGGAACTATCTTCTTTAATAATTCCTGTCTAGTATCATGTTGGGTTCTAGCATGAATGTAATTTTCTCATTAAAATGTTGCAGTGCTTGAAAAAATAAAAATGGAGTGTAGGTGCTCCATGACACTGCTGCAGAGCAGCATCATTTGTGCTTAATGTGACCAGTTCACCATTTTACCAGCAGGAGGACATCTTCAGAGCTGCTCTACATGGCCCATTCTAATAGTTATTCTAAAGGTAAAACCTAAGATCACACTTTCTGATTTTAATCTTGGTGTTTGGCTGCAGGGTCATTCTGAAGCAAACTGGATGTAAATGATGTGGATGAAATTATGGAACAAAGATCATGTTACAAACATCCAAAACTTGTTGCATCTGAGTTTATCTTTATTCGGTAAATCTGGTGGACAGCAGTGTTGACCTGTCAAATTCAAAATGCTTGCATAGGCACTCATAACTCTGACGTTGTGCTATAATCTACAGATTTCCTTGTCTTTGCTCTTTTACAGTTCCCTCCCTCCCATGTTAAAGGATTCTGTTACAGAAGCTATTTCTGTAGAAGCGCTACTATTTCCCAGACAATAAATTACCATCACAGAACATAAATCACATATCTTTGCCACGCCTTACTTCGGCATGTTTACTTTCCGAATGATCTGTGCTTGAGAAGTAATAATAATTCCACATTCATGGGACATTTATTAGTTAACTTATAAGTATGCTTAAATAGTCTCTGATATTGGTGATACATTAGATCCTAGAGCCTTGTGGGCAAATTATTGAGGGTTTATTGCAAACAATCTCCAAGAAGTCTGGGGCCTTATGACACAGGTGGCTTTGTGCACCTGCCTGGTCTGGCGCACATGGTTCAGTGGTTATTCAGGGCCCCATGCCAGCTGTTTCCCCATATCCTTTGGTCTGGCTGACTACTTGAGGGGCATAAACCACTGCTAGTCATGCTTCACCGTCATCACCAATTCACACCTGTTTTTGACCTAATATGTGAGCTAAAAGTGTAAGGATATTCATGACAAGCACTGTGTGTGTGTGTGTGTGTGTGTGTGTGTGTGTGTGTGTTTACGCGTGTGGGTATGCCTGTGAGGCCATTTATTTAAGTCCATTTTCACCATCTCACCCATGGGTGACAAGCCAGAGACTCAGTAATTGAACAAGGGGAGCACTATCCTTAATGACAAGTCAGTGCAATAGGATCCCTACAGCGACTGACAGTGTTGGAGTGAATGAAGAGTAACCTCACTTTATATTGTCGTTTTATATCCACACTGTCATCACGACATTTCCTATGGGGACTCATCATTTCCTGTGATGTTTATATAGGCTGTTATAATCCTTAAATGCATCACTGATAGATATAGCTTTCCACAGCCTCCTCGTTTTTTTTTTTTTTTTTTTGCGACGTGCGTCACTCATTGGCGCGCATCAAAGACGCAAAGGCGCAATTGATTACCGAGGTCTGCGCAGACCGGGTCGGCATTTGGAATAAACATCGTCGCAGTATCACTGCCCTCTGTCTATCTTTATTATAAGCGCGCGTCGCTCCGCCCTCCTACCTGTAAATCTGCCCGCTCTCCTCTGGAGCGGATCTGACAGGCGCTCTCTCTCAGCTGGCCGCTCCGTGCCAGGGCTGCGGGGGATCGAATGGAGACAGTGACATCCACCCGAGCGCTCGTCCTTTTTACGCAGAATTGACAACGAAAACGCCCGCAAGATTATGTAGTCCTCATCGCTGCACAGACAGTCAACCAATTGTGGAATTCAATTATCTTTTATTCGTTTATTTTTTCTTTTCTTTTTTTCTTTTTGTTGCCACCCGTTCACAGTCGATTGACGCGTAAAGAAAGTGAAATCGATCGATCGAATTCGCCGCCTGCTTATTGACAGAACCCCGTGAATGGAAGACGGCTAGAGAAGTCGCCTCGCCGAGAACAGGCTGCGAACATTTCTCACTGGTTGTGTTTACTACAACTCGACGTATCATTGGCAGCCTTCGACGGCTGCAAACGACGCCGTCTTCACCATGGCTTTTGGCGTGAGAGAGCCAGAAACCCCCTCGGTCTGAGACGCGGTTAAGATTCGTCAATATTGCGGATTTAAATGCCTCTATCCAAGGGACACCGACCCGCTATTTTGGTCAGGTTCGCGTGTGCGGTGCCTCACGCTGTCACGAATAAACGATTCATAGGCTGCTAAACTACAGAAAGAGACTACATCGAGTGGGTGAGCACAATTTACAGGGAAGAGTTTTTTTTTTCTGTTTTTTTTTTGTCTCGAGCAATATGGCTGGTGAGTGGGGCTGGGGACGCTGGCACAGGCTCTCCAAGGCTCCTAAATGCTAGCTGAGGCAGGTGGCACCGTTCCACATGGAAGCGACAGCTCTATGAGGACAAGCAATATCAATAATAATCGAAATCCGGGCTCTTCAATCTTAATATCCAAGATGGAAGACGTTGTCATCCCGTTCTCGTCCGAGGTGCCCTGCGACAATAATGGACAGCGCATGTGGTGGGCATTCCTCGCCTCCTCCATGGTGACGTTTTTTGGGGGTCTCTTCATCATCCTGCTGTGGAGGACACTCAAATATATGTGGACCGTTTGCTGCCACTGCAACGTCAAACACAAGGTATGGCCCACTGTCAGTTTGGGGATGTGGAAATCTCATAAAACGCCTCACACAAAACCACTGATGCACATATATATAGTATGCTTTAATTAAAATAAAAAAAACTTGTTCTGTAACGGCCTGCATTGTGAAAATGACATGCCACTTCGATGGCTTCCTCATAATCTGCAGCCACCAAACGGATATCCAGTGCCAACTGCAGCACTGCCTTTTTATAATGAACGCATCCCTTGAATACGATTGTTGTTATCCGTTGGCTGTGTTTACCAACTCCCACTCTTGAATGAAGGGGGTGGTGTTGCATGACAGATGCGGGTGGGATGAGAGGAGAGCAGCTCCTTCATTTTATTTTGCTTTGCTTCAACGTGCATCATAGTAGCCCATCCTCATGACACACCAGCTCTTGATTTCTAGGGTGAAAATAGACGTTTCGGGGGGGGGGGGGGGGGGGGGGGGGGAGCCACTAGTTTCATGTACCAGGGTAACATTCCACCAGTGAGCCCACGATGAAGTCCATTGGGACTTTAAATGCAGACCCAACGACGTCAAGGCTGTCGCTTTCATAGCATGCAACAACTCTGCAAAAATATAGTCCATGGAAACATCATTTCTTCTCGCAGCTGTCTGTTATTAACCGTTTTAATTTGTACAATCAGTGGTTGCTGTAATGTGTTTTTGCTGCACATTGAATATCTTTGCGGAATGATGAACGTAACCCGTCTGCAGGACTGATATAGAAATGGGATGAAAAAGGGTGACTGCCCATTACTTTGCTTGGGGTGGCCTGCTTCAGCGATGAATCATGGCTGATTCACATGTGTAGTAAAGCCTGCTTCATACATGACTCACACACTTGTGTATAGTGCAAGTGGTCCCCTGGCTGAACATAGGGTAATGTTGACTGAACATAGGGTAATGTTGGCTGAACATTGGGTAATGTTGACTGAACATAGGGTAATGTTGACTGAACATAGGGTAATGTTGCTTAGAGTGTGCGAAACATGGTCTGTTCTTTTTCTCTCTTGGAATGAGAATGTTTTATACAACAAAGCAAGTGCTGTGACAGCGTGAGTCTGTCATCAGCATTAATTTAAGCACAAAGGGGGTTGAAAAGAGGATGGAGTGACACTGATGGCTGGAAGAAGGAGGGAGCAACGGTGAGCTCCCTCATCCTTTTGATGTGTTTGGGTTGTGTCCAATTCAAGTAGATGAGCCGTGCCCCTCCTGCTGCTCGTCTCCCATGTCCTTTTGGTGGCCTTGGCCCTTTTCTGCCCGTTTCTGTTTGGTATTATGACAGGTGGAAGACGGGGCATAGAGTCATCATCCTTAACTGACAAAAACAGCAGAAAATAGCCTTCATTGCTCATGCTTAAAGCCATTGAACACCAATTTGATCGTTTCAAATGTGATATTGCATACATTTATGAATTATGTAAATGGTTTATCTGAGAGATATTCTAAATAATAGTGATACTTAATTTCAATCACATCTCCCAGCCCCACACTTACCAACATGCACAAAATAAAGAAATCCCATTACAGATATGTTCAATTAAGCTGTGATGGATCTAGATTTTGGATAGGACGTGAACATACGCAGATTGTCCAGCGTATGTTCTTTTGGCTGCATATTGAAAAACAAAATGTGACATTTACATGATATCAGATTTAAAATAGGCCTCTGGGAGACCAAAAATGGTCCCGTCTAAACCGCTCCTATTTACATTGAGAGATAACGCTGCCTGTTATGCTAGTTAGGTTATTACTTGGCTGTCGGCCTCATGTCAGTTTGTTACGCTCATGAATCCCATGTATCAGAGATGGCACCCAACCATATGCCATCCTGCATACTTCTAACCGTCTTGCTCGGAAAGTGATGGAAGTAAACCATGCAATTATAATGAGGTATCCATCTTGTGACTGCTGGTGGGTATCTGGTTGCGTCTCATCTCTTGCAAAAGAGGAGAAACTGGAATAAAATGAAAGCACGTTTCAGTTTGCACTCCCCCCCCCCCCCCCCCCCGTGCTGCTGTGCATGGAAAGGCAGAGCCATCCCGTTAGGTGACTTTGGTTGGCTTGACACTTGGCTGCAGAGGGAAAAGGCTTGTTAGGAGTATTAAGAAGGGGAAACTGGATCTGTGTTCAGCTGACTAGCGCGGCCGGCTAAGTTGGCATGTGTCAGAAACAGGATGCATAGGTGGCGTTGACGGGCGGTGGGCTTTCTCTGGCTGTACTGTGAACCTGGAATCCGAGGCAAGGGAATGGAGGTGGAAACTCTGAGAGAGACACAGGAGGAAGTGGAAACAGGGGGTGTGAGGGTGTCAGAAGGGTTTTGAGAGGGGGTGTTGCATTGCATGGTGTCCTCCTGTGCTCTGTCATTGACACACAGCTGTGTCCTAATTCTTTTAAATGGCCCTCTTCTCCGTCAGGATTATAAGGGAGAGGTCATGGGTCATATACATCATGCTGGAGGAAGGAATGAGATAAGTGGATGCAGCAAAGAAAAACGTGCAGTGCAACTTTTTGAGACGTCTGGACTGTTTAAAAGACAGTAGTCTGATGGTCACCGGGTATAATCAACTTTTTACCTTTTTATCGTTCTAAAACAAGACGGGGAAATCATATTAGAGACAACAACAACACAATGTTTTATGGTGCTGGTGCTGTCTACCGGGACTAAAAAAGCAACATAAAATGAAATAAACCCACCAAACCCACATTGATTTTCTTTTTTTAACACTTTAATGGCAACATTTATGGCACCATTTATCTGCTGGGTGTTTCAGAGTGCTCCAGTGCCATTTTTAAACCGCATATCAAACACATTTGTTATTGATTTTCCCTACACTACGTCGCTCTGCAAACACCAGTTATCAGGCTGTCTGGATGAGCTTCATTATTTCACTCTCTTTTCACAGTGCAGTCTCGAGACTTCACACATTCTAAATAAGGGGTTTCCTACTCAGGGAAAGACTCACTCAAGACAATGCTAATGCATATGCATGACGGGAATGGAAGCACAACCGGTGGAGGAAACCACTTTCATGTTGCAAGGCTTGTTGGCTCTATATTCCCTTTCTTTTGGTCTTGTTGAATACTTCGAGTTTTGTGCTGTTTTCTGTGCTGCTTCACTGCTGTATGGTTATCTAACGGTCTAGTTTTCTACTCTGCGTCATGCCACCTCCAGGAGTTCTTATATGATGCCTCTGTTATTTGGGATGCGTGGGGAGGAGGAGTATTGAGGCTTTGCATTTGTGGCACCAATCTCTGTTCAAACATGAATGGCACAACGGCTCTCTGAAAACACGGCTTTATTCGAAAATTAGAAATACCTGACATGGTCTGTTGTAGGTCTGGGGATTTAAAAATGTCTCATTCCAAATAACTCTTTTATTAGAGCTGAAAGGAATAGTTGATCATAAAAGTATGATCATAAACAGAATATCTTTGGGTTTTGGACTGTTTGTTGAAAAAAAAAAGACTGATTTTAAGATTTTAAGTTGACCTTTAGGAGAAATTTTGAAACATTTAAATAAATGAAATGATGAAATGAAACTATCTTTGGTCTTTGTGAGCTGGTAAATTAGGCAGTAGGTAACGTCAGCTAAGTCTTTAACAATAACTTATATTATGCACTATTAGCCGTCATGTGACTGACCAGTTAAAGTGATTTGCTTGCTGAAAAAGTGACATTTTTATGTGGATATAATGTAGCTGAGGGTCGCAACTAGTTTGCGTTACTTTACACAAGAGACAGCATTGACAGGTGTTTAGATCATCTTCAGGCGAACAGTCGGCAGCTCTGCGTCAGTAAGAGGAGGAGCTGTTAGTGAACTTGAGATGGAGCGATAACTGGCATCTGTCATAGAGCAGTAAGGAGGGAGACGGTTCAGTCTTCAATGTACATGGAGTGGTTAAAGTATAAGCATCAGCTGCAAACTGGTCCGAACCAACGATCCAGAGGCACCGTACAAGCCAAGTGTTTCAATCCAAGCCCCCAAACTACACAATATATCACTGTGTCATAGTGAGATATAAATGAGGACTACAAAAATACAACTCCAAACAAGTACAACAAAAGTACAACAGCCTCCCCCTCACCCCCCTCAGGTGCAACATGGACTGTTTTATATGCACTGTAGAGCAAACAGCCGACAGGATTGTATAGTTCTTTCTCTCCAAACAGCTCAACAAGAGCGTTGTTGGAGCTACAGTACCTGCTCCGCCCGTACAATCTAATCTTGATACTACCTTAAGTCTTAATGCTTTAAACTATACTTTTTTGCTACAGAAATGTTGTCTTATACATTTCTATTTACCAAATACTTACTTACCACTGCTGTCCTCTTTTGCTCCAAGATCATTTGTATTTAGCTCATGCGTTTTCTCATGTTTGTTTGCTGCTCCGCCAGCCCAGCGTCCCCATGGCAATCATGGGATCATTAAAGTTTCATCTTATCTAATGAGAGTTTGATGTGCTGTGCCTTGGTTCTTCCTCACTGAGGGCCAGACTCTGCTCCTGTGATGCGACTAATAAAGACGTGGGGGGAGGAAACATCTGGTGCCTATAGGCTCCATTTTCTCCGGCCCTTGTCAGTTTGCAGTTCGAGGGTTTATGATGAAGCACACCTATTATCACTAAGCTACTAACATTAAGTGTAAAGGCTGAGACGTTTTCTTTAAATCTGCTTTTCTAACCACGAGGACAAACCCATCTTATGATCATGGGATGGCAGCGTTTGGTGAATTTTAAATCATCACAAGGCATTTCCATAAATGAAGATTGAGATTGATATTTTATTCACGACGGCTTTGCCTTCACTGCAGAGCAATTAATCAAACCTGAGTTTGAAACCCGCCTCACTGTTTGCATGTGTCCGAGTCCGTGTCTACATTTGAGTTCGCCTATGTGACAAGGAAAAGCCCAAACTATGGCAGGGTGAACGAGGTATGCTGGGACTCTCTTCACTGCGCTTACCTTTTAAGTGGACTGGATTGCGGAGGTTCCTGCAGAGAGGAACTGTTGTGAGCCTGTGTATTCTTTTTTTGCTTGGCAACAGACCAGCTGCATTTCGCCAGAGCAGCACAGAGCACACACCCTGACATCAGCTGTCGCTCTCACTACCCTCAGCCTAACTTTGCCCAGCTCGGCCCACGCCGGCTTATTGAATTCCAGAGCTAATTGAAGAAATTAATTGAGTACACGAGTACCACTGGATCACACAAGACACTTGATAAAGACTTATATGGCTTCAGCTATCGGTTATTTTAGTAATCAAGTAAGCTGACGATTATTCTCTCTTCTAAAATAATATTATCTGTCAAAACTAAATCCATTTAGTACATTGAGTGTCATTTTACATTCTTGATTCCAAGGCTACTAACTTTTTTCACTTCTGTCTCTAAAATTATCAACTGTTCCTGTAAAAAAATCAAAATGTTATCCTTTTACGTTGTCATCTATCGGGGTTATTTGCTATAGTAGTTTTAATAATGTATTATAAGCCTTTTAGAGCTAGCGTTAGGGTCAGGTATTCAAGTCTCTCACCAAAACCTAGATTTTACAAGACTACATTTGAACACATCATGATAACGTTATAATTTACCCTCGCCGTATACTATTTTTTTTATTGATAGAGCTTAAACACATCATAATATAACTCAATGTAACCTCCGTACATTAGCTGGTAGGTCCGTCATTTAGCCAAGCAAGACTGTGTCAAACCCCGAGGAAGAGCGCAGGAATATGAAGACAATTTGACAAAGTGGCCAAACCGTGGATTTCCTCAGGCAAATGTTTAAGCCCTTAAGACTTGCTGTGCACACACAGTACGGCTATATTTATGTACACTTCCTTAGCTTTCGATGTCATCTCAGGAATGTGTGTATAGGAGGACCACTATATTCTTGCGACCAGTGGCAACCAGAGTTGCATGTGTCTTGTCAAGTGTTGTTGACACTTGATGGGAGTGAGCATGTCTCACAGCTGTCCCGGGGCAAAGCGTGACCAGTTTCCACCACAGCAGGCATGCCTGTCCCCAGCCCCTCTTACCAGGAGTAGGGCTGCAACTAAAGACATTTTCACTACCATCAAGTTTGTTGATGAATTGATTATTTAATTAGTCTGTAAAATGGCAGAAAATTGTTAAAAACGGTCCAAACTCCAAAGATATTCAGTTTACAATGACACAAAATAGAGGAAAGCAGTAACACACAGTCAATTGTATGTACGCTTTCACAAACTTGCTCTGTCCAGCATCACCGATTAACTTTCTATGTACATACTCTAATATGGAGTGTGTGACTCATGGGTTATTCTTTAGCGGAGATCCTCCCTTTTCAAGGCCCTAATCCCGAATTCTCTGGGCCTGGTTTGATGGCCATCTAGGGACAACTGTAGTGTGCCATGCTGATGTATGGTAATCCACAGACAAGGAGAGGCTATATATCAGGCCAGACTATGTATATCATGAGGCAGACACAGAGGTCAACCCCCCTTTACCCAAACCGTGCTCCCCTGCTGTCATGCTGTTATGTCTTCTTTGGCCAGTCACCGGACTATTAAAAGGACTTCCACACCCAAGGAACTATTCAGAGGTTAAAGGTTAGAGGGGACGGGTATACCTGGCTCCACATGGGGGAAAAGTGCGAGACAGGCATTCCCACCATTAGAAATGTGTGATAGGCTCTAAGTCACCTGATCCTTGCC